>NC_059148.1:31172500-31510000 GCF_020740605.2 Lemur catta | reverse complement strand
GCGCAGGGAATCCCTGGCCCGAGGGCCACACAGCCCAGGCTCCGTGGGGCCTGGAAAACGACTCTGTCGTGTCATTAACTGTCCGTGAAAGCGGTTCCGTGGTGACGTTTGAACCGTCGTCAGGAGGGCCCAACCCAGACAGTATAAAAGCCCAGACCCAACCCGGGCCTCTTGCTGCCTGTTCGTCCCCCGCGGCGAGTGCGTCTGGCTCCGGCTCTGCACGCCCGCCCTGCTCTTGTCCGCGTGGCAGGTCCCTCTGCGGCCACGGGCACACGGGGACCCGAGAACAGACTGCCAGCCCCACCTTACCCCGCAGAACTCAGCTGTTCTAAATGGCTTCACAGCTGAATTCTTCTAAATTTAAAGAAAATGTAACGGGGCTCTCCCACAGACTCTTCCAGAGTGTTAGGGGGCCACGCAGCCTGACGCTGAGCCTTGACACGGGCACTGTGAGAAAGGAGAGCCGCCCACGAAGCAGATGCGAAATCACAAAGCGAGATTTTCATCCACGGAGTCTAGCGGTGCGGGAACGTGAGAACGCGCCGTGACCAAGAATGCAAGGTCGTGTTAACGTGAGGAAACCAAACAAGTACTCGCCTCTTTAAGGGAATAAATATAAACTCTGTGATCATCTCAATAGATGCAGAAAAAGTATCCGATACAATTCAACACACCTATAATGGGTACTCTCTGCAACTTAGGCACAGAAGTAGCTCCCTTTATGGTGCATAAAAGGCATCTTTGAACAGAGCGAGTCGGTGAACACTTGCTAGCTGGGAAGTGCCGGCCGCTCTGCCCGGCCCGGGGACCGAGGCCGCTCTGCCGTCTGTTCGGACCAGGCTTTCCACTGGGGGCTCAGCTAGTTCCGTTCGGCAGCGGGAACAGACAAACGGCAGTGGGATTGAAAAGGAAGGAACAAAACTAGCTTTCTCTCCGGACGAATGTCCTTAGCTATGAAGGTTGAGGAGGTAACGTGGCAGAGTAACTGGATACCGTGTCAGCGGACGGGCGAAGCTGGAAAATACCAAGTGCCTAAGAATTAACCTAAAGAGACGTGAAAGATTCTGCACGCAGGCGTCCACGCGCTTCGAAACGCGACTGAGAGAAACTGTGTTAGAGCCGGTTCCCCTCGGCCCCGGGAACAGAAAGACAGAGTCACTGAGGCTGCAAAGGCAAAGGAGTTTTATTTTATTGACTAGCTCGAGCTAGGGTCCAGGTCCCAGAGCACCAACGCAGTGGTCTCTTTACGAACCAGGACCCTGCCCTGGGGTAAAAACAAAGCTTTTATACTTTTTTTTGCTGGAGTCTGTTGCTAGTTATTTCCGATAAGAGACTCTTTCCCAAGAGATTCCCTCCCAGGAGATTCTCTCCCCAAGGACACTCGCCCTGCACAGCCGGCCCCCTATCAGGAAGCCACCTGCGGTGCGGGTTTTTTCTTTTTTTTAACTGCATTTGAGCATGGTTTTAGCTCCTTATCGTAATCAAGCAATAAGCAAGCAAGCTTTGTGTACAGACGCGGAATTTGGCTGTTAGCTAAGAGCAAAAAAACAAGTCACCATCAAACAAACTAAAATGTTGTTTTAGTCCTACTCTACAACTGCCGGGCCTGAATAGGTACTCTGCAAAGGGGGATGTTCAAATGCTCCAGAAAACCATAAAAAGAGGCTCCATTTTTTAGTCGACAGGAAATAGAAAGTAAAACTGCAGTCGGCGCCGCCAGGCGCCACCAAAGGCTGCCAGGGAGAGGCGGCCGGCGCGGGGGCTCACGGGACGCTGCACACGCGGACCTCACACGTGCCGCTGGCGGAGCAGCCGTCTGCACGCTTGTCATGCCAGCCGCGCCCCCTGCGGCGAGCGGGCGCACGTGTGTTCGGGCGGCAGCCCCGCTGCACACGCGCGCCCGACAGGTGCTCACCGAGCACGCTCCCGGCAGCGCCATCCCGGGAGGCCCAGCTGGAAACAGACGTCGTCGACAGCGGGATGGGTACACTGATGTGGGCAAATAAACGCGTGCGGTGGGCGCTGCGCAGCGGCGAGACTGCTGGACTCCAACGGCAAACAGCACGGCTAAGTCTGGCAAACGTGTTGCCGCGGGAAGGCGCACGGACGTGCAGGGCAAGCAGAGCCCGTTCCAGTGGCGGCTGGGTGACACGCTCCCCTTGGAGACGCAGGCCAGCGCAGTCACCTGCGGGGTTGGTGGTGACGCGCAGGGGCAGGGACACCAGGCCTTCTGGGGACCTGGCCGTGCCCTGACTCAGGGTCCCGGTGCTGCTTACGGCGCTGTGCTGGCTTTGGCGAATTCCATCACGCTGCCCACGGCTGACTTGTGTTCTTTCCTGCATTTCTGTAACTACAATTAAAATGGGTTTTATTTATTCCCTTAAAACTGTAAACTGAAGAATGGAAGAGCACAGACACATTCCAAACCCAGCCCCTCAGACACCTTCCCCTGCAGCTGGGGGCGATGTCCCAGCAGGAGAGCCCCATGCAGGGGCTCCGTGTGCAGCCTCCCTGGTACAGCCTCTGTGTGCATCCTCCACGTGCAGCCTCCGTGTGCAGCCTCCATGTGCAGTCTGTATGTGCAGCTGACTTCGAACTGCGTGCTGATGTCACAGAGCGTGGGACTGGGCAGCGCCGCTGTGTGGGACCATCGTGGGCAGTCCGGCAGCCACACAGACTCAGCAGGAGGGCGCGGGTACCTGCAGCATCCGATACAATAACCGGGAAGTGACGACTTGTGACTATGACCCTTGCTTTAATACAATTTACTTAATTGTAAGTTTATATAATATAATTTTAATAATGGTGGTGTTTAACAACTGACTCAGGAATTTCCTGAAAATCTAACAGGTGTCTCCGTGAGCTGTACGAGCCGACTCCGGCGCACCCCTACCGAGGCCCCTTGGGCGATGGGCGTCCCTGCCCTGTCCTGCACTGGCAGATGACGTCAGGGATCGGTGGCCTCCTGGTCCCCCTCCCAGCTTCTGCACCTCACGCACGCTGGAGCTCAGCTGCTGCTCTGGGAAGTGCAGGGCCCCAGGGTGCTGCGGGCCCGTGTGTGCGGTTGGGCTGGGGGTGCAGACAGAGAGGGAATCCGTGGGTCACACCATGAAGGCGGTGCTGTTTCTTACACACTGAGGTCGAGGCTGCAATGGCGGGACGGAGCCTCGTGCAAGCTAGAAAAAAGCACCGCCGAGGCTGACACCCAGCACCTGTGACTGCACCACGACTCCTCCTGGACCCTCTCCTGCCCCCTTCCAGGCACCCCGAGCAGTGTGCAACCTGCACTCCCATCCGGGGCAGCCCAGACTCAGCCCTTGTGAAATGGGCTTGAGGCACCTTTAAAGGGTCTCCCCCCCCACTGCCCCCCGCCCGGCACTTCCCTAATAGTAACTCATCCTAGAAAAGTAATCAGAGGTGTGTGCGAAGATTTCTATCATAACAACATAGTTTATAGTGGCGGAAAACATTGGAGACAATCTAAATGTTTAAAATGGGGGATGCATTACATGAATTATTGTACATCACTCTCACCGCAGACCGAGCTGGCATTAAAAACGACGCCATAATGTGCACAAGGACGTCTGAACAGAGATATTCATTACGGCGCTGTTTGTAACGAAAGCCTAAGATAAATGTCCGCTGATAGAGAACCACTTAAATAAACGATGGGGCATCTACACAGCGGCTCACTCTGAGGCCGTTAAAAATAACAGGGGAGGCCGGGCGTGGTGGCTCACGCCTGTAATCCTAGCCCTCTGGGAGGCTGAGGCGGGTGGATCGCTCCAGGTCAGGAGTTCGAGACCAGCCTGAGCGAGACCCCGTCTCTACTAAAAATAGAAATAAATTATCTGGCCAACTAAAAATATATATAGAAAAAATTAGCCGGGCATGGTGGCGTATGCCTGTAGTCCCAGCTACTCGGGAGGCTGAGGCAGTAGGATCGCTTGAGCCCAGGAGTTTGAGGTTGCTGTGAGCTAGGCTGACGCCACGGCACTCACTCTAGCCCGGGCAACAAAGTGACACTCTGTCTCAAAAAAAAAAAAACAAACAAAAAAAAAACAGGGGAGCGGTGAAGGTACCACGTTGGAAGAAATGTGTGATATGAAAAATGTACACAAGTATGCTACCATTTCTGTGTGAGTGTATATGTGCTTGTATGCATGTGTGTATTTGTGTGTACGTGTGCATGTGTGTTCACATGTGTATGTGTCTATGTGCTCGTGTGCATGTATTTGTGTATATTTTCACACATGAATGTATGCATGTGCGTGTATGAATGCATGTATGTTTGCATGTGTTTTCAAGCATGTATGTTTGTATCCACGTGTGCATTTGTGTATGTGTATATGCATGTGTGTTCACATGTGTCTATGGGCTCGTGCGCTTGTGTATATGTGTATGTTTATGTGTGTGTTTTCACACATGTATGTGTGCTTGCGTGCATGTTTGTGTGTATGTATGTATGTTTTCACGTGTGTATGTGTCTGTACTTGTTCATGTACAGATTCTCTCTGGAAAGACTTAAAAACGGCCGTGGCTGCGTTTAGAGAGGCTGAGGGAGATTCTGTGGTCAAAGTAACAGGGAAGAAACCTTTTCCTCCCCATGGGATCCTGTTTTACACTCTGCATTTTAAACCGTGGATATGTCTTATTTGGGGGCATAACAGCAAAAAAGGCGACAAGGTCCGTGGGCGGCACACACCGGCGAGAAGGCGACCCGCCCCGCCGGCCCAGCCCTGCCGTGCCAACGCCCAGCCTTGTGGGGAAGCAGGTTTGCGGCCACAGCGCTCCAGCCCGACCCTGCGGCCTCAGCACGCAGCGTGCTCTGTGTCTTTAAAGAAACTCTTCATAGTTTGGAATAGTTTTGGGTTCACCAAAAAGTCGGGCCGATCGTTTGAGTTCTCACACACCCCAACACGCGGGGCCGGCTTCTCTGTCGTCAGCGTCGCACGGGCGGCACGTCCCAGGCAGGAGTGTCCACCCGCTTCAGCTCTACCTGGAGACAGACTTAACATGTTCTGACACGCAACAGGCTTTTTCTTCAACTCTTCCCAGACTTTGGCATTGGTATTTCTCGTCCACAGGTCAGAGGACCGGGTTCCGGAGCAGAGATGCGAAAGTGGAGAGATGCCAGCCGACCCATCAGGGCGGGAGAGCAGCACCGGGGGCCCAAGGAGGGGACGGAGCTGGTGGGGACACAGAGCCGCCCCCCAGGCCTCCAACCTGCTCATGTCCAGGGAACCTCCGCCACGGTCCCGCCTCGCTCTGGCCGGGCGGACTCTGCCGGGAGGGAGAAAGCACAGCCCGCGACGGCACTTCCAAGTTGTTGGCTCACGTCATGAATCGAGCTGTTTTAGCTGGTTTCAGGCATGGCTACGTTCTGGTCTCTGAAGACATCACCAGGAAGTTTCTCTCTCTCTCTCTCTCACTCTCACTCTCACTCTCAGGCACTTAGCTCTGCCCTCCTCTGTGCTGGCTTCAATCTCAGGCCCCACAGGTGTCCCCTGGCAGCTCCAGGGTCCCCTCATCAATGCTGCAGCACCTCCCACCTCACATACTTTAAAAAAAGAGCTCACGCCTTCCCCAACAGCTTCTGCAATAGTCCTGATACTGCTCTGATCGGCCCAGCTGAGGTCACACGCCCATATGCCAAATAATGCTGTGACTCGGGATGTTGTGTGTTTGTTACGGGGACTCCAGTCACATGATTCACACGTAGACAAAGGCAAGGGCTCCACCCAGACCCCAGGACTGAATTCGGGGAGGGCCGACCCCACATGGGAAGCCGAGAGCGTCACTGGGGCAGGAGGAAGGGGACGCTGGGGAGGAGCCACCAGTGCCACTGCGGCGAGTGTCCCTGCAGCGGAGCCGGCGTCCTCTGTGCCCAGGAGCTGCTGTGTCCATCGACTCCCCGAAAAGCCTTTCTGGGCTTGTCAGATCCTAGAGAAGCCCCGGAGCGCGTCAGCTGCACGTTGAACAACATCCTTCATGTTCACGCAGCGGAAAAAAGGTTGAAAGCCTGGTCTGTTTCACACCTGAGTGAAAAATCAAGTCTTTTCGTCCCTGAGGACTTGGGCTGTGGAGTGAGGGCCCGGGGAGCCGGACTGGATTCTTGATGAAGCTGCGTCTCTTCTGTCACTCGGGACCCAGTCCCCGGGGCTGAGACGTGGCAGGCCCTTATTTTTCTTGCCGTGTGTTTGCTGCAATTTATTGCCCCGGGATTGATGCCGAAGCAGTTTTCCTCCCTGTGGTTTAGAGCGTGCAGGGAGACCGGCACGGGAAGGCATTTGCCAGACACCCTCCAGGGCGGCCTTGCTCCCGGCGTTGCTGCCTGTGACACCCGGGCCTGGCAGAAAAGCCCCGCGGGCTGGGACGTGGGGCAAGGTGGCCTCACGCGCACCCCGTGCTGGAGGGCTCGGGGGACGCCAGCAGGACCCGTCTCTGGGGCAGCAGGAGGCCGAGAGCTCCGGCCGAGCCGGGATTCCACGCGCGGCCCTGAGACCAGACGCACTGCCCCCGCCTGTGCGACGCACACGGTTGCGTGTGAGAGTGAGCGAAAATCCCGTGGACATGGCGTGGACATGTCACAGCTGGACATGCGATGGGTGATGCAGTTACGGTCGTTGCTGTTCATGTTGCTGAGGACGTGTTTGCTGTTTATTTTGACTCCTGCCGGCTCGTGTGTGAGTGTGTGCGTGTGAGAATGTGTGTGTGTGTGAGAATGTGCGTGTGAGTGTGGGCGTGTGTGAGCATGTGCGTGTGAGTGTGTGCGTGTGTGAATGTGCGTGTGTGTGAGTGTGCGTGTGTGTGTGTGTATGAGTGAATGTGCATGTGTGGGCGTGTGAGTGTGTGCGTGTGGACGCGTGAGAATGCAGCTCACCCAGCTGTGTAATGAGCCCCCTGTCGGTCCCCCTGGGATGCCGGGGTGGCTCTGGCTTCCTGTCTGCCCGGCCACTCGTGGGGCCCCTTCCTGCCCCCCAAGTCCTCCTGGAGCTGTGCACCTCGGGAGAGAGGGGCTGGTCCCACCGGGACAGGGAACTGGGCCCTGCAGAGCCGCGAGCTGACCTAGGCGCCCACGTGTCCACGTCGCTCGTGGCCAGAAGTGGTTTCGTCGTCCCCGGGAGGCAGACTGTGGGGCTCCAGCTCTGCCTCCGTGATTTCATTCATGCACTCACTGCGACCTCTGACCTCCCGCTCCGCAAGCAGGACAAAGACGCTCCGACGGGAGCGAGCACAGGGCGCTGCAGGCCTCGGACGGACACACGGACAGACGGGTGGATGCACAGACACACGGACAGACAGCAGGACAGGCAGGAGGACAGATGCCGGCTGCACTTCCCACCAGCCGCGAGGCCCTGAGCAGGTGAGTCGCCTGCCCGGAGCCGCCTTGCTCACTGTGGGCCGCAGCCCACGTCCCCTACCTGCTGCCGCCTCTCGGAGGGCTCCACGTGCCCCGCGGGTCCTTCAGAGCATTCTCAGAGCCCCTCCCCCGTGTCACCCTGGGAGGGGCTTCCAGGCCCCCAGCAGGGAGGATCCTGCGACCTCTGGGCAGAGACCAGCTCAGCTGCAAACCCTCCCGCCTCAGCCCGTCTCCCGGGGGAGGCTTTGCAACGGAAGCTCTCTGGGAAGATGGCTTCGTTGAGACTCTTTCCCCGTCTGGGTTTGCACTTTCACGAAACCTCGACCTGAACTAAATTTAATCCAGAAATCGTCCCTGGCTTCGGGGAGAGCAGAGAGGAGATTTAGGTGAGAAAACTAATTTCACAGAACCGTAGGGAGGAAACCTGTCCTCGCCTTCTTATGCTCGGTGACTGGGCTAAACTGACAGAAGGGAGATTCTCAGGGAAACGCATCCGCGTTCTTCAAGTTTTAACTTGACTCGTGCAGGGGGCGTCTCGGAAATAAGCAAACCCCCGACGGCGCAGAGAGATTTGAGCGCTTAGGGGCCACAAAGACGCGTCTCCCCCGACTCCACTCAGAGCGTGTCACCGGCAGGACCCCTGCGTCAGGCATGTCCAGGCCGCTTCTCGGTGGACGCGAGGCAGGTGGAAACGCCGCAGCAGCTCTCAGTTCTGCCACCGCATCCCACACCTGTCCCTGCCGGGAGGGGACACGGTTCCCTCCAGGAGGGGCAGGTTTCAGCACCCTGGACAGGGTCGCGCTGCTGAGAGCTGGGGCTGCTGGGGAAGGGTCCGCGGGGAGACGGGGCGGAGTGGGGGCAGCAGGGGGGCGGGAGGAACCCGACAGAGCGGCGGGAGGGCAGGGAGGTGCGGGGGGCAGGCTGAGAGGCCCCCACCTGGGGAAGCCCCTGCTGTCACAGGACGTGGGACGGCTCCTCCTGGCCCGGGCTGAGATCAGGGGTCCACCCGCCTGGGCAGAGTTCCTCCATGGCCCACCCCCTCGCCCGGGGGCCACCTCTCAGACGCGCCCCACAGGGCCCAGGACGCCGGGCGTCCCCGTGGCCTGTCTGCCCTGACGGCGGTCAGACGCTGCGTTAGAGCAAGAGGAGGAGAAGGAGACAACGGCAGCTCCCCAATCACAGGGCAGAGAAGGATCCTGGAGAAACAAACCAAAACCTGCCTCCTAGGTGGATCCAGACCTGCATCCCCTCAGTCCCCCTTCGTCACAGTGACAACAGCCCTCGCTGCCCTGGGCCCTGCGCACGTGTCTGCAGCATCGCTGGGCTGGTGTCGTCTCCTCTGTGCCCCCGCGCACACACGCATTGACCTGCCGTTCACACTCCATGATGATCCCGCCGAGGGCTCCTTAATGAGACAGCCAGGGGGGGTCCAGGCACAGCACACACTTCTTTTGTTTGCACTGCTTTAGAAAACAAAAGCACCGAAAATCCCCTGTAGCTAATTAACCTGCCAGGATGTGCACAACGGAGACAGGGACTCTCCGCACAGCCGCCCCGCCCAGCGGGAGGAGGCCGCGGGCGGTGCATCCCGCTCTCGGACTGCCTGAAGAGACACATCCTTCTGGGGTGGGTGGAGGGCATGGCTCGGCCTCGGGCGCTGCTGGCTCGGACGCCTCCTGTCCTCTTCCCTGCCTCCTGTCCTGGTCCCTGCCTCCTGTCGCTTCAGTCTCTCCCAGAGCCAGCCAATCCGCTTGGCACCAGGAGGGCCCAGGTGGCTCTGCCAGCCCCAGGGAGGCCACATTCCCTGTGATACGACCAAGGGGGGGCGGGAGGCTGCCCTCCTCCCACTCCTCCCCGGCTGTGGGTACAACGGCCACAGGGGGTGGGGACATGCCCCGCAGGGAGGTCTGTCTGCTGTGGCATCGATGACTCATAGGTTAACGTCTCCGTCCCCAGATTCAAGTCACTAAAACAAAACATGGACGTGAGAGCACCCAGTTAGAACAAGAGTGGCCTCGCCTTGCAGTTACCTCAGGCCCCAGCTGGGCTGAGCCTCCGAGTCTTTCTGCGTTATTTCCTCATTTGTCCCTAAGAAATTCCTTCTGGAAAGAAGGATCAGGACCTTTTCTTGATCCATTTGAGGACGGACAACCCGAGGCTCAGTGCCGTGTGTGTGTCCCTCCCGGAGCCCCCTGGAGCGTGGGAGCCACTGCGGCACCGAGACCCAAGCTCCTCCCGGGAGGCCCCGCTCCTGCCCGGCCCTGAGCCACCCCAGCCACGCCGCCTGGTGCCCGGGGCTGCAGGTGATTCCGTCTGGAACCCGCCACACCCACGGGCTTCTCCATCAAGAACAGGGCAGCTCCTGCGCTCTCTGCAATCTCCCAGGAAGTCCTCCAGGCTCTGCCTGTCGACGCATGTAGCATCAGCCTCCCCTGCCCTGCACTCCTGGGCTTTGCCCCTGGACTGTCCTTGGGACCCGTCACCTCTCCTCTGGCTGCTGCTGCCCCAGGCCTTGCAGGCAGCTCCGCACACGGCAGCCCGGGGTCCCCCTGTGGCACATGTCAGACTGTGTCCCCCCAGCTCCAGCCCTGCAGGGGCTCCCACCTGCTCCTCAGACCCCTGCTGCCCAACCCTCCGGGGCAGAGCCTCGGTCCCCACCAATGGCCATGGACACCCGGCCCCCAGCCCCTGCAGGGGTTGTGCCGTGTCACCAGTGCCGGCCCGTGGACTATGAGCTGCAGGGACAGAAGAGGGACAGGGCTCCCCGTCCTCCCTCCCAGGGGCCAGGTTCTGTCTCTGCAGGGCACGTTCCGCACGCTCAGTGGCTTCACACAGCCCCAGCCTCAGTCTCGGGGTCCCTGTGGTGAGGGCCTGGGCAGAGCACTTGCTCCCACAGCAAACCTCAGCGGGACGGGGCAGTGAGGGGCCCAGGCCCGGAGTCCTGCTGCTGTGCTCACAGCCTACCCCGCTGGCCCAAGGTCCTCGGCATCCAGGTTTTCAGCGTGTGATTTAGAGGATCGATGAGCGCGTCCCGGGTTTCCTGGTTAATTGGCTGTGTGGGAGTGACTGATATCCCGGAAGTGGGGATAATTGAAGTCATCGGCTTGGAGCCTGCGGGGGCTGGTGGGGACGTTCTCTGGGATGAGGGAGGACAGCAGGGTCGGGAGGAGGGGACTGGGGCAGGGATGGGGGGGACCTCAGTGTGCACCTGCTGGGTGTGAGCCGTAACCCCTGGAAACTGCTGCTGTCTTCTCTGCCACTCCAGAGGACGCATGAACGGGCTCAGCGGGATTCATCTGCAATTCCTCCCACGCCCTGCGCCTGCCCACAGCCGCTCCTCTGACTGCCAAGTGCTGCTCCACCGCAGGACATGCCGGGTTTGCTGTCCCTTCCCTGGTTGAGGGACACTGGCATTGTTTCCCATGTCTGCAGTTACAAAGCTGCTGTGAACATTTACGTACATTTTTTTGTGTAGACAGTTTTCATTCCACTTGAGCAGTGCCTGGCAGTGGGACTGCTGAGTCACACGGAGTCTGTGTGTGACTGGACGAGAAACTGCCAAACCATGTCCAACGTGGGCACACCCGCTGCGCCCCAGAGTTCCTGGGGCTGCACGTCCTCAGCAGCAATTAAGGTCTTAAAAAAGAATCAACAAAGTACAAACAATCTTTTGCATAATTCTTTGAGTACATTCGGGAGTCTACCCGTAGGACAAATTACTAGAAGTGGATTTGTGCAGTAAAGGATTTTAAAGATGAAGAAATGTGAAATTATTTGCACAATAAAATTGCTGAAAGCTGACATAAAATCAGAAATTTTGAGTCCCTAGTTTGACCCATATTTCAACAAATACTCAAAATATGGGAAGCAAATGCTACTTTGAGGGGTTATTGAACATTTAGTAATTGGTCTCTTCATTACAGGGTAAGTAGAAGGAGGGACAGGTGAATGGCTGGCAGGTAGGCTGGATAGATATGTGGATGGATGGATGTGTAGACAGGTGAGTAGTTGAGTGGATGAAGGTATGTATGTGTGGGTGGATGGAAGGACGGGGAGATAGGTGTGTGGACAGGTGGATGGGTGTATGGGTGAGTGGGTGGGTGGACGGATGAGTAGATACATGGATGGCGAGTACATAGATGGATGGTGAGTGGGTGGCTGGGTGGAGGGCCCATTCAGTCATCTGTTCTACTGTCCTTCCTTCAATATGACCACTCTTCCATCCACCAGCCATAGACCTACTCACCCACCCTTCACTGAATATGCATCTGTCTAGTAGTCATCCATCGATCCCTCCATCCATGTATCCAACCATCCATCCGTCTGCCCATCCATCCATGTGTCCATTCACCACCTCCCATCAACCCTTCCTTCCATCCAGCCACCCACCCACTCACTAATCCAGCCACCCACCAATCCATCTGTCCATCCGTCTCACTCATTCATCTGAACACACACCCAGCCTCCCTCCACTCTTTCTTTCTTTCATCCACCCGTCCCATCACCATCCACTTACCCACTCTTCCATTTTCACACCCATCCCCCATCGTAGCCAACCATCCCCATTTTAACCAATTATACCAATTATCTTCCAATTACCCACTCATCCGTTTAACAGCCACCCCCATTTTAACCAATTATCCTGTTGTCTGCCCATTTGTTCCTCTGCTCGTTAATGACCCTCTGGTGCATCCCTCCTTCCATCCACCCACCTGACAGCACCAGCTCCACCCACCGGCTGTCCCTGGAGACTCCATCAGACACCCAGGATGATGACAGGCCAGCACTGAGGGGGCTGGGTGAGCACAGTGGGGTTGGGAGAATCTGTGTCTGTATCTGCCCGGTTTCTACCGTGAAGTTTCCGCTGGAGGAGCCCAGAGGAGGAAGTGAGATTTATACCTCCTGCTTCAGAACCTATTGTCCTTCTGGGTTAAAAGAATCAATGTGTTCATTTAATCAGATGGCACTGTGTTTAACTGTCACATTATCACACCAGAACCACTGTTCCTACTTGGACACAACCTCTGCTCACCAAGGGAGGCAATTAGCCATCCAAGCGACTCTAAGTGTGACGTGCAGAACCAGAGGGGACAAGCGGAGCGGTTCATTTCACACAGAGCTGTTAGAATCCCGTGCTGTCCGACTTCAGGGTTTGCACCACTAGCAAGGAGCTTTGCGTACGGTGGACATGGCCCCGTCCCGTCTCTGGGGCCTTTGGTCTGTCCTGGCTCGTTCTGCCTTTCCCTCCCTGTCCCTCTCTGTCTCTCTCCCTCCCTGTCCTTCTCTCTCATCTCTCTGTCCCTTTCTCTCTGTCTCTCTCTGTCTCTGTCTCTGTCTCTCTGTCTCTCTCCCTCTGCTCCCCTGTCCGGCTCCACTCCTGGGCCGGCCCACTGAGCCCTGTCCTGGGCAGCAAGGTGCAGCGGGTGACCCTCCCGTCCTGCCCTGGGAGCTGGTGGTCTCCATCAAGATGGAGGAGGTGGGGGAGGGGAGGCTGCAGCCCAGGGAGGGAGGGGGAGGGGAAGAGATGGGGCAGGGAAGGGAGGTCACAGGGCAGGACTGTGGGTGGCTGTGACAGGGTTGAGCCCCAGGTAAGGAGGGGTACGGACTCTCCAGTACAGCACTGGGGAGCCATGGAAGGTTGTAGGGGAAAGTCGTTCTGCCCCCAGGGGGGCCTCTCGGTCCTGCTGAGGCCTCAGCCTAGTCCCCCTCACAGCTGGGCCCTCCGTCCCCTCCCACCCTGAGAACTGTGACCTTTGCCTTTGGTGAGGTCACAGCTGCAGGGGGCCGGATGCCTGGTGCTGCAAACAGCTTCACCCATGTGCGACTGAGGCGGGAGCTGGAAATGACCCGCAGCGACCCCGGCCCAGCCACACAGTGCTGGCTGCGACCAGGCCCCGGCCCCTTCCTGCTCACGTGGGAGGAAACCCCGAGCTGGGGGCTCCCGGACAAGGCCGCCTTGTGTGGCTCTGAGGGCTTTTCATCTTTGCCCTCCCCCTCCCAGCGGCCCAGCTGCAGCCCCCTCCTCACCACTGACCCCGGGGGGTCACCTCGGATGGTGGGGGGGACGCAGGCAGTGGGGGGGAGGAAGGGCTGGGGCTGGGCCAGGCCACAGGGTCCCCCGGCCACCCGCCGGCCCCTCCACTGGCAGCCTCCCCTTCCGGAACCCAGTGTCCCTGAGCGCCCTGTGGGAGCTGGGCCAGGGCGTGGCTGAGCCAGGAGCTGCCTGGGCAGCAGAGCCAGGGGCCGGGCTGAGGCAGCTGCCTGGCAAGTGGAGACGCCTGCCGTGTGCACAGCCCTGGCCCATGCACCATGTTTGTGAGTTTAGGAAATGTGTGTGTGCAGGTGTGTGTGTGTGTGTGTGTGTGTGTGCCTGTGCACAGCACAGAGTGGTGATTCTCAGCCTCGATGGCAGGGCAGCACCCCCTGGGGTGTGGAGAGCCTGGAAGTTTCTTACGCTGACAGGGGAGGGCAGGTCTATGGGGCCCTGGGGAAACGGGCTGGCAGTGTTGCCTGGAGCTGAAGGCACACGGCCCCCAACCCGGCAGCTCCACTGCTAGGCAGGCCCCCCGCACACGCGTGTGTTCCCCACGGGGCCTGCACTGGTGCTCATGGAAGCACCATTGACCAGAGCCCAATGGACCTGCCAGAGTGTGCATGGAGTGACCGCTGCCCCCAGACCCCAGGACAGCTCCAGTGGCCAGGCACGGACACAGGGGTGGGAGGACGACAGTCTATCCAGCCAGGATGCAGGCGCCAGCCCGCCAGGACCTCAGACTCCATGGGGGGCTGCAACGCTGCCCAGCACCCCACCCGGGTCTGCCCGAGTCCTCCCCCAGCAGCGGGAGAGCGAGGGTCCCGGGAGGGGAGCTCCACGGCTCAGACGCACGACAGCCGCCCCCACGAGCTGGGCTTGTCAGAGCGTTGCTGAGTGTGGCAGGTGTGCAGAAACGCAGGGCGGGTCGCACCGTGGTGGTGGTGGGGTTATAGCACCGTGTGTGCGTGCGTGTGTGTGTGCGTGTGTGTGTGCGTGTGTGTGTGTGTGTGTGCGTGTGCGTGTGCGTGTGTGTGCGTGCGTGTGTGCGTGTCTGTGCGTGTGCGTGTGTGTGTGTGTGCGCGCGTGTGTGTGTGCGTGTGTGTGCGTGCGTGTGTGTGCGTGTGTGTGTGTGTGTGTGTGTGTGTGTGTGTGTGCGTGTGCGTGCACGTGAGCCCCCGGAGGCCCAGGAAGGAGCAGGCAGGGCTGATATCTTTCCAGCACCCTCTGCACTGGGCTTGCTGCCCTCAGCCCAGCCCAGCCCCCCGTGCCGAGAGCCGCCTGCCTCCCCCTGGCCACAGGGCTGGGGCAGGGCGGGGCCTGCACTGAGACCGGTCAGGGCGCGCAGGGCAGGTGAAGAGTCAAACGTCTCACCTGTGTGTGTCCTCGTCCCGCAGACCCACTGCCGACTCCGCCCTGAGGGGCGAGCAGCTGCACCAAATGCCAGCATCGTCCCGCTCGCGGTCTCTCAGAGCCTCCGTCTGGGGACGTTCGCTGTTTCTCAGCCGCTCTTCAAAGCATCCGTGCAGAGAGGAACCCTGGGCGTTCCAGAGCAGAGAACCCTCCCGGGTTGCAAACGGACGCAGAGAGGGAGGAGGGTGGAGACCAGCCCGTGCGCCTGGGGAGGAACGAGCACTTTTCCAGGAGCCCCGAGCCCTGGAGCGGCAGGAAGGGAGATCACCCCTTAGCCTGGCGTGGGCTGTTCTCTGGACGGCGTTTTCCGGCAGAGGCTGACCTGGTGGGCACTCGCCTATCAGAGCCTTGTTAACCACGCAGATTCCTGGGCCCAGCCCCGACTCCCGACCGGGGTGTGCAGTGGAGGGACCAAGGCACTGGCACTGCCACCTCCCGGGTGACTCAGTCACTCTAGGAAGAGCTGATGGTGCAGGCACAGTTGAAGCATTCATTCATTCATTGCATTCATTCATTCAGCAAACATTCCTGATTCTCCGCAGCTGCCGGCGCTGTCCCCGGTGGTGGGGACGAGCCACGCAGCAGCCAGACCCGGGCCGCGCTCGTGGCTGTATTGGGGAGGAGGGGGGGTCCCACAGCAATCAGAAGGGACCCCAAGGCTAGCTGAAGAGAGTAAGTGGAGGGCAAAGGTCAGGACCGAGGTGGTCACCACAAGACGCAGGATGTCTGTGGGTGGCCGTGTCTGAGAATCTAGTGAGTCCAGAAGCTTCCGAGGCGCACCGAGAGCAAAGCCGGACTGCTTTCCACAGCTGGGCCGTGCAAGGCAGGACTCGGAATCGGCGCCAGGGCCTCTCCCCTCCCCAGGGGCTGTGGCCTGTGCCGGCTGCTAGGACACCAGATGCCCCCACGTCCTACAGACTCGCCCCGTTACCAGCCGCGTCTGGAATTTCTCCAGCAGCACAAACGCATGGCAGAGCCCCTGCAGGAAAAGGGGCCGGCCTGGGGGCTCACAGCGCTTGTGCTTGGCTCCCCGAGGCCCTGGGGGTGACCCGACTGCCTGTCCTGGGACACGTGCCCCGGGGCCCTGGGTTTGGGGTGCACAGAGAGGCGTGAGCCCTACCTGAATCCAGAGACTGGGAGCACCAGGGTGGCTCCCACAGGGGAAGTGGGGGCTGACGCGGGACACGGTGCTGGCTGGGAACAGAGGGGACCCGTGGGCCCCAGGGGCTGCTCACCCTCCTCGTCCCCACGGTCTCTGGCCTTGGCTGCTGTTCCTCCATGCGGCCAACACCCAGGGTGTCAGGGTGTCTTCTGGGCCGCCAGGCTCCCAGGGAACTGGCCCGGAGCTTCCATTCCCAGGACCACCCTGGCCCTGAGCTTGCCACGACGCCGAGGCGCAGCCAGAGACAAGCCCTCCTCCTGCCGCCCACCGACTGTCCATGTCACCGTCCCCTGCCGTGACACAGCGGGGCTCAGGGACAGAGTCCAGCCAGGCCCTGTGTCGGGAGGTTTACACAGGAAGCAGGTGCCCGAGGGCGGCAGTGGCAGGACCACTGGGGCTGGAGGGACCTGGGATGGGGCCAGGGCTGCCCACGGCCTGAGGCCACAGAGACGCCATCGCCCCAGCGGGGAAGGCGGGAGGTGCCCTGGCTTCTGCCTCTTCCCACCCCTGCACTGACTGTCTCCCTGGCGCACCGGCCGGGCAGGCTGCAAAGGATCCTGGGAAGTGTGGCTTTTAGGTCCCCGAGACGTAGGGCAGGGCAGGAACGGGGCAGGGCACCTGGGGTGACCGGCTGGCACGCAGCCCACCCTGCCCACATGTGCACATGTGCACACGCCTGCGCACAGCCCCGCAGCGGGGAACGCGGCAGCAGAACCACGTGGGGGAGGAAGAGAAGAAACTGTGTGGAGGGGAAGCTGCCCTGCCAGGGTCTCGACAGCCCTCCCGAAGGCCACCGCCACCGCCAGGCCCCCGTGACCCACCTGTGCCGGCACCGAACCAGCCGCTGAGTGCAAGGGGAGCTCGACACTGTCACACCGAACAGGCCTCGAAGCAGGTGACCCGACACTGCAAGGTGCCCGCTCCGTGCCAATGGACAGTGGAAGGTGAACTAGTGTCTCCTGCAGCTGGTGTTTTCATTGCTCACAAACACTTCCCCGGCCATCGCTTCTGCCCACAAGCCTGTTTAATATTAAACACAGTCACAGATTCTCGGAACTGGCAGGAGCCTCAGAGGACAGCTGATCTCGCTTCCACTGACTCACGACACGCCTAAAAATAGAAGATGAAACAGAAATCCAAAGCAGTGGGGACAGAGGCAGTGCGTGAATGACTGTCAGTGGGTGGGACAAACAGCCTCTTCTCTTCCTCTCGACTCCACAGGGCGCCCCAGGTCACGTCTGACTCAAAACGTACCCAGTGACTCCACCGAGACTCGGCTGTCGGTAATCGGCTGTCGTAAGTGGCACTCCAGAGCGGGAAGGGGACAGAGCGCCACTGGCCACTGGCGACGGTGAGTAGGCATCGTCTCCCAGGGGGAGAAGTACAGCGGCCTCTGCTGCCTCGCGCTCCGCACCTGCGGATTCAGTCAAGGAAGGATCAAAAATCTTTGGGGAAAAAAAACAATGAAAACTAACAATACAATAATAAAAATCATAAAAATAAAATCTCCCTGCAGTATAGTAACTATTTACATGGCATGTCCGTTGTATCAGGTGATCTAGAGATGATTTAAAGCATCCAGGAGGATGTGGGTAGGTTATACACAAACCCTCTGCCGTTTTATATCAGGGGCTTGAGCACCTGAGGGTTTTGGAATCCACGGCAGGGGAGGGGAGGAGTCCTGGAACCAAACCCCGGAGGGTACGAAGGGACGACCACAGTCCGGAAAAGCTGGTGAGTCTGTGCATTTGTGAACAGGGCACAGGAGGGCAGGCTCCCAGCAGTCCTCTGGGGCTGCACAACGTCAAAGTCTCCACCGGGCTCTCCTCTCAGGCCCGGAGATTTCCAGGTACGCATCCGAATCCGACCTTGGCCCTGAGGGGAAAGGAATGTGAGGATGGTTTCAAAGATACTTCTAGAAGAAAAGACCTACCACAACTGTTTCAGATGCTTCCGCCCTGAACTGAAACCTGGGGGGAAGTCCTTAAGGAAGCGGTTGAAACACATCAGAGACGAGAGAGCTCCAGGAAGACACGGAGACAGGACAGAACAGGGGCCGGGACGGATGATGATTCTGCTGGTGTGGTCGTGGCGATTTTGCGATTGCTTTGAATCCTGCTGGGAATGAAGGGAAGTTGTTTGGAGGAAGGGTCTTTTTTGTTGCTGTTTGTTTGTTTGTTTTAATAGTATTGGTGGTGGTGGCTTCGCTCTTCTAGAAATGACACAGTAGGGCGGAGAAGGAAAGCGAAGACGGAGCGGAGCACAGTGTGGGCTCCGTGGGGTCAGGACGGGATCCTCCCGGACGGTTAAGGTGACGGGAAGGCCCCCACACCCCGCCCCCAGCAGCCCAACAGCAGCTGTGGGGACTCGGCCACAGCAGTATTTTATCCTGAGGCTTCTAGATTTTTTCATATGCAGAGAAAAACCCTCACCCACTTTTACCTTAGATGGACTGGGATGAAACACAATTTTTAAGTATCAAAGAAAGTTCTGAAGGTGATGCTTGTTTCTCCTCTCAGATTTTTTTGTTCTTTGTATGAAGGAACTCCCGGGTGCAGGGAGCAGAGGCCTCAGGGTTCTAATCACAGAGCCGTGCTGGGTTTCTTCCAGGCTCCCTTGGAGCTGGGCGGTGTTTAAACCTCCAACAGAAGCCATCACTCTGCAGCCGGCTGCCCCCGTGCCTTTGCGATTCCATCGCTCGCCACCCAGCACCACCTACGCTGCAGCTGTTTGAAACTTCATTTTCCTTCCCGGGCAACAGGCTATTTGGGCGAGACAGCATGTCATTCTGAACGGTGTGGAGGGAATCCTCAAATGCAGCCGAGTTTCTCTGAACCTGGCTGGGAATTTTTCCCTCTGAAAAGTTGCACAACGAGCTGTGCTGGGTGTCGTGGGCTCAGCGGTGCGGGAGCCCCAGCCGGATGCTAGTGTGGGCTGAGGACCCACAAAGGACATTCAGGGACAGGGGTGAAAGCAGGCTGGCCGGCCCTCGCTCAGCTTCTGACCTTGAGTCTCGCCCTTGACGCTGAGTCATGACTCTTGGTTTCTAGCAATGGAAAACCCACCTGCAGAAGGACTTAGGTAAGAGGAGTGGAGGAGTTGCTCTAGGATCTGACGACTCAGGGGACATGACCAGGGAATTCTCCTTCCTCCCGTGGGCTGCACTGTCGGGGGCCCCTCCTCTGCGCAGGGAGACGCCTGCTGAGCGCACCCAGCTGCCGTCCTCACTTCTCAGCAGCCTCGGCAGCAAATACAGCTTCTCGTCTCTGATAGCTGCGGCGAAGGGCTGGGCCTGAGTGTTCCTGGCAAAGGTGGCCCATGTGTCTTCCATCAGCCAATCACTGCGACGGGAGAGGCAGGGGTGGGAGCAGGTGTAGAATATGCTGATTGGCTTAAGCTGGGTCAAAATCCACTGCTGACAGGGCATTGAGGTCAGGCTCATCCAAAAGCTATGGAGGAAGGCTGGGTGCGGCGGTTCACACCTGTAATCCCAGTGCTCTGGGAGGCCAAGGTGGGAGGACCTCTTGAGGCCAGGAGTCTGAGACCCCATCTCTGAGGAAAATAAGAAAACTCAGCTGAGTGTGGAGGCTCGCACCTGTAGCTTCGGCTGCTCAGGAGGCTGAGGTGGGAGGGTTGCTTGAGCCCAGGAACTCGAGTCTGCCACGAGCCGTGACTGTGCCACTGTACTCCAGCCTGGGCACTGTTTATTTTTATTTATTTATTTACTTGAGACAGAGTCTTACTCTGTTGCCCGGGCTAGAGTGCCGTGGTGTCAGCCTCGCTCACAGCAGCCTCAAACTCCTGGGCTCAAGCGATCCTCCTGCTTCAGCCTCCTGAGTAGCTGGGACTATACGCATGCATCACCATGCCCGGCTAGGTTTTTCTATATGTTTTTAGTTGTTCAGATAATTTCTTTCTATTTTTTTAGTAGAGATGGGGGTCTCATTCTTGCTCAGGCTGGTCTCGAACTCTTGAGCTCAAACAATCCGACCGCCTCAGCCTCCCAAAGTGTTAGGATTACAAACATGAGCCACCGCGCTCGGCCCCGAGCACTGTTTCTTTAAAAAATATAATAGAGGAGAGGGGACTCCCCAAAGCTCCATCAGAGATACTGGTTTCAGAAGATGGAACAGCCACCAGCAGGCACAAACAGCAAGTGTCCATCACAGCCTTTGACATTTCATCTCGCAGCTTCCACTGGGAAAACAGAATTCATTCCCTTTCGGAGAATTGACATAAGGGCAAAATATAGTGTCCTTAAAAGAAAAGAGGCGATCGATCTCCTGCATTTTATTGCCTAGGATTTGGAAAACTGCCACTTTGAGACCAAGATTATCACTTGTATTTGTGTTATGGAAAGCCTCCAACAAACCCCTTCCTGATAGTTTACTGTTTTAATAACACTGGGAAGAGGGGCCATTGTTTCTGGTTCTCGTGGCTGTCACAGCAAACCCTCGTCACCAGGACATCGCTCGGCTCCGGGACGTGGGCATCAATCTCCTCTGCGTGGCTCGCGTGGTTCAGGCAGGCTCTGCTGCGGAATCACGGCTGCAGGTCACCCTGCAGGTGACGGCCACCGTGCCGGGACTCAGGAGAGCGTTCTACAGACACTGATATCTCCCAGAGAGCTTTCCCTGCACAGTCTACATGCTCCGAATCCCAAAGCTCATACAGTAATCACGACGACCAAAGGCGTATCTATGTGTAAAAGGCTTAGAACAGCGTCTGCCACATAAATAAACACTTTTACAGGGTTTTGAATTTTCCTCGATGAAGACGGATCCAAGGAATCATGTGACAAACCACATGTTCCACAGGCCCCCCGTGTTGGGGGCTGCCACTAGCCTTCCTGCCCAGACGAGAACGTGCTGGGGTGATTGCGAAGCAAGTTTGGGAGATTCATGCAGAGTCCAGGCCCCTCCAGACCTGCGGAAGGGGAACACGGGGGCCGGGGAATGTGCATTTTCAGCACGCTCTTGAATTCAGACAACTCAGCCTAATTTATGTTGGCATGGGAAACTCATCAATGGGGTTATTTTACAATATTTAACCATTCAGAAAGTTTGCTAACAGCCTGGCCTCGGGCGCGGAGAAGGGGTTTGTCCTTCAGGGGCCCTAGACTCTACTCCTGTCCCGGCTGAGTCAAGTCCCCTGATGGAAGAGTGGCCGTGGGGCAGGTGTTTTCTGTGGCATGTCCCTGCACGCCTCCAAGTCTGCCTCGCGGCTCAGAATCTGGCCCCGGTTGTTTTGACTCTTTCTGTAATGTGACAGCTGCCTGGGCCATCCTGCTGGGCCTCAATTAGATTGCTGTGATTTGTGGTCCAGGATTACATCTCAGCTCCCTTGGTATCCCTTGTAGATGCCAGAATAGAAGCTTAAATAGAGCAGATATTCAATAATAGAATTTAAAGTTTCATCCAGAAAAGATCACTGTCTCAATAATTTGAACTATAATATTAAATTCCAAACCCAGTTTCTAGCTCAGTGCCCTCCTTTGCCATTTTGTAATTTTTCTTTTATTTCCAAGGATTGCTGAGGCAGTGAATTGCAGCGGCTACGTCGTGCCTGCAACCAGTTACCTTATTTCCCTGGAGGCATCACCACCACCGACTCTCCCAGAACATATTAGGTTCTTCCCTTATCACCAGCCATCTCACTCACGAATAGGAGAGTTTCTTTTCTTTGAGTTGGTTTTCCGAGTGATCCTATAAAGAATCTTTGGCGGCGGTGCTGCCTGAGCTGGTGTTCTCCCCCAGGGGGTCCTTCATCTGCAGTAGCAGAGAGGCCCCTCCGGCGGTGACGGGCTCTGGTCCCGGGGTATTGCCATCGGGTAGAAGGCATGTGGGGCCAGATCGAAGCTGCCGTGTATTGCGTGCAGCAGCTGGACGTGTTTCTCTGAACAGAGAGGACGTGTTTGAGGGAGGGAGGCTTTTCTGGGGAGTGGGGCTAAATCGCCCAGTTCTCAGGTATCTTGTGTGACTTCGCTGGCAGGTCGAGCAAGGCCTTCTGCTTACAGAAGCACCATGGCTGTGACTCTTTCCACGTTGAATTCCTGCTTTTCAGTGGATGAGAATGACCGAACAAATCACTGGTAATGTGGGTGTGAACAGTCTATTTGCTTTTTAAAACGTTTCCTCCCGCCTGGTTTAGTGAGTAACTTACTCACAGCCATTGTGTTAGTGCAGAAGCCACTCGAAGGGACGGTATTCACATCCACAAAACACTTGTTGATGCGAAGGTCGAGATCTTGCCAAGACAGTTATCACATTAAGGAGAAGCCCAATGTGGTTCGTAGGCAGACGCGATATTAAGGAAGCCGCCTGCAGGGTCTTCAGCTCCAGCCCACCCGTTCACCCTATTCCGTTAATTCCATCCGTCAGTCCCACTCCATCTGTCTTAGTCTGTTTGGTCAGCTGTGACAAAACTACCATCCATGGACCGGGTGGCCTCAACACCAAACATCTATTACTATTTCTCACAGTTCTCGAGGCTGGGAAGTCCCAGATCAAGGCACCTGCAGATTCTGTGTCTGGTGAGGCCCCCTGCCCGGGCCCCTGGTCAACCCGTCTCCAACCTGCTGATTTTGCCCCCAGAATTTCCCTGGAATCCGCTCACTCCCCATCTCCACAGGCCCTTTTTGAAGCTGCCTCTTCTAGGTACTGCTCACATACCACTGGCGGCTCCCCTGCCCGCATGCTGGGGAGCTGGTGGGCCCCTGAGAAAACTCTCCAGAGAGCTCACAGTCCACCCCTAGAATGCCAGCTCCTAACCCCTCGTGTCCGTGGCGAGGCACCAGTGCATTCTGAGAGACGTGGAGATTTGCTGTCGATGGTCGGCCTCTCGGTGGGCTCTAGCATGTGGTAAGGATCAATCTGGTGCCTCCTGGGAATTTCCAATTTATTATCCTGATCATTTTATTTTAAGGGATGGCAGAACAGTGTCGTGTTACTTCAGAGGCACTTGTTCTGAGTGATAGACAAGTTCTTCTATATTACTCTTACTACTTTTATATACACACCAAACTTTTGTCTGTCAATCTTATTGTTATTTTCTCTTTTTGACACCAGCGGCGGGCACGGCAGTGAATTCAGGGTTACAGGCCATTTCCTGCTGGAGTTTCTCTGTCGGTCTCATCACTCAGCCCGCGCTGCGGGAGCAGGGAACTGCGCTGCAGAAATAGCGAGACTTTTCCGCAGGTCTGAAAATCCAGGTCAGCTACCGGAACCACTACCATTCGAGTCGTTATTGGAAGGCTACCAGAAGCTCACAGAACTGAAGAAAACAGAGGGGACACCAACTAGCGAGTCTCCCTCTTCTACTGAGGGAGGGACAGAGACGACACAGTGACCATCAGACACACCAGGGACCCAGAAGCCCGGCTCAGGGAGGAGAGGATTTTTTTAATCCGTGGAGAGTTTATCTTTCTTTCTGTCTCCTTCAGAGCAGGGAGAATTCACGTGTCCACGTCACAAACGTACTTGGACCCACACAAGCCTCAGGTGTGTGCAGACATGAGTGGGTCCAGCCGGCGTATTCAGATTCAAGTTCTGTGTGTGCTCGTTTCTGTGTGTGCGTGGTTCTGTGCATGTGTATCACGTGTAGATTTATGTGACCACTAGACTCGAGGTGCAGGAAAGTTCTATCAGCAGGGTCCCTCCTGTGTTTTCCTCTAACAGCGGCCACGATGCCAGGTGATGTGAGCCTGCAAGGGGGCCTCTTCCTTCACCCTGGCCCTGCTGTGCCCATCTCTCCTGTGACAGCTTGATGTCCGTGGAGAGAGAAGTCCAGCCCGGCGAAATCTGGACTCGCATGTCCCCGGCTGCCCAGGCCTGAGCCCACGTTCAGCACGGGCAGGAAGCCCCTCCAGGGGATCGTTGCTGGCGTCATGGCAACAGCTGTCTGTGCTCCTGCAGTGTGTGGGGGGGACCCGAGCTGCAGCTCCCTGAGGGGCTGTGCGCTCCCGCTATGGGGGAGGCATGGAGCTTCGGGGTCCAGGCCGCCCCTGCCCCAGCCCCACTCAGCCAGGCGGATGGTCCTCCCCACAGAGATGGAGGGTGGTCCAGCAACCTCAGGGGATGATACAGTCTGCTGCCAATCACAGGGGTCGAGAGGAAACCCCACAACTTGCCCAGTCCTCAGATGCAGCCTGCTGGCTCCCGGTGGCTCCCTTGGTCCGCTTCAATTTCCTGCCCTCAGGACTTAGTGGGTTCTCGCCCCTTGTCAGTTGTGTGTCATTTGCCCGCAAGCTTTGCACATTCCATCACCTGCCTAGGCCCTGTGAGCCGGGCTGGAGCTGCCGCTGCTGTTCCACCCCCACCCACAGGAGTGCTGAGGCTGAGGGCTGCCCTCCCATCGGCAGGTCACAGCCGCCCACGGGGCTTGTCACCACAGACCAGCAGCTCCCACACAGCCCTGAGCGCCTGGGGACCATTGCCAATTCCTGGCGTCTGGTTCCCATGCAGAAAGCGTGATTTAATTGGTACCAGGTGGGCCTGGGTGTCGTGGGTTTAAATTTTTCCCAGCTGAGTCCAACCTACAGCAACCTTGGGAACTGCCGACCTAGAGTGTTGTCCCCAACCCCAGAGTCTGGTGCAGCAGGTCTGGGCGGGGACCAAGAATTTTCATTTTTAATAGTTCCCAGGCGCTGCTGGCGCTGCTGGTCTGGGCACCGCATCTCCAGGGCGGCCGCACCAGCACTCCCGGCAGAGGCTGATTTTGGTGCAGGATGTGGCTTTAGCCGCTGCAGACCTGGGGGTCAGCAGCTCTGGGGTTCTGCAGTAGGAACAGCTGTTAGAAACAGAATTAGACAACCGAGGACTGGCTTCTGCTGGAACAGGCTGTGGAAGCTGGTGCTCTGGGGACCTTGCCTGGGGAGTTCTGTGCTTCCTGAAGCCCAAGGCCAAGTGTCTAGAGGTGTGAACGAGAGAGAGCAGTCTGGGCTCTGAGCCAACAGCCGCCATCTGTGTAGAGTCAGTGGGTCAGCCTCCCGCCTGCGACACTGCTGTCAGCTTCGGGGGAACAGAGCAGGCTTCTAATCTGGTTTGTCACCAGCTCTCCCTCCTCCTCTGGCTGCATGTGGGCGCAGGAATTCCTAGGACACCTGGGAGTCGACAGGCCAGGCTCCTGCTCTGTTTAATTCGGGGTCATCGTCCAGGCTCACCAGGCTGGGTTCTGCTGGAGAACGGGTCTCCTGCCATTTTGGGAGGTTTACTTCACTCTCTGCTTCCCGTACTCACATCCCAAAGCCCTTTGCTCGGACAGGGTTGGGCTGGGCACTTTCCGTGGGCCAGGGGGCCGTGGTGCAGCCTCACACGTGGAATCAGTGGGTGACACGTGCCCCTTCCTCTTGGCTTCTTGCAAAATGAGCTTGGGACTTTGGGATCCCATTTCTACGTCTGGGCCATTTAGTCCTTTTTGTAAAGAATGGCTCTGTGGGGGATGCTCTGTTTGTCCCAGCTTCATTCTGGGTGCACTGAGCCCTCTGGGGGGACAAGCAGCTCTCTCTCCTCATGGTGACCTGAACCCTCCGGCCAAAGACATGTGGCCAAGCCCTCCCGGTGACCACAGGCTCCATCTGACCTAAGGTCTTTATTGCTCGGCCAACCATTTGTCACTAATTGCTAGTATCAAAATTTGGGAGACTTCGTGTGCAAAACTAGATGGACAGCAGATTCACCGGAACAATGGGACAGTGAGGCAGCACCGGGCCACAGTCATCTCCCCACTTCCGGGGGACACACGCTGTCCACTTCACTGCAGTCTGCACTGCCCTGTGGCCATTCTGTGCAATGAGGTGTCACTGTCCCTTCCTTCTCTGCCCAGCCCACGTAACTCATTATGTGTGACCTCCCTGACCCCAGTAAGTACGGGAGTTTTTGGACCACGGTGCAGAGTCTGCTCTGCCCCGACGCTGGAGAGTTTACCAGTTGACTGGCGTTGGCCACATACGCAGTGGCCGTCTGTGCCGTCTGCGTGAACAGCCGTGTCCTGTTTGCACGGGGATCGCGCAGTGAAGAGAACTGGCGTTTCTCATCCTGAGAATGCTGCAGTCAAGCAAAATCTTTACCACTATACCACCAATAACCCTATGTTCTCTGTTGTAAGAGATAAGATTTTAAATCTTACATCTAAAAAAGTCAAGCTTTTAAAGAATTAAAGACAGTTTTATCCATCACCATCACCATCACGATCATCACGATCATCATCATATTCACAATTAACATCTGTTGGACATTTCTGTTTAGAAGGTGCTTGGTTAAGAACTTTGCATGCATTATCTTATTTAATCTTCCTAATAATCACTTGTTGAATGAATAAATTCATTAACCCACCAAACATCAATAGGGATCTTAGACTTACCTTATTTATCTTCAATACTATGTATGTGATAAAAATTCTTCTTCCTCCATCACTAGCATTCATCATTAACCAAGAACGACAAGCGACTTTAGTCCTCACAGGAACCGTGTGCAGTAAGGACTGTTGTCATCACCTCATAAACGAGGCTGCTGAGCCCCAGCAAGGTGGACTCACTTGCCCAATGTCACCCAGCCATGGGGCAGTAGAACCCGGATGTGAACCAGGGAGTCTGGCCTCACGGTCTGGGATCAAGGAGGGCCACGCCACTGCTAGGCCCCATGTTGGGATTCCTGAGCCCTCCTCTGGCCGTCAGTTTGGGGAGGTTATGTATCACGTTATTTACTAATATTTCCTGGGATGGGCTGGCACCAATTCATTGAACTGACAGGCACGCATTAACCATGCTGTTGTTAAAACAATACAAAATTGAAAATGCTTTTATGTTAAGTAGATAAAAAAGTTGCCACCTTTTTGTAAAACAGGATTGCAGTTGTGAAATACACATATACTGAAAAAAGTATTGAAAGGCAATATGCAAAATGACATTTTATTGTGTTACAGCGTTGGTATTTGGTTACAATTTTTCCTCTGGTCCCCAGACTTCCTGTAACGTAATTGCACTGTTTAACATTTAAAGCAAGCACGTTCCCAGGTCAGGACAGCGCCCCTGGTCTTTTCCAGGTAAGTAATCAAATCTGACACTCCGGAGGTCGCCTGTAGCTGACTCTGTCACCTGAGGGCCCGGAGTCAGGTGCAGCCTGCCCTTCTGCCCTCCTCCTGTTGCCTGGGGGTCAGGGGGAGGCTCCCCTGGGCGAGCACCCTCGGGCCAGCAGGAACCTCGTCAGGGAGCAAATAAAGAGCTGTGAGTTCTCGCTGGGCTGGTTTCTTCTGCTCCGCTCCTTATCCTGGGTCTGAGGAACGCAGTGTCCTTGTCAGACTGTTTCTCTGGAACATCCTCTGTTAGTCTGTATCGTTTCCTATCATCCGCCTTGGATAGCTACAGAGAGGAAACCGAGTAAAGAAAGAGGAATTTTTTTCCCATCAGCCTCCTGCTGTCACGGCTCCATGGGTAGGACAGTGTCAGGACCGAGTGTCCGTGGCCTCCACGCAGTGCCCTGGGAGAGGGTGTCATGCGTCAGGCTGCTTCTCCCAGGCGCTGGGCAGGGAGGACAACTCCAGCTCTGCTCTGCCCAGAGACACAGATGCAGCCGCACGTGGAGCCCAACTTCGTGACCCTGTGGCCTCTGCGGGTGGCCAGCACAGTGCCCAGCACGCAGAGGCTGCTCCACGACTCACAGTGCCGGCACGATGTGAACGTCAGGTGAACGCGCTCTATTGTGCACCAGGCAGGTGGGGCTCGGTGATACAGGAAAGTGGACCCCAGCTAGGGTCCGGCCTGAAGGCCAAGTGGGTGCCTGGCTTTGCGCGGGAAAGAATTCAAGAGCCAGCTGACAGAGTGAGGGAAAAGCAAGTTTACTGAGGTAAGAGAAGAAGAAAAACGTGGCTGCCCATAGACGGAGCAGCAGCTCTCTCAGAGCCACCGACAGGAGCACTTCGTGAGTTTCCGAGGCCTTGTCTCACACCTATTTCATTTTATGCCAAACGGAGGGAGGGTTATTCGTAAGATTTCTGGGAAAGGGCCGGGGAGTCCCCAGAACTGAGGGTCCTCCAACTTTTCAAACCATGCAGGTAACCTCTGGGAGGAGCCATGCGTCTGTAAACTGCCGTGGCATGGGGACAGTTCCTCTTAGCAGCTAATGCGTCACGAGCAGGGTGCAGTGTGCGGTGACGGTGACCTGGGGTCGTTCTCGCGGCCGTGTGGTTCTGGCTGGTTTGATCTGGTTCTCTACCGCCTCCTGCTCTCTCAGAGAGCTTGGTCTGCGACTCCTCACCGAGCAGGGCCGCCGGCTCCTGTCTCATTGGGACCCGTGGCCTGGTCAGGAGGGGAAGGGAATTCATGCGTCCACCATCTGTCTGCCGTGCAACTGCAGCGAGCGGCCTGTAGTTGAATCAAGTGGATGCAAAGGTGGGCAAGGCCCAGGTCAGGCATTCAAGTTCCACAGACATTATTTCCCTTCCTTTCAGGAAAATAAAGAAGCTTCACTTCAAACGTCTGTAGGAAACAGCCACCTGTTTCAGCCGGGCTGAGGCACCACCGAGTGAGCACATGACAGAGACGCTACTGAGAGCACTTCAGAAGACAAAGCCAGTCGGACGTTCTCACGGCGTCAGGACGAGACAACATTACAGACGAGCCGTGAAACTGGAGGAATCCAGCTTGTCTGTGTTAGTGCAACAATTCGGTGACGACGAGGCACTTAGAGAAAGCGCTGTCTGCGTGCATTCGGGAATGAGAATGGTTAAGCAGACCATTGTTCCGGCCCGTTCCCCCAATCCCGGAAGCTTTTAGAACTTGAGGCACTAATTAGCACAAGAATGTTCTTCTGGAACCATCTCCAGGGCAGTTGCTCAGTTTTATCCCGTCTGGCGCTGGGGGTGCTGGGTGCACCCACCGCACTGAGCCGCAGGCCGGGACTGGAGGATCAGCCCCCCCCCCCACTGCCAAGAGCCGGGCGGCGCCAGCCGGGGCTCAGGAAGCTCAGGGAGCCTCTGAGCAGGACGCGTGTCTGTCGGAAGCTCCTTGTCGACTCAAAGTCCTGCACGAAGCGTCGGGAAACACAAAGCATCTCTGCAGTCATCACACTCTGGAGAGCCCGGTGTGAGCTGCACCTTCGCAGAGGCTCACTCAGACCTGCGGGACGTCTTCCTCCTACGCTCTGCGTCCGCAGGCGAGAGGTCTCTCCTCCCCCTGCTCTGGGTGTGCAGACTCGAGTGAGCCTCTCGCAGGTGCTGTCACCTGCCTCGGGCATTCGTGTCTCCTGGCCCAGGAGGTGTCGGGAGGAACGGGGCAGAAAGGCAGTGAGTGTGTCCGCGAGAGAGCTCGGAGGTCACCTGAGCCTCCCGGGCCTCGGACTCCTCATCTGCGGGGTGGGGGGAGCACAGCACGGCCAGAGGGGCACCCTGCGGTGACGCTGGGCCATGCGTGATGGGGCAGGCGCACTGCTCAGCAAACGGTCACTGAGTGAGCTACCGGTGGAGACGTCACATCTGTGCTAGTGGGGACAGTGTCCTCTGCCTGCCCAGAGCCCAGACACCCTGGAGCTGTTCCCAGATCCAGCGAGACACGAGGTCCTTAGGGAACCCCAGGCCCTTGGCAGCTCCGGTGCTCTGGAAACGGAATTGTAAGGAGCTGATTTTCTTGCTGAGCTCCCGGAGTCACATCTCATAAACTTGCTGGTTACGGGCAATTTCACTGCAGATTAACTCCGCCATCCATCCTCGCCCAGTTCCAGAAGCCCCTTTTGGAGTCTATGAGGCGGCCTCCTCATTGGAACAACATAATTCCGTGTGCTCGTGCATGTTCCTCCCGGCTTGTCTGACAGGGGTGGTTGCTGGCAGCAGCCTTGCAGAGAGCCTCCTGCAGCTGGGAGAGCTGTGAAGTGACCTCAGGACATTTGTTCGTGGACAACCAGTAGATTATTTTTCCCGGATGGCAGTTACATTTGCAGAATTTGAGGTGGTGACGGTTTTGTGCTCTTGTACAGATCTCCTGCCAGGTTACGATAAAACCAGTCTGGACCAATTCTGCTGCACATACACACATTTATTAAACACGTTTATTAGGACGCAGACACAGAATGGCTTACATCAAACTCTTAGGTAAGCCTGGGAAAATCCCAGATCTTTCTTTAGACCTGAACCAGTTCCACCCCGCAGGGAGAGTTTACTGGAGGAAAGTAGGGGACATTCCAGAGGCAGGATGTTTACTTGCTGGTCAGGGCCAGGCCCACATGTCTTCTGGTTCACAGGCCAAGCACAGGACTGTGTAGGGTCCGTGGGTACAGGGCTGCCAGGCCTGCTGTTCCTTTACCTGTACATGCAGGGATGGGGGGTCCCCAAAATATATCAGAGTATCCCTCGTCACTATGAAGAATACATTTCTAGGACCTGCAATGGTACACAATAGGCCAATAACTTCACCCACAGAAACCCACTTCTGGCATCCCTAGTACGAGTAACAGGTGTGCAGCGTGTGCGTGGAGATGCTCTGGCACCCTGGCAGTGGCTGGCAGGCCCACGGGCCCAGGGAGATGACAGATGTGGGCGTGGGTTGTATGTGACCCTGGGACAGCGGCTGCCGCTGCTCAGCTGCTCTCGCTGTTACAGGTCAGCGTTGTCAGATTTTCTGCATTTTCCGGTGAAGCCAGAAATCCACGTTTTGACTTGAGATCTGAGTCTTAAAAGTTGGCACAATATCAATGAAACTTTAAAACAGACTGTTCCGACCATAAAAGTACATCCGAAACTACAAAATGCCTCTGCTATAAAGTGAAGTGCCACTCTACAACCTCTGCCATAAAGGGAAGCTCAGCTTTTGGATTTACAGCATCCTCTTTCTTTGGGCAGAAACAGATGCTTTATTTCTTGACAGATGGAACTGACAAGTCTCCTTCCAAGGTAGGTCATTCCTGCAGCAAAGACGAAGAGTTTGTTTGCTCAAGCCCTGCTGCTGGGGACTTTTAATCGCCGGCCTTTCTCGCGTTTGTGTGTCCTGGTGACCATGGGTGGCCCCAGGATATTCTGTGCAATGACAACCATCTGTCGGGGAAGGGCAGCAAAGCCAGCAACTCTAGGGGTGGTCCTCCACAGCTGGGGTCCAGGCACGGCAGACGAGCCCCTCTGTGCTACAGAGAAAGTGGCGCTGGCTTTTTAGGAATCACATCCCAATTCATTTATAAAAAGAACCAACCCCATAGTGAACTGTTCAGAGGGGAAACTGCACTAACCACGCGATCCATCCTAGACCCCACACGCGGGCACGTCTGCATGTGGCTTCATCTGTTGAGGAAGGCGGTTACCGTCGCCAAGCGGACAGTGCGCTCCCACTCCCGAAGGTCCACTGGGAAGAGAAAGTGACTCCGAAGGTCTGATTCTGGGGAAGGAGTGAGCCTACGTCGTCCTCAGAGTTGTCACAGAACGAAGCCGGACGGACGGTTTGCAGCCCAGTGGGTCATGACAGTTTCTTCCTTTTACTGCCGGCTTGAGATGGTCCGAAACTCTAAGTACTTTCAACGCAGCTGACGCACTTCAATATGTTATGTTTTCATTATATATTTATATATTCATTTATCGTATGTGTTTATATATTTAATTTTCTTACAACTCCCTCTTTGACCCATGGATTATTTAGACATGTTGTTCAATTTCCAAATATTTAGGGAGTTTCCATATGTCTTTCTGTTATTGATTTCTACTTGAATTCCATTATGGTTCAAGAACGTACTTTCATGATTTATACTTGTTAATTTCTATGGCCCAGAATGTGGTTTAACTCAGTGAGTGTTCTGTGTGCACCGAGAATGAGGTGCATCCTGCGGTTACGGAGCGGAGGGTTCCGGAAAGTCTATTAAGTCAAGGTGGTTGATAATGCTGCTTAGGTCGTCAATATCCATACTGATTTTTCTGTCTACTTGTTGTATCAACCAGGGAGAGTGCAGTGCCGAGGACTCCTACTCCAACTGTGGATCTGTCAATTTTTACTTTCAGTTCTATCAGTTTCCACCTCACGTAACTTGCAAGTCTGTTGTTAGGTGGTGGATATTTAGGATATCGTGTCTTCCTGGAGAATGCACCTGGTGTCATTACGTAACGGTCGTTGTCTTTGAACAGCTTCCCTGTTCTGAAGTCCACTTGGCCTGAAATCACCGTGTAACTCCAGCTGTCCTTGGGTTGGTGTTTTCGTGGTATACCTTCCCCTTGTTTGATTTTTAACAGGTATCTTTTATGTTTAAAGTGGGTTTCTCACAGACAGCTTATTAATATATTTGGCTCTTGGTTATTTCTATGGAATCTGACATTCTCGGTGTGTTAACTGGTAGGCTTTGACCATCTACATTTAAAATGATTATTGATGGAATGAGATTAATAACTAACTAGTTGTTTAGCATTTTTCCATTTGTTCTTTCTTTTTTCCCTCTCTTTATGCTTCACCTGGGTTTGTTATTATTCCATTTTTCCTCTCAATTGGCATTATTTATAACTTTAAAAACACTTCAGTGGTGAACTATGGTTTATAACATTCATTTACAAATAATCTGAGTCCACCCTCCAGTAACATAATATTGCCTCACTTGACATGTTGATTACAAGCCACCAGGTTTATGGTATTTTGTTATAGCAGCCAGAATGGACTAAGACAAATAGTGACAATGAATTATGTGCTTAACACATGGAAACCTGAAGCGTCTGAGCACAGTGGCACCCGGGGTGGAGAGAGGGGCAGGGGCACATTGCTACAAGGTCACACCTGCTCTCCCGGGACCCTGGGATTTGAGTCCCTGCCAGGCACACGTGCCCATGTGACCAGCCCCCAGTAAACCCTGGGTGCTGGTCTCCGGTGAGCTTCCCTGACAGACAACACTCAGCCATGCTGTCACACCTCCTGGCTGGGGGAGTCAAGCACGTCCTGTGTGACGGCTCGGGGACAGGACGCAGGGGGCTGTGCCGGCTTCCCCAGGCCCTTCCTTTTGCTGCTTTTGCTGTCTGTCCGTTCACTGCAGTCAACTGTGGCCGTGAGCACGGCAGAGTGCCGAGTCCTGGGCATCCTCCTAGGGAATCTCTGGCCCTGGGGGTGGTCTTGGGATCCCTGACACAGATGTGGCCAGGGAAGGGGTGAGGCTGGGCCCTGTAGGGTGCCCCAGGCCGCTCAGGCCAGCTCGGCACGACTGTCTCCCTTTCCCTGGGAGGACAAGGCGCTTTCCATGTGCCGACCCCACGTGCACAGGGCCTGGGAAGGGGCTGTCTTGGTGCCGGTGGGCAGCTCCGCTACTTACCACCTCGCAGCCTTCCCTGGGTTGGTTCTCTCCTCCTGCTTGTCCCAGGCCTGTCTCAGTAGCACTTGCCTCTGTAAGTGCCAAATGTGACAGACCCCATGGTGCACTTTCTCGTTGCCTCTTCAGAAATGTGAGGTGGGAAATTGGTATCATTTGCATATCCTTTGCCTCCCTGGGTTGGTGACGCAGAACTTGGGAGACATCAGAGCCAGCCAGGAAGCGAGTAATAGCAGCACCTTTAGAATATTTACTTGGCCCTTTCTAATTTTGTGTCTCTGGTTTCAACCTAGTAGTTTTCTTTGTGCCCAACTGCTCAGTATTCAGGGAATAAAAAGATGAGATACTTCCTTAGGACCTCTTAATGGGGCCTGGCTTTGCCTTTGGTATTTTCTCAAAAAAACAAAAAACAAAACTGGACTTATTGATCATAATTCCAGACTCCCAAGAAGGCAACAGGGAGCGTTCAGGTTTCACAAGTGGGATCTGGGTGAGATCCCCGTGGAAGGTCACCCGTGAGCAGTGGGTGTGGCAGGTGGGGACTCACACAGGGCCTGAGCCCCCACGACAGGGCCAGCCCTGGGGGAGCGAAGGGGGTGGCTGCAGTGGGGACTAAAGCATGACTGGGCTGCAGCCCCCACCGGCCCAGGGCCCCCTCTCCTCTGCGTCTGACTAGGGGACACTGGCGGCCCTGGCCATGCTAACGAGAGTCCTCAGAGAGCTTCAGCTTGTTTCCCCAAGATCTTTCACTGCTCTATTTTTAAGAAACAATAAACCATCACTTTAAAAGTACCACATTCTGGTGCCTATTTCTCAGTGACTGATCCTTTCAAATATGGTCTCTCCACGAACTCAAGACTGTGGCTGAATAATGCATGATGCTTTTGTTTCCCAGAGACAGGCATTTTATTTTTATTGCATTAACATTATGAGAACACACTGGCTGCAGTTTCCCTGAGAGCTGAAGTGCCGGAACAGTCCTGGGTTTTGCAGGGATTTTGCCGGGATCTTGGGCTCCGGACAAGGAAGCTCATTTTGGTCGTGTCTCACCTCCTCCTGGGAGGTGTCGGATCCATGTGTGGCACTTTTGCACTTTCATCCGTTTGTTCATCATTCATTCATTCACTCCAGTGATCGCTTCCTGAGGATCTGAGTCCTGGCGCTGGGCTGCACCTTGGGGTTGCAGAGATGGAAAGACAGAGCCCGGCTTTAGGAACTCGCAGTCTAGTGACGGAGACAGACTCACAGTCACTGCGCCGAGTGATGAAGGGTGAAGGCTTGAGCCGTGGATCTCACCTGTGGGCGGGAGCAGACCCCACTGAGGGACAGAGAAGGTGCTCACCAGGTGACTCAGGAGGGGCTGGATTGGGGCCCCTGCCTGATCTTACACCCAAGACCCTTTAGCTTTTGCCATCGTGAGGGAGGCAGCCAAGGCTCCTTTAAAATATGAAACAAAACCTCAGAAGCAGGAAGACACCAGCAGTGGTTAATAGGTGAAACAGATGGGGTCTTAATTAAAGCACGAGCAGGGCTAATTTAACTATCGATGCCTCCCTGAGCATATGGGCCTGAGATGCTTCCACCAGCACTGGAGCGAGGGTGCACAGGGTGGGAATGCCCGGGTTTGGGCAGTGAGGTTTGGGAGGGTTTGTTCCCCTGGACACCCCCCTCCCCAATGCCAGCTTTTAAATTTTGTTTTTAACTTTTTTTCATTCTCTGTCTATGCCAAGAATTGCTGTCATCTCTGAAGAATTGCCATTGCAGGATATGACCTCACAGTGACTCGTGGGGATTTTGCTACAGAACCCTAAGTAAAGCCAACGACTCACACCACAGCCTCAGACTGGTGCGACCCTGTGTGTGAGCCAGAGAAAGGCACTGGTGGGAGAGACACTGGCCAGGGCCATCTCTGATGACAGGTTAGCTGGGGCCACGTCTCCCGGGAACCCTGGGGTTGACCTCACCAGTGCCTTGGGTCAGTGGCCAGCCCTGCAGGGCTGCTCTTTGGACCCTAGTTCTACAGCGAGGAGCACAGCACTGGTCCTGCGCCCTCCTGGAATGTCACTCCTCTGCAACAAAATTAGCAGTTCTCTAAGTGAGGTCCCCGGGCCAGCAGCAGCAGCATCACCTGCGAACTTGGTGGACATGCCAACTGTCAGTCTGGGCCCCAGACTACTCCGTCGGAAACCCTGGGGTGGGTCCCAGCAATCTGTGTCTTAACAGACCCTCCAGGCGATTCCGTGTGTACCAACCTTTGAGACTCCCTGCTCTAAGTCCTAGAAGATTTCGCGAGTCCCTGGCTTATCCTGACAACAACTTTGCCTCATCAGAGGAAAGGACTTTGGTGCTCTGAGATTCCGCTTTGACACCTTCTGGAATAAATGGAACCCGTGGGCTCTCCTCAGATATTATCAATGAACAAGGAGGGAGCAGAGACAGTGGCATAGGAGACAGGGGATTTGCCTGTTCTCTTGGAAACCATTTGTCCTTTGCCTCTCAATGAGGAATGGGCCATTAGAATGAGGAAATATACACTCTGCTCTAAGGAAACAAATAAATCTCCATGGTTGCAATATATGGGCTCCACCTGCTAAAAATGGCGTTAGCCTCTGCATGCAACTCTGAGAGCTTATTTCTTTGGCAAGGGGCCACAGCCATCACTATTGACCAATGGGGGAATTTGTCTCCCGTCACCCTGCACCAACAGCCCTATTAACTTCTCCGCATGCACAGATGTGGCCCCTCTTGCCTGCATGAAGCCATGTAACGGACAACCAATTTGCTGGTCGGCTTTGTTTGTAAAGTTCTGTATCATGATCACTTTTGTGCTGTAAAAGATCTTCTACCAAAACTGAGACATCACAGCGGCACATGCATTAACTCAGATGTCTGCCAGGTAAGAGAAGAGTCATGAACTGTTCCTAGATGCCCCAAACTGCTCTGTGCAGAGGCCACAGCACCTCCAGGGGACGCTTGTTTCTTGCATGTGGAACTCTTGGATGCCTTGGTATTGTGGACTCACCGTTTGCATTGACTATGTGGCCACCTGGCTAAGAAAGGTCAGAGACCTTTGATGTGTGGCCTCCATCAATCACACCTGCTCAATATGGGATTTGTTTTAGGTATTTATGAGTCTCAAGGACGGACCTTCAGACAGCAATTCCCAATGTCTCTTCTTACGAGACCACAGTGCTCAGTGGCAGGCGATAGCCCTGCTTTTCAGGAGGCTGAGACTCAACCTACAAAGGATTCTAGCTCTTGGTGCTGTTAGATGCCATCAATAACCACCAGACTGGCTGCTTGTGACATGGCCCTCAGTCAGGAGAGTCCACAGCTGCGTGCTGGGGACGTCAGCAGGGCTCTCCCCCATGGTCAGACCCAAGAGACCCCCACAACTGGGCTATGGGGCATGAGCAGACATAAAGGAGTCACACACGACATCAACATTTGGGATCTGGGTGTGGGGGATGGGGCTGCCCTAATGAGAATGGCGAGCGCTGGTACTGGGAAGCCAGGTGATGGGACACACCTGCACATGCCAGGGATGTCACACGGCAGGACTTCAGACAGAGTCTGGACTGGAGACGCAGAAATGGGGGCCATTCACATGGGTACTTGGAGCCATGGGGTAGATGGAGTCCCAAGTGAGACTTTCCAAAAAGTGGGCTGTGGATCATCAGGCCTTGGGGAGTGTCTGTACTTTGGGGCCATGACTGGGACAAGGGGATGATGGCAACAGATAAGAAATCAGAGGGCAGGAAGAAAGCGCAAACGCAGTGCCAGAGAAAACAGCTGATGATAGGTTTCCAAGGTGGAGGAACTAGTCAGCCATCTAAAATGTTTGAGAAGGAAGAAGATAGAATCAAAAGTGAGCAGAGGTTGGGGGTGAAGCGGGCTCAAGGGCCTAGGGCTGGGAGGCCGGGAAAGGTGGCTCACGCCTGTAATCCTAGACTCTGGGAGGCCGAGGTGGGAGGATCACTTGAGGTCAGGAGTTCAAGATCAGCCTGAGCAAGAGTGAGACTCCGTCTCTACTAAAAATAGAAACAAACAATCCGGACAGCTAAAAATATATAGAAAAAATTAGCCGGGCATGGTGGCACATGCCTGTAGTCCCAGCTACTCGGGAGGCTGAGGCAGTGGGATCGCTTGAGCCCAGGAGTCTGAGGTTGCTGTGAGCTAGGCTGACGCCACAGCACTCTAGCCTGGGCAACAGAGTGAGACTCTGTCTCAAAAAAAAGAAAAAGAAAAGAAAAAGAAAAGAAAAGAAAAAGAAAAAAAGGGCCTAGGGCTGGGGCTCCGGAAGCTGTGAGGGCAGGTCCTGGCGGGCACCTCCTACTGCCCTTGAACCAATGTGTGATTTTTCTTCCCCTGAGGCAGACATTGTTAAAGGAGATTTAATCAAGAGAGAGTAATGGCCTAATGGAGTCTGTCCAGGTAGATGAGACAATGGCCTGACTCCCGGCGCTGCTCAGCCTGCTCCCGTAATTGGACATCCCGAGACTCCTCTGCTTCCATTAGGTTAACAAGCAGCATCTGTCAGTCGCTAACAGCTTGCGGGCAGTGCTGCCCCTGCTCTGGTCCTGGTTTTACAGAGCTGGGTCTGGAGGGGCTTTCTCTCTCAGTGGAGTGACTTTCTCCTCTCCCAGGGGGTCCTATAGGTGGGCACTGGTCAGGCTCTGTCCGTGTGGGGGTGGGGAGCGCAGGGCACACAGAATCCTCTTGCCTGGCCCAGCAGGGAGATTCCTTGGACACCCCCAGAGCCCATCCCGGATGCAGGCCGTGGCTGCTGTGGCTTGTGGGAAGCTGGTCCCCAAGCTCAGAGGTGACTGGGGAAGTTCAGGAGAGTAGAGTCGGATAGGATGGTGGCCTTTCTGTCCCAGGCTGATGGAACGTAGTGTGGGTGCCGGAGCTCCAGCAGCCATCGTGGAACATGAGGACACCCTGGGACAAGGCAGGGGAGCCTTACGGAGGCGAACAATGATGCCAGCCCTAGACCGACCACACTCCTCTGTACTCTTTTTGTGAGAGAGAAGTTAACTTCCATCTTGTCTGAGCTCCTGTGGTTTGCGGCGTTCTCCCCATAACTGATGTGGCCAGAACGGGAGCGCTCCTGACCCTGCTGTGAGGTGCTGACTGGAGAAAGCTGCTTCCCTCCCGACTGGCGGCTCAGCCCTGTGCTCCTCAGAGCACAGTGTGCTCACGGGTCCCCTGGTGCTGGTCCCTGGGCCTGGGATGGGGCCTGGCATTCTGCATTTCTGAGAAGCCCCGAGGGTATTCTGTGCTGCAGGGCCCCTGCCCACACCTGGAGTAGCTGGGGCTTAGAACGCACCTGCCCCCTTGGGCCCCAGCCCAGGTGTCCCCACCTGCCACATTCAGGACACTTTCTGTCCAACCGTTGCCTCCAGAGAAAAGCCATCAGCAAAGAGTATTTTAATGTGGGTGTACCTGGTGGGGCTGCAGGCTCTGTAATGACTGTGGTCCGGGGGGCTGGCTGCTTCATCACTCTTCAGCCTCAAGTGACAGGTGATATATTACCTCTCCTCAGCTGGCTGCCCTGTGAGCGTCACTCCACAGCACGATCTTCTGGCACATGTAAGACAAGAAGTTAGAGCATCAGTGGGCGATACACATTAACGGCCCAGCAAGGAGCCAGCAGATGCATTAACAGTCTAGTCCTGCTTTTCCTAGCCTGCCAGGTGGAGTATCAGGTTGCTGTTTCAACACTGGCTCCACTTGTCTCTTCTTAGTGCTTGGTTAGAAATCGAAGGCTACGGCCCAGGAACCCTGATTTTTCCTGAGGAGGCTTAGCACTCCTCAAGACAGCAGGTCTCACTGGAATCAGAGGGTGCCCGGGCCCCTAACCCCCGCTATCCTCCCTTGGGCTCCTGCAGACTCGCTGTACTGGTGGGGAAGGGGCAGGTTCTGGGCCGGAGGGCGGGGCGCAGGGGAACTCTCACCCCAGCCTCCCTCCAGCTGAAGCCTGCAGTTCCCAGAGTCCTCTCCTGGTCACCCACTGCCCCTGCCTAGGCAGCAGGTGGTCTCTGTGAGGCACCCTCAGGCTTCTCTGCTTGTCCTGTGCAGTCCTCCCGGCTGGCTCAAATGAGTTCCTCTGCTGCCTGAGCCAAACATTCCCGTACATCATTTTTATTTTTGAAAACTAAATCAAGTTTTAACTTTATGCCAACAGCACAATTTATTATTAATTTTAAAAAGTAGGTGCTTGAGCAAATTAACAACAAGTCTGTGAGCATCACCCTTCTACTAGCTTTATTGCTTTAAATGCGTTTGCAGTTCTCATTTGCCATGGTGCTAACCAGGGTGCCACACCAAGGTTTTGGGGTCTGATCCTTTTCCAATTGGCCTGTGTATTGCCCACTATCCAGCTGCCAATCGCTATGTTTGGACAGTCATCTGCTATTTTTAAAAATAACTTTTCATTATAAAATACATTTTACCATGAAAAATTTAAAGTCTATATACAAGCAAAAGGAGGGAAAAAAAATCACCCATAATCCTATCACCAAGAGAGGACCACTGGAGATATTTTTGTGCAGGGGTTTTCAGATTACCTGTGGGGGTGTGCACGTGTGTGTGTGTATGTGTCTGTGTGTATACGATGTGCTCCGGTGGTTTTTCAAATGAAAATTGGCTCACTTTATGCACACTTTATTATAACCTGTATTTTTGTTCAATGATATATGATTTTGTCTTAGTCATTAAACATCCTCCTCTGACAATGACAGTTTCCTCTGGGGAAAAGCGTAATCATCCAAGGTGTCTTTAATCAACAGATCCCTGGGCCCTGTAGACAGCGAATCTGACGTGGGATCAGAGCATCTCACCTCATTTCTGTTCATTCAATGCCATATTGCGGAAAATGGAGGCTGTTCCAAATGTTTTCTTATAGTAAATGTTGTTGCCATCTTTCCATACATCAGGTATTGTGGGTACGTTTTGGAAACTGGATCACTGAATCCAAGGACCTTTTTCATGTTCTGACACAAACTCTCACTCGCACTACAGAAAGACAAGACCGGTGAGCACAGCACAGCAGGGAGTGGCAGTGCCCCCTGCCTGCAGCTAGGCCAGCCCTGGCACTGGTGCTAAAACAGTTTTACTGTCTTCCAGATTTGTAGATTCGGTCCTTTATTCGCTCTTTCAATAGTAGGCCTATTTAGCTCAGCCACTCCGGGTCTCCACAGTGACTGCAGACAGACACGACCACTGGTCTCGCGGCTCCCCGTGCAGCGGGAGAGCACAGCTGCCCCTCGGCACCTGCAGGTGTTTGTTCCAGGACCCTCTACGGATACCAAAACCCTCAGATGCTCGAGTCCTTCATACAAAGCGGTGGAGTATTTGCATATGACCGGTGTGTACCTCCTGTACACAGATGTTCCTCAACTTATGACGAGATCCTGCCTAATAAGCCCATTGTAAGTTGCAAACATCACAGGTTGAAACTGCATTTATTAATAATATTCTGATAAACCCCTGGTAAAGTTGAGAAATTGTAAGTTGAACCACTGTATATCCGATGCTCCTCTACTTATGGTAGGGTTACATCCCCCAAACCCATAATTAAATTGAAATATTATAAGTTAAACCATTGTAAGTCAGGGACTGTCTGCACTTTAAATCATTTCTAGATTACTTACAACACCTCATACAATGCAAATACTACTTAAGTAGTTGTTACGCCGTATTGTTTAGGGAATAATGATGAAAGAGAGAAGTCTGCACGGTGTTCAGTTCAGAGGCAGCCACTGTAGGCCCACCTACATTTTCTACCTGCGGTGGGAGAATCTGCAGATGTGACACTGGGGGTACGGAGGCCAGCTGTCCTCAGAAAGGGGCCTGCATGGCGCAGGCACCTAGTGCGAGCAGGTGCTCAATCAGGTAAGCTGCGACGGGGCATGCGACTTGTAAGCATCTCCGTGCACCTGGCTGTCAGTTTGCCGACACCTCCTCAGTGCTCTCCTCTGGGGGTGGTGCTCACAGAACCCCTTCCTTCCCCGGAGGGTGGCCATCTGCAGTGGGTTTCAGGAGCCCTCCTGCATCGGGGCACCCCTTACCAGTATCTAGTGAGCAGTCGGGCATGGAGAGGAACCCATCGGACCACTGCTGAGCATCTACTGTGCAAATCCATGTCAGGTCCCCACTGAGCACCTACTGTGTACAAACATGGTGCCAAGCCATCATTGAGCACCTACTGTGTACAGTCACAGTGCCAGGCCATCACTAAGCACTGACCATAATGCCCGGTAATCACTGGACATCTACAACGTACCTCTATGGTGCTATGGCATCATCGAGTGCTTACTGTGTACATCCATGGTGTCAGACCAATGCTAAGCACTCACTATGCACATCCCCAGTTCTGGGATCTCAGGGCATGGTGCTGATGGGTCTGGACCCTCAAAGACTCACGTCCTGGCTTTCCCCCTCCATCCATACTTTAACTTGGTCAAGGAAAACCACCTGGTGATCGATCTGGTTCATGATGAAGCACAGACCATTTTCAAGAATCACCCCCATTCACCCAAACATGTAGTAGGTTCAAATTGTGGGCCAAGCAAAACTGAAATTTATCTTTTTAGAATCCAGCCTAATCTAATTCTACACCAAAATAACTGCACGAAATCCAATCTTAGTCATTTCTAAATAAATGTGGTTCTATCACAATCGGGTTCAGTCAGTTCAGGATGTACCTCTCTCCATCTTCTCTCTGGGAGGCGTGGGTCTGACCGACCACCTCCCTCCCTCACAGACATCTGCAGGAATGCCATCATAAGCTGGTCCTTCTCAGTCGATGGATGGATGGATGGAAGGAAGAGGAAGAGACAGCTCAGACCAGCTGTGTCAAATGCGCTTGGGGTCCTCCCCTACAAGCTCCACTTCAGAGATTCCCTGGAGGGTATTAATAATCACCTCTTCCTCTCTGGCCAAAGATAGGTGTCAGTCTGATCCCGCTCCAATGTACACAGCCTCGCTGCCACCAAAACATCGTGAGCAAATGAGCATAGCAAAAGGAAAAAGGGGCTTCCAAGTCAGACACTGATTTCTTCCCCAGTTACACTGAGGAGACCACAGGAAGAATTTGAAAAATAAATAGTTAAGTGGGTGGTGGAAACAATGGTTTTTTTACTAGACGGATTAAAATGAGATGACTTAAAATGGAGTGGCTTCTCTGGGTGGTGTTCGGGGATTGGAGACACCACTGCTGTGTGCAGAGCACGACTGAGATTGTAGACCAGAGTCTTGGCTGCAAATAAAAGTCACCAGGGGAGACACGACACTCCCGACTCCCTAACTGTGCCGCAGGCCAATCACACCAGGATCTCTGACGGTGAGGCAGGATCTAGTCATTCCAAATCCTCCCGTATGATTCCAATGGGAAGCCTCTTTGAGAACCACTAATTTAGAGTCCCCTCTCCCCTGGACTCTGGGGGTTTCTGCCCCATCCAAGCCTGGGCGCAAGGCGGGTGGATCTCAGGGATGGTCTCTGGCTTTCCTGCTCCTGGAGCTGCTGCTTCCTCTAAGCCATCTTCCCTCCTCCCCAGAGACATGTTCTCTGCTGAACAGAAAACCTGGAAAATACCCTTTTCTTGGGGCCAAGCCCTTCTTACTAGCCAAAGCCCTAAGCGGGCCTGAAGAGTGACAGTTGTTTGTTGGACATTCAGGCTCTCTCACACCCAGGTCTCCATTCCCCTCTGGACACTCTCCCCTACCCAGGACTCCAGATGTAACTTTTCCTGGAGGTCCAGGGACTGGATCATGCATCCTGGTCTAGTCCAATCAGAGCTCCCGTCTGGGCCACAGTGACGGGTTCAAGGAGAAGCATGTGATTCAAACCTGGATTCAGGGCCCCAACAGAGGAGACCCTGGCCTTCTATTCGAATGGCTGGGAAAGACGGTGTACCTCTCCTGAGGTTTCTGAGCTGCAAACTGGGGAGATACGAAGGCTAGAGTTGCTGGACAGAGCCACTCTGAGAATAAAGCCAGCACAGAGAAGGACAGGAGAGACTGGACCCTGGTGATGTCACTTGAACTTATGGATCAAGCCAGGCCTGCAACCTACACTGCACTTCCCAGATGAGCACATCATTAATGTCTCTTCTCACCTAACCTGGTTTGGTTGTGGTTTGCTGTTGCTCATGACGGAAAGAACCCTGATGGACCCAGTGGCCTGCAGGTGCTCACAGTCTGGCTCCGGCCCCACCACACCTAGTTTCTTGGCACACCATGCTCCACCTCATCTTGGGGCTCAAATCACTCTGAGAGATCTTTATAACGCTCAGCCCAGTAGCCAGATGGCCTGGTTCAAATCCTGCCCTGCCTCTCGTGAGCTCTGTAACCTTAGGCAAGTTACTTACCTGTGCATGCCTCAATGTCCTTATCTATGCTATGGGAATGACGATTGCACTGGATCAGGTTGTCTTTGCTCCGGAGACCAGACTGAGGATTAAAGGGGAGACAGATTTAAAGCAGTGGGAAGCACAGACACAGTGAGCCCTGTCAGTGTCAGCTACTGCTACAACCACAAGTTCTGCATCCTCCCACCTTGGGGCCTTCGCACCTGCTTGTCCCTCTGCTTGGAATGCTTATCCTTTGATTGGACATCCTTCAAATGTCAGCTCCCTAAACCTTGCTGTGTTCCAAAAAAATCCCTGCAATTTTCTGTTCCAATATCCATCATAGTTTGCAAGTCTGTGTTTTTAGAATAGTTCCCGTGTTCCCTGTAGGCTGTGAACTTGAGAACAGGGATAAGGCTATTTTGGTACGATTTATATCTTCAGTACCAAGGACAGAGCCTGGCACATTTGGGGGAAATACATGCTGAAGGAACAAACAGAATGGTCTGCCGACTCAGGGGCAACTTCCTCACTGGGAGAACACTGCCCACTGTTGCTGACATCACGGATTCCAGGGCTGAGGGAGGCGCTGGTGCACAGGCTGGGAGATGCCATCCAAGACTTCCTTCCTGACTGCCCCTCCAGGCTGAAGCAGGGGGCACAGAGACACCCCTTAGGCCCACAGTGGTCTTGGGTATGCGGGTGGTTCATATTCTGGGTCAACCAACCAGGAGAGTGCTCGTTGCTGGACTCGCTCAACACCTGCGACCGGCGACAGAGCTCCAGCGAGGTCCACGCTGCGCACCAGCCGAGCTCCACACACCTCGGGGGTGTAGTAAATGGGCTGTAACGAGCACATAATTATCCTCAGAGGGGATCTGTGTCCTTTTTCCTTCTAAATACACTCGTACATTATGAGCTTTTAATTAAAACTAAGGCGGGTGTCACTCTGCACTGAGATCACGCATAAGAAACGAGAAGATGGAAATGGTGCTGAAAGGGCTTGGCTATTTATAATGCAAGGTAATTGCAGTGCTGTTCCATGAAAAGCACTTTGTTCTTGAAAATTGAAATTAGACTTTGATGTCTTTCAAAATCCATATTTCATTTTTAATTCACAGCGAGCCTCCTTTCTCGGTTCTCTATGCTTCACCGAGAGCAATGGGGACAGGTAACATTCTGGTAGCAGAGGTGTGGGCAGGCTCGGGCAGAGATGGGACGGTCCAGTTCTCAAGCCTGCGCCATGGTGGGCAGCAATGGAAGCATCCGGAGTCTGGGTGCAGAGGGTGAGGGCGCCAGTCCTATCGTGGCTGAGTATGACAGGGAGGTTTGCAGAAGGGCTTTTCACTTCCTGGCCTCTGTCAGGGACAGGTCATGGTTTTTTGAGTCCAAGCTGCAGACATGGACTCTGGCCAGCGCTAAGCATCAGCAAACTTGGAAACACTTGAAAATCTAATGTATTTTCACTCAGAACATTGAGTATTCACCCGTTCTGACACTTTGGGAATGCAGTGTAGAGGGAAGGGGAGGAGGGAGCTTGGTTCAGAGTGGGCCTCCTCTCTGCATCCTCACCCCAGCCTGGGTGGTGGTTCTCCTCGAGGACCTGGCAGAAGATACCACCACCAGGGACATCTTCCATCAGCCCCACCTTGATGAGTTATCCACAGCTTCCCAAGGGCTCACCGACAGCAGGGAAAGCACTCCCAAGTCACTTCCAAGGCGAAGAACAGAAAATACTCCCGGGATAGAAAGTCCAGGTGCAGCATCACTTTCTGTCTTTTCATTAACAGCCTCTTCGCGAGAGTCCTTGGCCTTGTCTTTTCTGAGTTCTTCAGGATGGATGTCGTGAACGCGAGAGCTCCCATGTCTAACACCAGCTCCATCCAGGCTCCTAGAGATGCCTGGGGCCTTCTATCTCAGGGTTTCTCCGCATCCCAGGTGGGCAGTTATGACATCCCAATTAGCCCCACTTCAAATAATGGGAGGGCGTCTGAGCAGGATTTGGCAGCAGGATGTAACCTGGGAAGATTTACGAAGCCATTCAAGGAGGGATGTTCACGTAAGCTCTTTTTTTTTTATCTAAGAGATAAAGGGCTTCGCTGCAAAATATTGACTGCAGCCATGAAGCTGGGAAAGAAATCAACTCAGGAGGGTTATTTTATTTAAACATTTTGGCATTCTCTGTGGAAGATCGAAGGACGATGATTTAGAATGTGATGTGCTGCATGGAGGGGGTCTCACCTGCCTGACAAAGCCCTCGTCTCTCTCTCAGGACCAAGCACTTAAGCCAAGCTGACTGCGCTTCTTTACCCCTCACCACGGTTTCCAAACTGTGTTTCCCAGAGCACCTGACTCTCAGGTTAGAAGGAATATTGGACCCATACCTGATCCTTCCTCATTTTACGTCTGGGTCAGGGGCCACACTCAGCCTGTGTACATGAAACATGTGTGCTGCCTGTGTCAGTAACCTACAGGTGTGTGGGTGTCTGTGTTGCCTGTGTGAGTGGCCTGTGCCCTGCTGTGTGAATTGCCCATGGGTGTGACTCATGAGCTGCCAATGTGTGTTACCTACATATCTCCTACATGTGTACTGCCGCGTCACGGGTGTGCCATATATGTGCCGTTCCTCGTGTTCTGTGTTACTTGTGTGTGCTCCTTGTGAATGCGTGACCTGTGAGTGCCTCGCGTGCACTGCAGTCTGTAATGTAACCTGTGTGCTGCGTTTATGCTGCTGTATGTTACACCTGTGCCACCCAACCGTGTGCTCCCTCGTGTTAACTGGCGCATGTGTGCGTGTGCAGGATCTCTGTGTGCACCGTATGGCTGCACCTTTTGTCTTCCCGTGTATTAAGCAGGTGTGACAACTGTATGTTACCTGAACATGTTGCCTCTGTGTGTCACCTGCTGGTGTGCCAACTACGCGTGCACTCACCTGTGGGTGCTGCTGTTAAAGCTACCGCTCCACGTTACAGGTGGGTTCACTCACGGGTCTCCTCCCGCTGCTCAGGAGCTGCGCCCCGCAACGCGCCGCCTCCTGCATTCAGGCCTCCGGGTGCTCACGCTGCGCCCATCGGGACGCTCCGGGTGACGGGCAGAGCCTGCTGTCGCCGTCGCTGTCGCCGTCCCGGCCGCAGAGCCCGCTCTCCCGCTGCCCGGGCAGCGCCACGACCGGACTCGGCTGCAGCGGGCACCGGGCTCCGTCTGGCCCGCGGCGCGACCAAACCGCAGGGGACCGAGGCCCGCGGTGGGGCCGCACCGCGACCGGGCCCTGCGGGCACCGGGCTCCTCCAGGGCCGCCGACAGACCCTCCTACGCGAGGGACCCTCGGCTGTGTCCACCGCCCCGGCTGCGGCCAGGGCTGCAGTGACGCCAGCGGCCGCGTTCCCTTCTTTCCACCCCACATCTCTGCCCCTGCCGCTCGGGCTTCGCTACCAGGCTCCAGGGGAGGCCCCCGCCGCCCTCCGGCTGAGGCGCCACAGCGACAAGACGGCGGCGGCTCCATCCACGCTCCCCCTCGGCCCCAAGGCCCCGCCTCCGGCCTGCTCCAGTTCCTGACGCCACTCTGATTGGACTGGCTGAGCCATGTGACCAGCCCCGCACCAATCAGAAAGCCAGGGCACAGCCCACAGAAAGTGTAGGAGCCTTCCCCAATGGCCCTGGTACACATCCTAAAACTCACTCCTATTGGACTTGGTGAGGCCATGTGACCAGCCCTGGACCAATCACGAAGCCAGGACACGAGGGCTTCGAGGGCCCAGCCCGGGTCACAAGCTGCTTCCAACCGAGGGTGCCAGGAGCTCCGGCGCTCCTAGAGGGAGGGGCGGCGCCGTCCGCGGAGCCTGGAGTCCGGGCCTGAGGTCCGAGGGGCACTGCGGGCTCTGCCCCAGCCGCGCCTGCCCCGCCCGGCCCTGCAGGCCCGTCCGGCCGAGCCCTGGCCGCACTCTCGGGAGCGGGGCTCGGTCCACTGCCCGAAGCCTGGCCCGGCTCTGCGCGGCCGCTGCCGGGAGGTTCGCTGCGACTTGGGGCGCCCAGTGGGTTTCGAGCCCGACTCGCTCTCGGAAGCCCCGGACCGTCCCGGGGGCCCGGAATCCAGCTGTGGGGCATGCACGTGGCGCTGGCCGGAAACAGCCGGGCTTTTCCACTCGGTTTGGGGACCAGAACAGCAGTCTCAGGACACGCAGAGCTCTGGAGCCGCCGGGGAGGTGATGGGACCCTCCCCAGCGGGACCGGCTGCGGGAGGCAGGAGGCGGGACGGCAGCCGGCGGCCATCGTCGTCGGAGGGCACGCCGCGTGCTGGCCTGCCCTCGGGGGAGAGGGGCCCGGACCCCACGGCCCTGCGGTTCCCTCGTGCTGGGGGACAGTCCACGTCGGCCGTGGCCCCTTCTCCTGGCCTGTGAGGCCCCACAGGGCCCTGTTTCCTCAGCACCCCGTCTTGACTTTCCCACCCCCGCCTGCGGCGCCTCCGGACGCTCTTTCTGTCCTTTGCCCCAGGGCCTTGGCACTCGCTGCTCCCTCCGCTCGGAAGGCCCTCTCCACAGCTAGTTGGGGGTCAGCCTTTTCCCATCATCCCCGCCGGGGCGAGTCACCTCTTCAGAGGCCCCTCGGGGACCACCTTATTCCAGACCCCCAACATCTCACCCCATTTGGTTTCCTTCCTAGCTGGCGTCATGTCTGCACAAGGGCAGAGCCCCCGTGTGTCTCTCACTGCTTCACCTTCAGGACCTAGAGGGCAGGTGGTAACTAAGCATTTCCTGCTTGGATCTGTGAACAGCTGTCGTGCACCGTGACAGGTCTGTCGCGGGGATGCTGGCCCAGAGTCCCCTGGAGAGGTCGCAGAAGCCTTCACGGAGGAGGGAGCTCTCCATGTGGAAGATTCGCTGACGGGGAGAGAATGTTCTGTTCCAGGGGAGGAAACCCGTGGGGGCCCAGGCTCAGCCAGTGAGGAAATAGAGTGTCCTGAAAGGTAGAACAGGTGAGTCAGCCCCAAACCACCTGCACCATGAACTGGACTCTCTCGAGCTAATTACCCACTTACCCGAGTACTGATGCTGCCATTTGCTTAGTAACCTTGGCAGAGGATCAGCAGATCCACCTACTGGAAATGGGAAAAGAAACAGGTTTGGAAAATGTGTGATCTGCTGAAGTGTTTTTATTTTCTATTGAATTGTCATGCTTGTCCTTTTTGTGTTCTTTGAAATGATACATCTAAAGATTGATTTTGTTGACAGTACTGCTTTTGGCTTGCTGTGATCTTACACTTTCTCAAGGTTCTCAGGGAGGGGTCATTTTCCTTTCGCTGGCAGGTCTGAATCACACGCCATTATTTATGGAGTAGCTGGGCAGTTTCTCTCAGCTTCCCTTGTTATCACCAGCTGCACCAGCTCTGGCACGGATCCCAGCATGTTGTCTGTGACCTGTGGCAGGTGACTCCCTCTGAAAAGTCCACATTGAGTTCTTACGATACTGAGCCTGTGCATGAGTCTGTGTCCAGCACAAGGGCTCAGCTGAATGGTTCTGGGAACTTGGTCCCCTCACACAGTTCCTAGACATTCAGTCTGTGAACCGATCTTTGTCCACTGTGTGCTGTGGGCCAGGCCCTCCCCTGGGAGCCGGGTGTGAGTCTCAGAGGGAGGGTCAGGTCCTGTACATCAACACACGTTAGAGCTCTGGATGCCACAGGGAGGTTATTTTGATTAGGCCCCATCATGAAGTGGATTCTACAATGCACTGAATTTTTTGACCCTCCCGGCCAATTCCCAGGTTGAACTCCTAACCATCAATGTAATTGTGTTAGGAGGCGGGACCTTTGGGAAGTGACTACGTTGTCAGGGTGGAGGCCTCAAATGGAATCAGTGCTCCTGTAAAAAAAAAAAAAAAAAAGGCCCAAAGGGCCCCAGAGAGCTGCCTTCCACCATGTGAGGACACAGCAAGAAGCCAGCTATTTCCTAGAAGAGAATCCTCACCAGAACCTGACCCTCCTGGCTCCCTGATCTCGACTTCTGCCTCCAGAACTGTGAGAAGTAAATTTTTGTGTATCCTCAGCACCCCCCCCAACCCCCGTCTTTTGCTACAGCAGCCCGAGCTGAGACAGAGAGCCTAGAGGGACATCCCCTTGCAGTTAAGTTGCTTTGTACGAGGAAGTGAGAGAGAAAAGTGCAGGGGAGGGAGAGCAAAATGATAGTGGCTGACACAAGAGCCTGAGGGAACACTAGGGAACGTTGAGCAATTTCAACTCTCACTCAGGTATAAATTAAAAATCATCTAAAGTGAGTTGACTGAACTCAGGAGACCCTCTCCTTCCAACTGGTAGGCAGGGGAAATGGGATATGAAGAAATGGGACAGATGTTCTGACTAAATGTTAATAACCCATAGGCATGTGTGAAAGGCAAGATCATATAAAATCAGAAAATCAATTTTAATCTAAAAAAATACACTGGTAGTTCCAGCTCCTGTTATTCTTCTGAAGTCCAGGTTGAAGCATTAGAGCTGAGGTGACAAGAAATATAGGCTGGTGCAGCTGGGAGGGAATAAAAATGTACATTTAACATGAGAAATATTTGAGTCCAGGGTCCTATTAATGAGAAAGATGGAAAAGTATTTGAAAAAAGCCTTCAAATATAGTGCTTCACTCAAAAATGCCTTGAAACAAGCATGAAAAATTTAAAAATTATTTCTACATGCTTTAGTGCAAAGCTGGTCTTACAAACTTGAAGTTAATAACCATGGTATTCATTGGGCTGGCCTTGTACTAAGGGCTTAGATGGATTATCTCATCTAATCCTCGCCCAGTCGGGTGGGCACCATTATCCTCCACACTTTACCTGGGAGGAAACTGAGGCGTAGAGAGGTCACAGTTGGCAGAGGCCATACATCCAGCGAGGAGCGGGGGGAGCCAAGATCCCACACAAGTCTGTCCGACTCAGCGCTGGGTCCCTAGCACCCAGCGTGTGGCATGGTGTGGGGGTGACACAACTCACAGGCTGTGAAAGTCATGACAGTGCTATGCCCTGTACATCACTCAGGGTTCCAGTTTAAGTTCAGGGCCTTTAAAAATCACGGTGTGCCCAGCACTGGAACAGATCACTTGTTTTTGTCTTCTGTTCAGTATCACGTGAAGTAGATTCCTTTTTGTAGGGCCATTTTGAATGAAAACTTAATTTTAAACATTGGGGTCAGAGTAGCGAGATGTTCAGCCACTGGGGAGACAGACAAGGGCATCCCCATCCCCCAACTCCTCTGCATTTGGGAGGCTGGGCTCCTTGAATTGCATTAAACAGTTCAAATTACATTGTCTCTCACTTCACTTTTGCGTCCTGTTTTTGAGTATTTATGTTGGATTCAGTAATCACCTGGCTGTGACAGGATCCCACTCTGTGCCATGTGATAACTTAGCAGAAGACTCCTTGGTCGAGATCCACTTAATGACTCCCCGCACTGACTTTCTGTTCCCTCTGCACATGTGACCACAGCCCAGGGCATGCCGACCACTGCAGGGTCAGCCCCTCTCCACTCCCTGACAGGGGAGGTACTGGCTGACCGGGACTCGGTGTGCTGAACCCAGCCCTGCTCATGCTGGTTGTGTGTGGCACTGGATTCAGGTGCTTTAATAAAGCAGCATAAGTCAATGAGCTAAGAAGGCAAAACAGGGTTGTTATTTCTATGAAACCTGAATTGAAAGCAGTAGGTTTACTTAATAGAGATGTTAAGAAAATCTTTTGAATTAAATGTAGTTGAAGCAACTATAGGGAACTGGGTAAAAATACTGAATTTTGTACTGAAATGGCAGGTTGAATTGTTTTACTTAACAACAAGAACAGATATGGTGAGACAGTGGACCAGAAGCAGCCTGCACTGCCGCTGGCAAGGTGCGGATCAAAGGCTGCAGGCAGAGGCTCACCCGCGGATGGACCATCTGGGAGAGAGCTCGGGCACTGTCAGAGAAGGAACCAGAGACACCCGAAGCGAGGGGAGAGAGGCGGGGTGATCCGCTGAGCAAGATAGGAAGGGACCTGGAGGGGAAGCGTCCCCACGTGGGAAGGGTGAGGGAAAGATCCCAGGGCCCTGCAGCCCCCGTGCGATCCCCACACCAGCAGGCCTCTGCACTGATCCGGGAGCTGTGTGGAGACTGAGCAGCGGCACAGAACCAGAGGGTGAGCACAGTGGGCTCCTACCGACTCCCTCTCTGGTCACTTCAAAAGACGCCAGTCTGCACTCTCAGTCCCAGAGCACCCGGTCTGCAGAGGGGTTGGCCTCACTGCACCCACCTCCCCATTGCCCGTGCCAGGTCAGGGAAGAAGGGAGGAGGGTGCACACCCTCAGTGCACTGTGAGTGGGTGCCGTGCACTGCTCCCGAAGCCCCCATCAGCTGCCTCCTGGGGGTCTGAGCAGAGCAGGTACCCACCGGCCCTCAGCTTCTGTTGCTGCCATCTTGCCATCACTATAGCACCACTGCTACCACCTGAGTAGCACCACAGCAGCTGCCACCGTCAGACCTAGGCAGAGGGAAAGCTCCAGTCACCATGACTCCCTGGCAGAGTGCCGTGAGTCTCCCCAGCCCTGCTGGCTGTGGGTGGCCCAGCCCTGAAACCTAAGGAATCATCCTGTCACTGCCTGTGGTTCCACAATCCACGCAGGCACTAGCCGAGACCTTGGACCTGTCCAGGAGACCGCCAAAGCCCCACGCCCTGCACAGGCACCTGCCAAGTTCCCGAGAGTCCCCCAGGTGCCCACCAAGGTCCCCAGACCTGCATCAGAAAGTGGGCAGGAGACATAAACAGAAGTTTTTCAAAAGAAGATAGAGAAATAGCCTATAACCATATGAAGAAAATGCTTATCCTCACTCGTCATCAGGGAAAGGCAAATTAGAACAACGAGATACCATGTTACCCCTATTAGAATGGCCATTATGAAAATAGTCAAAAAACAATAGATGCTGGCACAGATGCAGAGAGAAGGGAATGCTTATACACTGTCGGTGGGACTGCAAATTTATACCACCTCTGTGGAAAATGGTACGGAGAGCCCGCAAAGAGATAAAAGTAGACCTACCATTCAATCCTGCAATCCTACTGCTGGGTGTCTACTCAAAGGAAAATTACTTATTTTATCAAAGACACCTGCATTTGAATGTTTATCACAGAAAATTTCGCAATTGCAAAGATGTGCAATCAACCTAAGTGCCCATCAAGTCACAGGTGGATAAAGAAAATGTGTATCTGTGTGTGCACCATGGAGGACTGCTCAGCCATAGAAAGAATGAAATGATGTCATTTGCAGCAACTTGGAAGGGATTGGAGTCCATTATCCTAAGTGAAGTATCTCAGGAATGGAAAACCAAACACCAAATGTTCTCACTAGTAAGTGGGAGCTAAATGATGGGTACACATGGGCACAAAGAGACATAAAGAACACTGGAAACCAAGGAGAGGAAAGGGTGGGAGGGGAGGTGTGGGATAAAAACTTACGGGGTATAATGAACACTATTCCCATGACAGACACACCAAAAGCACTGACTTAAGCATTCTACAACATATCCATGTAACAAAAACATTTGTACTCCCTTAATATTTTGAAATAAAAAAATAAAAACGAGCAGTCTTTTGCAGCAACTTGGTTAGAACTGGAGGCCATTATCCTAAGCGAAGTAATTTAGGAATGGAAAACCAGATACCGCATATTTTCACTTCCAAGTGGGAGCTAAGCTATGAGTCTGCACAGTCATACAGAGTGACATAAAAAACACTGGCAACTCAGAAAGGGGAGGGTGCGAAGGGGATGAGGGACCAAAATTACCTATTGTGTACAACATACACTATTCAAGTGATGGATACACTAAAAGCCCAGATTTCACCACTAGACAATTCATCCATATAACAAAAAAACACTTGCACCCCCTAAATTTATTGAAAAAAAATAAAAAGAACAAAAATCGCTTAAACTGTAATTCCTAAATACTATAGTATGGCTGTGGTTGATGTAGGAGCAAGTGGGCAAGCCTCCAGTTACGAAACCCATATTGAAAATATTAGCAAGCAATTGTACATTTGCAGGCTTTATATTAGAATATTTCCAACAGGTACCGATCTTTTTCCCATGTTTCCTCACTTTACCTAACTTTGTTCAGTTAAACAACCAACTAAAGAAACATCTACTCTGATATGATGTTCATAGGTAGGAAAAAGAGAGACCCTTACTCTTGGGAATGGAGATTTTTCTGTCTTTTATGGTCTGGCCCTCAGCTCCCTCAACCTCAAGGCTGGGTGACCTGTGACGACTCCACCAGCGCTACAGGAGCTAGGACTCCCCATAATCCCGGAGCTGTCTCCTCTCCCAACCCTGGCTTCCATCCCCCCTGCTCCACCCGCTGCCAAATTTCCCCTCCATTCACCTGGGTGACGCTGCGGCTTGCTCCGCTGCCCGCTCCTCTCCCCAGCCCCACCCATCCCAAAGTCCGCATTCCTGAGACAGGCTCACTGTGACCATCCCCAGCAAGCCAGCAAGTGTCTGCGGGGCAGATGAAGGGAACACCTGGGCACCGGGCACTGCCCCAGGTGTCCACAGTGCGCCAGCAGGCATCTCTTCCACCCACTCTCCATGCTCTTCACGTCGGGTGCACTCATTGATCACAAATCGGGAGGGGGACCCAGCCACCGGACACGTGCTGCCATAGCCACAGCGGCCTTCCTGGAGACAAACGAGCGAATGTCCCCAGCGCACGCAGGAGACGTCAGGAGACGGTTGGGCTGTTCCTGCGAGCGGCTGTGAGGACCGGGTCCCCTGAAACGGGCTGCAGCTGGGAGGCCCCGCACACCCAGCGGGACTGGTCTCCATCCTCCTCCCACTGTGGGGCTCATGTCTTGGGCCTGGGGACATGACTCGCCTGGAAGCACAGAAGGGCATTTCCCCGGCCCTGCTGCGGGCAGGCAGATCCCCATCGCGGGGCTTCCTCCCGACTCCGGCTTCCGTGCTGGGTGAGGGGCAGGCCCTCTGACAACCGAACAGCCCGGAGTGCGCCGCCACAGCCGGTGCCCGGCAGAGGCCGGGGCCAAGGAGCGCTGGGACCAGCCGGCAGAGGCAGGCACGCGCCGGGCCACAGAGCAGCCGCGCACGGCCCCCCACGGCGGCTCACACTCCTCACACCCGCGATCTGAGTCGCAGAGCGGAGTCAGCTCGGTCCCCAGCGCGTTCCTTCTGGGCCCGCCGCGCCCGTTCGGAAGGCGCCCCCGGGCGTCGTGGCGGATCCACCGGGTTGTGGCGGTGGAGGAGGTGGCGACGCTCAGAGCCTGGGCGGGGCTGTGGCAGGAGAACGTTCCGGACCCGCATGGGCTGCCATGGCGGGGCGCTGAGCTGCGGGGAAGGGCTGCGTCGGGCCTTGTTCGGGCTCTGCGAGGAGCCGCCCGGACGTCGAGGCCTCTGCTCCTCGGGGCTCCTTCCCAGGGCCCGTTCTCACGCCTCCAGGAGGGAACCACGCCCACTTCCCAGGAGCCCCTGCAGCCAAGCGCCTCACATGACTCGGCCCCACCAATCAGAACCTCCCATGGGACCCTCATGTGACCCTGTCTCGTCATGTGACCTGGACCCACCAACCAGAACCTCCTGTGAGTCTCTCCAGGATCATGCCCCGTCATGTGACCTGGGCCCACCAATCAGAACCTCCTGCGAGCCTCCGCTCAGGACGAGCCCCGGGAGAAGGAAGATGGTCGTGTGCTGGCCGTCTGTGGGGCTGGAGGAGTTCCTGGGCGTCGGGCGGGAGCTGCAGCCCTCCCCGTCCGCGGAGCAGCCCTGGCGTGCGCGGCACTCGTTCCCGTGCACAAGGCCGCGGGCTGAGTCTGCACCCGCGAAGGCCCTGGGGCGTCCTGTCGTCCACGCGGCGCGGGCTGTGGGTGCGCGCTCAGACCGGCCGGCCCCGCGGAGTCAGCCCCGCGCTTCGCCCGGAGCCCAGGGCTCTGCGCGCTGACGTCTGGACAGCGCGGCTGGGACGGGCATTTTCTGCTTAGCCCGGCGGAGGGCGGGTTTCTGTTGCTGACGGTTGAGAACCCGGGGATGCAGACGCCAGCGGGATTCGCCCAGGCAGGGAGACGGTCCGGTTCGTCCTGCCAGCGTCCTCCTGCAGCTGCACGCCAGGGGGGCGAGAGGGGAGGCCAGCACCTGGCCGGAGGAAGCACGTCATTGTCGCAAGATGCGCGCACACACGCACGCTCACACACGTGTGCAAACCCAGGCACACCCAGTATACAGGCGAGCACGGAACCGCAAAGACACAAGCAGAGCCCCCCTTCCCCTGTCTGCTGTCCCTAGAGCTGTGGAAAGGAGCGGGAGCCTGCTAGACTTTGGCCCCGCCCCCTCCGCTAGACTTTGAAACTGAACTCGAACATCCGAAATCCCACAGCCGCCGAGTTCAGGAGGATGAGTCCTGCAATGAGCGCGGACACCCTGTCTGGGAGGGTGGCTGGGATAAGCTGCCCGCGGCTGCAGGTCGATAAGGATCGAACGCTAATGGCTTTCAGCTGGGGCTGCCAGTGCCCAGCACAGGGCCCCGGCAGCGTTGTTGGCAGTGGGCCCTTTGCCCTCCGCAGGGCACCGCGGGCGGGCTCCATGCTGCGCCCCAGGGTGGCACGACGCGGTGTGTGCCATTTCTGCAGCAGCAGGGCGCAGAGACGGGGGACGTCATCCTCTGCCCCGTGCTCTAGCTGCAAGCAAGGATTTATACCCAGGCCAAGTCCTTCCGCTAATGCATTTCGAAGGAAGAAAATCACATCTGAGCGACAGTAGTTGTGCAGTATACTGCACTTGAAATTATATTATAATTCTGTGAAATCTCATTATTTATGTCTAGACTCAAAGAAATTAAGTTTTCGTTATTTAACTAAATTTCCTGTTGTTCTTAGGAGAAATGCTGTTTTTAGGGGCGACTGCCTCATTCACGAAGAGTGTTCTTTTCAGAGCTGCCCCATGAGGGGCTTCTGGAAGTCTCTGGGACTCGGTTTGTCCTGGAGGATCCGTTTGGAGGGTCTTTCTGTCTGCCCAGGGCCTGTTTTCCCTCAGGCCCCATCCTTCCCCTTCCCCTGCACCCCTGGCTGAACCCTGGGGGCTGCATTTCCCAGGCTCTGGCAGGGCTGGTCTCTGCCTGGATCAGTCTCAGGACACTGTCGTGGAGGGTGGGGCAGGAGAACCCAGGGCACCCCCACCCCTAGCCTGGGCCCCTCTCTGCAGTGTCTGTGTCTCCCCGATGGCTCCTGCCCCCTCTGTGGCCCCCAAGTTCAGGATCCCACCCCACCCCCCGGTCCCTCTACCCCAGGGTCAGGGACAGGTTGCTGTGCCAGCTGATCTTCACCTCACAAGCCCCGTTTGCCTTCTCAGCTCTTCACTCCGATCCCTGTGTTATCGCTTCCTGGTTTGGGGCACCTGCAGTGATCCCTGTTCCCCTGTTGGATCCTGGCGCAGACACGCCCCTGGCCGGGACACTCCGGACCCCACCCCCTGCTCACTTCATCTCCTCCCATCCTCAAGCGCCCTCATCCCAGCCTGTGTCGACTCCCTGGCACCTTCCACATCAGCCCCAGGGCCTTTGCTCCTGCTGCCTGTCTGGAGTCCCCACCCCAGATCCAGCCCCTCTGTGAAGTCCCAGCTCATGTGCAACCTCCAGAAGTCACCAGTCCTGAGCTTCCCACCTGTAGACAGGATCTGCTGGGTCCTTCCCGAGCCCTTGTCTGTCCACTCTTGAATGTTCAGCAAGAATTTATGCTGGGGTGGTGACATATGCTCCTTTTCATTCATTCCTTTATCAATCAGTTATTCACTGATGATAACTAGGTGTTAACCACTGTGATAAAGTAAGGCAACCAGGACTTTTTCAGGTGTGGGAGACAGAAATTCCAACTGAAACTTGCTGAAGTAAGTAGGAAATTTTTTTGACTCATAAAAATCCATAGGTATGTCAGCTTCAGGCATGGCTGGATCCAGGAGATGGGTTTACGTCATCTGAAAGCTGTGTGTTTACCCCTCTTGGTTCTTCTTTCCTCCCTGTGGGTGCTGGAGCTACGACACTGAAATGAGAATTCATTTTCAGTTATAAGTGACAGAAATCCTAGTCAGAACTGGCTTAAACATGTTAATTCCTGTTAATGCCAATAACTTAGCCATCCAGGGGGAATTTATCTTCAGGCATGGCTGGATCCAGGAGATCTTCAGAATTCTCTCTTTTCACCTCTTACTATTCTTTCCTCTGTATTTGGGGCATTCTCAGACATTGTTCTTCGTGGTGTCAAGATGTCTTGCAGAAGTTGTGAGGCTTGCATCCTGGCCTTTCAGGAATCCTGCAGGTAGAAGTGCATGACTTCTCCAGTTGTTTCAACAAAAGTCCCAAAATTTAGCTTCCTTGTCTCCCAGTGGTTTTGGGTCACACAGCCGTCTGTATCTCCTTAATCATGCCCAGGAGAATTCACGTTTTGATAGCCAGTGCCTGAAACACAGGCCCCATGAGCCAAGGCCTGTACTTCAGGCAAGTCAAATATGTGTGTGTAAACTATTACAGATTTTACTTGTATATATGTTCAACTTAAATTTCAATTTTGAGAGAATTGTAGAATCGTGCTGTTGTAAGAAGTAACTCAGAGATCTTGTGCACCCTTTGCCCAGTTTTCCCCAGTGGTAACATCTGGCAAAACTATAGCACAACATCACAGGCAGAGAAGAGCCACTGAGGCCTTGGCAGGTGGACAACATGGAGTAGTCCTGACCAAACGTCCCGCAGGTCCATCTCAGTTGTGTCATGACAGGTTCATCGGCGTGTTTGTAAGAAGCCAGCACAGCGTGGCGAAGCTCAGCACAGAGGTTACAGGTGACGGGGTGTGCGAGGTGTGGTTTGGTTGGGAGAGGTACTGCAAGCCTGGTTAGTTGTGGCTTCGCTGTAGCAGGAGAAGGTGTTCACACAGGGATGTGGAGCTAAAAGTCAGGTTCCCAAGATGGAGGACTAGGGATGTAGTCGTGCATCACTTGCGTAATTAACATTAATTTTTAAATTGGAAATAAATAGAACAGCTTCCACTTGCGTGAAGGCAGACTCTCTCTTGCCTAGTGTGATGTTTATTATGTGACGGGCAGAGAGCGTATGATTTTATCTCATCTCAGTAGTTTGCTGCAAATACGACACAATGAGGTTAAGAGCTGTATTATTGTAGCTTTGCATAATTGCAGAATTTTATTGATGACATAAACCAGCATGTGCTCTCAGCCTATAAATAGCCCCTCTCCCTGCTTACGGCAGAGAACGTTCTTCCTGTGCTTCGCTGGGGCCTGTCCCTGGCTTCAGAAGGGAGGAGCTGTCCTCGGAGGGCGGTTGTCCCCCCAGATCCTGGCAATGACAGCATCACGTGCTGCTGCCCTGTTCCAGGGGGCGAAACGCCAAGGGCGAGGGAGAGGAACAGACACACAACACGCCCCCCCCCAGTCCCTGCTCAAGGACCTGCACTGGCTCCCCACTGACACAGATGATCAGGAGCCACAGGCAGAGGGGCGGGAGGGCCCAGCATGCACCGTTTCTCTGGTGGGTGCCGCGTGCCAGACGCTAAGTGTGTCTTAGCATCATCTGCTGCCCCAGTGGGATAACCCGTGGCACAGGCATGGCGACTCTCCCCGCTCTGCAGACGTGGGTCTAAGCTCAGCGGCTGATGGCGGAGCCTGAGTCCACACCCGGGTCTGACTTTACCAGGGCCTGTGTCCTCCCCACAGCGCTGGTGGCCCCGGTACCGTGTTGGTCGGGTTCAGGAGCGGTTTGCCTGAGGTCACAGGTGGGGGCCTGGCTGCCAAGCAGTGCTCCTGTCTTCTGTTGTGCCAGAGCGATGACAGAGCACTGGTGTCTGCACAGATGGGAGTGGCATGGAGCAGGGAGCTCCGGGAGGCGCCGGGGACGGGTCCAAACTTCCATCTGCCCTCAGCAGTCCACCGTCACCACCACCATCATCATCCTCACCACCGTCACCATCACCGGCATCGCAGGCACTCCTTCCTCCTTTCTTCCTGTTTAAATAATGTCTTTCTTTTGTATACATCGCTGATTTCTTGGAGAAAGTGAGGTCATTTTTCATTGTGGTTTTGATTAACTTGTTTCTTTCTAAAACATACATGCATTGTTCAGATATCTACAGGAAGGTATTCGTATATTGTGGAATTAAAACTAAATAATTAGCTAAAACAAGAGAAGAAAAAGCGTAGCCACTCTCCTCAGTAGTGTTTTGACAGCTCTCCTTCCAGTCTTATTTTTATGCAAAGATATGCAAATGTGTTTTTTACCAAACGCGGGGTGAGGCAGTCCGTGATATTTCACAGCGAGCTTTCTTCCCTGGGCGCTGTGTCGTCACCCCTCAAGCCCGCCGTTGCCCTGCTACATGTGCTTCATGACACGGAGCCTCACACGTGTCCTCTCCCACCTGTCCTCATCGCTGCCAGTGGGACAAGCCGCTGTCCTCATCTCCGTCTGTCCCTTTGAATCCCACTACTGCTTGGTCACCACCCCGGGACCCGCACCTTCCCGGGCCCCCCCCCTGCTCCCATGTCCTGTGGGGTCCTTGTCCTCAGGTGGTCCACAGCCCACAGGGGATCCCGCTTACGCTATTTCCTGAGGTCCTGCCCACTCCAGACGCAGGGCTGGGGACTGGGCACCCAGGCACAGCCCCTGCTCACATTACTTGACCACTTGCAGGCACCAGGGATTTACTTGTCTAATCTCCTTCATTCTCTCAGCATCCTTCTGGGCTGAAGTTTTAGGACTCAGTGACATTTGTCACATTCTCTGTTTTTCCCTCTGCCACAGTCAGCGACATAAAGAGACGGAACAAAGCCACAGCCGAGTGAGGGTGACAGAACAGAAGTGAGGAATAAGCCTCTGTGTTGTAAACCATCAAGACCTGCAGCGTGTTTGTTACGCAGCAGAACCCAGCATGTCCTGACTGACACAGCCGTGTCTCTCCTCCCCCCAGCAGGGCAGAGTCCACAGGGGACCCACAGATAAGCCCCTGTTGACTGAGAGGCCCCGAGTCCCTGCTCCCGTCTCTCCTGTCACCTGCTCTCTGCGGGTCCCTTGTTCCCAGTCGCTCTTGCTCCCTGTGCTCCTTGCTCCAGCCCAAAGCGCCCGTCAGGCCCCGGTGGCTGGCAGGAGGAGGTGACAATCTCCAGCTCACCCTGCTGAACTGTGGAAATGAGCCTGTTTGGATCAATACTCCTCGGGCCTCTGGGCTCGGCGAGATGAGTTTCTGCCCTGGATGGAACAGCTGCGGAGGAGCTGCCGCAGACAGCCCAGGAAGGAAACACGTGTCGCTACTGTTTCTCCAATACCGTTCTCTCAGCAATTCAGGAAATGTCCGTGCACCGGCTGCCAGCGTGTGCCCTGAAGCCACACAGGCCGGGGTCCCACTTAGCACTTGCCCAGCTGCAGACGGGTCTGCAGATCCCTCAGTTTGGAGGCATCGTCCCTCCCAGAAACTGCCCCTCCTCTCGCGGGGACCTGGGCTGTGCACCCCAGTGTGCAGGACATGCTCCACCCTCCGCGGGAGCTTCCACAACCAGAGAGGCTGCACACGCCTCCCAGACGCGGGTCCGACTCCATCTCCCCCCCACGACGGGCCCGCGTCTCTCTTGACTCACGACCTCCCAGGTCGCGCATCTTCCTGCCAGATGTGTAGCTTTTCTGTGAAAATTCCTCACAATCCAGCCATGCCCTGGAGGGCGTGCCCCAGGGCTGAGGAAGGGCCCTGGGGGGTCAGTCCAAGGCTCTGGGGTCCAGCTGAGGCTCCGCCGTTCCCTGAGTGTGGGGCTCAGGCTGCCCGTCCCCCCGCTGCGCCTGTTCCTCACCTGTGCGGTGGGGACGAGGGCACCTTCCTCAGGGGCGGTTGGGGGTCGCCTGGGACGATGACGTGCGGAAATCAGCACAGCCCCGGGACGCACGGTGCTCGGATGGCGTGGCGGTCACCTTGTCCACAGTGACACGGAGCAGCAGCTGATGCACACTGAGAGGGGACACAAACCCTCGTGTGTGGCATCACTGCAGCCGCCGTGCCCACACTGGCATCTCACGCTGGGGGCTCTGCACGGGCCCCGTGGGACGCGGGTGATCCGCGCTGGCGCTCAGCTCCACGCGCTGAGGATTTAAACCCACCCAGGGCTTCACCCTTGGCCACCCCAGTAAACTCTTTTATTTTTTCCTTAATCATGATGAAAACCTACTTAGCAAAGCAAAGAGTAAAACGTGTGTCCCCTTTCCTCGTATCAGATCCCTGTGCCTGGGGGTCTTTAGAATGAAGCTTCGGGGCAGAGGTGGGAACAGACTGCTGTGTCGGCTGAGACTGAAGCAGATTCTGCCTGGTCCCCACCGATCCCAACTGTAGACGTTTGTTCAGTAAATTTATTCACACATGAATAAAAATGTGTGTTCAAAAACAGTCACTGGAATGTTGTTTATAACAGTTTAGGACCAGAAAATCCCGGTAGGGGCCTGGCTCCACACTGCTGGGCCCCCCAGGCAAAGCCCGGCCTCGGTGAGCTGACGTCCCACCAGGCGCTGGGGAGGTGCCCGCCTGTGCGTGCCCGTGTGCACGCGTGTGCGTGTGTGTGTGTGCACGGGTGCCCTTGCTAACGTGGGTGTTTAATTCATTACACTTTAAGTTAATTAATATCTCTACCTCTTTTGTGGTTTATAATTCTTTTTTTCTTTTTTTAATTAGTCATGTAAGTGTTTTGAATTATAATTATTAATTCCAATCATTGCCCTCTGGTTGATAGGCTGTTAATACACATTTAGCTGTTTTTTTTATTTCCTCTGTTGATATTATTATTGCTCAATAATTATTTAATGTTATACCAAATGCATCGTTTTCTTTGCTCACTGTATCCTACAGTATTTCAAACTGTCTTCCCAGCCCATTCTCTTTCTTCTTCTTGAATATCCTTTAGACATTCCAGTCGTGAGCAGCTCCTGGAGTTAAACTCTCTTTCTTTAATATTGTTTAAAAGTTCTGGACGTTCTCACTCAGCATCTGCTGCACATCACCTGCCCGCGTGTTTTCCATTTTCCGTCTGACCCTTTTCCCACACACTAGGCTGGGCTCTGGCAGGGCGGGAGCAGTGTCCTCCCAGGGGGTTTCCCTGTCCTCGCACCTGCAAGGGCCTGTTTCGTCACCTGTGCACCCCTGGGATGTCCCTGTCCCTCTCCTGCCCCCAAGTGTAAACTGACCCTCTGGGAGGGCAGGGACGGCCCCAGGACTTCACCCTCTGCCCTCGCTGTGGGGCGGAGCCCTTGGTCTTCCATGTCCCCATCCCTGGGTCCCGTCCGCCCTGGAGCAGGAGCCCCGGAGGCAGCTGGGGAGTCCGTTGTCTACTGTGATCTCCACGGCAGAGGCTGCTGCAGCTGAAGTGCTTTCAGACACTTAGCAGGTAATTTACAGCTCACAGTAAACGGCGTTACTGCTCATGGCTGTCTCACAACTGCAACACGGGGAACATCTCTGATCAGAAGACCGTAAGGAAGAAAGACGGCCCCGCACCTCCTCCCGAACAGCCGTGCACGTGCGTTGCTCACAGAGGTGATCAGACTGCAGTGGGCTTCCGCGTCCAGAACACAGCACACGTGTGGAGACCGCGTCAGTGTTGAACTCACAGGGTCCCGGGTGGCCGGGGCTCTGTCCGATATCAAAAGAACTTTAAAAGTCAGTCCCTGACTCAGGGACAAACACCGATGGGACCAATCCAGAGACGGGGGCTCATGGCTCAGGCCCCCTTACACTAACGCGGCAGCTGGCGTTTCTCTTTTCCCTGCAAGGCTGGGGGTCAGCGGCTTTGCAGACAAGGGCAGTCCTGTCCGTAAACCCGACTGCATTTGCACAGAGCAGTAGCCTGTCCCTTCCCGCCTCGAATCCTGGTGCTCGCTTCTCTTCCTTACCAATAAACATCCTTCGTAGCATTTTTTTTTTTTTCCAGAATAGGGCACTTTTGTCTGCATGAAAAATCTGTCATGCAGATATCCTCTCTCCTTGAAGATTTCCTTTGCATCTGGGAACCCGTCTGCTGCCTCCTGGTTGGCAAAGCTGCTTCTCCTGTTATCTCGACACTTTTAAAGCCAAACCTCTTTCTAAAATTATCAAACCATCCTTTGCTGGCATTAAATACTCCAGCTTTAGATCCTTCACCTTCCTTTTGCTTCAGTTGTCATTTAATGACTTCACTTTCTCCCAAATTGTTTTAGAGTCCATGGGGATGCCTTTTTTACAGCAATCGTGCACCCACATAGAGGCCGCATTTCCAATATGCAGCAAAAGGGTATTTTGCTAAAAATGCAAGGCTTTCTCTTTTGCTGGCATAGCTGCAGCGACAGCTTCATAGATATCCTTTCCTTTTCTTTTTTAAACAATGGATATATGTATCTTGAAAACGGTGGGAACCTGCAGCTGCAGACCTCGATCTATGGCATGAATTCATATCAAGTCATTCAACCTCTCCTCGTAATGCCGTGACTTTTCCCTGCTTCTTGGGAACACTTCCAGTGTCACCAGTGGCACTTTGCATGGCTTCGGTGGTTTTGCACTAAACATGATGAAAAATACATGAGAACCGTGAGGCATCACTTTTTACTGCAATATGTGATTTACTGGAGAGAGAAACGCTCACTCGGAAGCCATTAGCGTCTCACGGTGTTCAGAGCGAATACTCACAGCACCTGAGCTCGCCACGGCGCCAGCGGAGGGGGCTAGGAAGTCACTGCAGGGGTACAGCGTGTACGACAGGTAGGTTATGCAGTTATGATTTGACACTGCGGCTTTACATTTGTTTGCACTTCTCTTGACTGCAAATGGTGCCACGTGTGGTCTGCGTTTGTGTGCACAAGTCTTGATAAATTTTAACTTTTTATAATAGATTTGTGTATATTTTATGGTAGTAAATGATAGAATAGACTAGAATCTACATGTATTTCATGCACTCATGACTTAGATTTTTCTAAATTTTTTCTGATATTTCTAGGCTGTGAGGTTCGTCTGTGAGTTCTTTTCAAATTGTTGTAAGTCTCCAAAATTTTTTCCAGCATGTTATTGAGAAAAATCTGCATAGAAGTAGACCCACACAGTTCAAACCCGTGTTGTCCAAAGTTCAACTGTATATAAAAGGGTCTTCAAAAAGTTCATGAAAATGCATATTTAGAAAAAACTACGTATGGATTCCAATTTTTTGAAAATTTTGTCCACCAGGAGAGGACACTCGGGGAGTGTCCGGCCGAGAGGGGAGCTGAGCGTGCCGGGTGGACACATGGGACAGCAGGGCCTAGTCCTGCAGCCTGACGTCCCGCCCACCTCGCTCCTCGGTCCCGCCAGCTGCAGCAGGGAGGCTCTCAGCTGGGAGGGCATCCAGGGAGCTTCCCTGAGCCCCTGTCAGCCTGGTGATGGAGCAGGGGCTGCCTGGGGGGCGGTCGTGGGGTCACCGGGCTCCGTGCCCACTCCGGGGCCGGCAAGCAAGTGGGGCCACTGCTGACATCCCAGTGCAAGACACCAAAAGCATCAGGAAAACCTAAGCACCCCACACAGGGACCGACCACGACCTCAGGACAGCAGCGGGCGGAGCCTCTGCAGAAATGAGATGGTCGCGTGGATCTGTGTTTATTTACACACAGTGGTGTCTGCACTCTGGTAAGTGAAATTTCATTTATAACATGGTGCAACTGAGGTGTAAACAAGGTTACCCATATTACATGCATCCTACACACGCCTTGTTAAAGGGAAAGTTTAAAACATAGTAAAGATTCGATCCCGGCCGCTGGCAGTGGTTTGTGTCTGGTAATAAATGTTCATGTGGTTTCATTTCCTTCTCTTTGCCAGTGTTTCCCAACCTTCCTGCCTTCCCTGCCGTTGAGTAATGAATATGCATCACTTATGCAATTGAAGAAATGGGAGCTTTTAAAGCTTGGCTGGGCTTCCCGGCTGGCACCTCCTTCCCCGGGCACGTCTCCGAGTGAGAACAGCCTTGGATTTCCCGTCAGGTGGGAAGCGCGGGCATCGGCTGCCTGGCACGGCCGAGGCCCAGGCCAACCCGTCAGGAAGGCGGTGAGGGTGAAAGGCAGAGGTCAAACGTGACGCGACTTGAGTGACAGAACCCGTGACCCTCTGTGCACACGCTGCAGTCTGCCTCGGTTACTCAACCCAGCGGAAAAGGTGCCAGGAGAAAAACAATCTGGGAGTGAGTAAGCCCCAGATGATTTATGATCTATATTGGGCTTCAGAATAAATTAATTCCCTTTTTAATGATGACTTCCTCCCAGGCGAATTACATTAGTGTTTGACTCCTCCATTCACCTCATTGCAGGGGGAGGGTCCTGCCTGGAGCAGAAACTTCCCCCCCCGGCAGGCGACCCCTGGCCCCCCCAGGCCCCTATAGGCAGAGCAGGGATGTCCCCGAACTGCGGGCGCCAGGGCAGGGTCCCAGAAAGGGACCCCTTTGTGGACTTAAATAAGGAAAATCTAGGCAGAGTTCGTGAAATCTAATCGGATGATCTGTGCTTATCATTAAAAGTGGAAGTCCAGGTCCAGGTGAGGCTTAGGGGAAATTCCTTTCCATGATTAATTAAACAAACCACCTGCTTTTCTCCATGGAAACCCGTCCTCTCCGCGCCTCACTCCTGTTGCCAAGGGAACTGTCAGGACGGGCTCTCCCGGGTCAGACCCCTGCTCCCCCTGGTCCTGTCACCTCCTCCTGCTGCCTCGGGTCACTGCTGGCCGCGTGGCACCTGTCGTGGAGCAGAAGACCCCCGTGGTGGGCGGGTGAGAAGGTGCTCGCGGCCCTGGTGCCCCCCGTCTTGGCCCTCCCCTGCCAGCTTCTGTCCAGGCTCAGACCCCACCGTCACGTGGGTGCTGCACCTCGGGTGTTTGGTTCCATCGAACTCCCGCCCCAAAGATGTGATCATGTAGAAAAGGACGGATGTCATCGAGCGGAACATGGGCTTTGTCCGCCCGGGCAAGGGTGGGAAGTGGCGCTGTGTTTCCACGTGGATTTGGGGTAAACCAGGAGCCTGTGGAAAGTGAGGCGATTCCCGGTCGGTGTGTAAGGCCTGGGACCTCGCTGTGCAGAGAAGCTAACACAGTGTTGTCCCCTCACGGATTTCAGCCCTCACGTGCCCCAGCCAGAGAGGGAGGCAGGACGGAGCCGCCCGAGAGGACCCCCAGCGCCCCACGATCTCCCGAGGATGGGATAGTCCACGTTAGCATCGTGGGAACACAACAATTCAAACAGATTAGAAAGGTCTAGCGTCACCAAGGGGAAGGGCGACATTCGTGGCGTCAACTCTGAAACTGTCTCACCCCGGGGCGACCCCGGGCCCGGCGCTCAGGCAGACGCTGTGTCGGGGGAGCCCCGTCTCCCGCGAGGGGCGGTCTCAGCTGCCCGGGGGGTTCGTTCCCGTCCACAAGCAGCTTCTTCCGCGTGGATAAAGTATCCTACTTCAATGAATAATCACCTCCCTCAATTATGTCATTAGTAAAAACCCCATAATTATACGCTTAGAACCTGAAATCATCCGTTGGGGGGCCCTGTTCTGTCATCTGAGCTGTGATTCACCGTGAACCCCACACAGTCCTGCAACACGCAGGGAAGGCAATTTCAGGCCGATGACAAGGGACGCCGCGGAAGACTGAGTGTTAACAATCTTTGTGCAGTAAAAAAAGAAGTCTGGAGGCCTGGTGAGAAGCTTCAAGTTACAAAAGCCAAGAAATTAAATAGAAAGTAGATTTGAAATACACTCCACAAACGGGTAATTTGTCTTTGAGTGTTTCAAAATCACTAACTAGGAAGGATTATAAAACACTGCGGTGTTGTTCAAAGACAAAGGGTGGTATTTTCCCCAAACGTGTAGAAGCGTGTGTGACTGCCTGTGTTAATACGACTCCACGGTAAGTTAGTACACACGACAGGACTCTCCGTTATTTAAGAGTTGTCTCCTGGGGAACTTGGGTGTGTGTTTGGAAACAGTTTCCTCTGGAAGGAAACTGTATCAGGAGCAGGTCTGGCATCCTTGGGGCCCAGCCCCGCACCTTAGGGGTTCAGGGTTCTGGGGAGTCAGGGGAACGTTGAATCAGCAGTAAAAAGGCACGTTTTTCTCTTGCTGCCTCCTGCTGCCAGGATCTGACCTTGCCTTGGGTGGGGGGGGGGCTCTCCTGCCTGCCAGCACCCGGCTGCCCGCTGCCCCTCCCCCGGTGTTGGGGGTGTGGATCGAGAACCCAACTCAGGCAGCCGGGGTCCTGCCGCTTGGGGACCGGGGACACCAGCTGCTCTGGGGATGGCCGTGCACTCCCTACACTGCACACTCCCGTTCTCTGCTTCCAGGACTGTGTGTCTTGCACCATCCTGTCCTTGTCCCCCTAGCTGGCTCTCCTGGGGGGTGGGGAGAGTCCCGTTTACACAAGCAAGGTCCCTGTGTGACATCCAGCGGGGCTGGGCGTGCATCTGACCTTCCTGATCGAGAACCCGGTGACTGGGGTGAATGCACCCATTAATCCTGCACCTGACGCCCAGGTCGGAGCAGCGGTCTCTGGTCTCCGTCCTTTGGAGCCTTAAATTAATCCACGATGCATCAGTGAGAGTCTCACTGGGAAAACTGAGTAATTACCCCAGGGGATTAGCAGAGACGGCAGCTGCTCCCACCCAGGGCGGAGGGGCGGGTGGGGGCTGCTGGGGAGGCTGAGCCTCAGCCGCCGGGTCAGGCAGGAGGGCAGGCACCGATTCTCACACGTGTTCCTGGAGGCTGTGGGGACGGTCCCTGCATTACTGGTTGACACGGCCGTGCAAGCACTGTGGTTCAGGGGTCTGGAATTTCTGCCATCGCAGCTGGTTGCAAGGCAGAGGCTGCCCGTGTGCCCAGCCCCCGGCAGAAGTTCTGGACTCTGCAGCCTCTGTGGGCTTCCCTGGCAACAGCACTTGGACGTGTGGCTGCTGCCCGTGGCTGGAGCATGGAGCGTGTTTGACGCGAATCCCCTCTCCCCAGGGAGCACGCTGGGAGGCGGCACCTGGGTCTCCACACTCACCTGTGTCTTTTTCCTTCCCGACCTTGCTGTGTGGCCTCTCTCGACAGTAAACCAGGGCGCGGATGAAACTTCTGCGTCCCACGAACCCACCTGCGTCATCGCCCAGCGTGGGGGTGGCAGGGGACCCCCGACACGAGGAGCTGCGGGAGACGCTGGCGGCAGAGAAGGGGGAGACACCCGGCCCCTCCCAGCCTCTCACTGTGTGAGCCTCGCCTGGGGCCAGCTGCCCGGGGCTGGGGACGCCACTCCAGGGCTCTCCTCCCCCAACCCCAAATCCACAGCAGAGCAGGAGGGGCCGGGCGGGGAGGGCAGCAGGTGCAGGACAGGCCCAGAGGCCACTCTCGGGCGTTTTCACGTGAACCGAGAATCTGCAGGAAGGACAAACACACACACCTGCCATCCCCATCGCCAAACCTTGTGGTGACCGCGCTCCCTCTCCGTGCCCGGCACGGCAGGCCGATCCTGGAGCCTCCCGAGGCCGGGAATGGGCAGGGGTCTGAGGATACTGCTCTCTGGGGCGACAGCCCAGCTTTTGCACTTCCGAGTTCGGACAAGACGCAGGCTTGAGCTGGGCGGGTGTCCCAGCCGCAGGCAATGCGGAGAACCCCGGGGACAGCCAGTACAGCCCACCTCGCTGTCCCCGCTGCACCCCCCGGGGTGGGAAGGCCGTCATTCCCACGACAGCCGGGGGCGGGATGGGGTTGACGGGCCCCTGAGGTCAGCCGTGCCGGGGCTGGGTGGTCCCCAAAGTGCTGCCTCACCCTCCTGTGCCCCCACCTGGAAGAGCAGATGCCAGCCGGCCTGGGCCCCCCGCCCCACGCACAAGGCAGACGGATCTTGGTGACGGGGGCAGGACGAGTGTCTGGACCTCCCTCCCCCTTACGGCGCGTCGGTCCCCCCAGACCCGTCAGAAAGCCCCTCCCGACGCTTTGTCCCTCATCGCTCTCACCTGGGCCTGTGCCGGCCTCCTCCTCCTCCTCAGTGCCCGCACCTGCGCTGCTCTGCCAGCCCCGGCCCTGCCCAGAGCCGCCAGGGGGCCCTTTACTGTCCTAGTCTGACATTTCCTCAAAGTCCCCCGTGGCCCCTGTGACTCCCTGGCTGCTCACACCTGTCCTCCCCACGCGGGGCTCCTAGCACGTGGGGTTTCTCTCACTGGACACTTTCCTCCGGTTTCCACTGGCCAAATTCTACTCACCCATTAAGGGTTCTGCTTAAATGTCCTCAAGGGGTCCCTGCTGGCCTGCCCGTGGCCACGGTGTCCGGGTAAGGAGCAGACAGAGCGGCGAGGCGGGGACGGGGCTCAGCGGTGTGGGTGGCGGGGCAGGGCCAGGGGCGCCAGACTCTGACCCAGGCAGGAGGAGAGGCCGTCGTGTGTGGTCCGGGGATGCTCTGGCTTCCTGGAGGAGGGTGCACGGCTGGGCACGTAGCGGGCTGGGCAGGTAGAGGGGCGTGACCGGGTGCTGGACGGCACAGCCAGGCTCGTGCCCACCGGGCATGGCCCGGAGCTGGGGCTGGTTCGCCCTGAGCCAGGAGCCGCTTGCACTCCCGCCCCTCCCCCACTCGGGCCTTTGCAAAGCGTGGGGGCCCCCTGCAGTCCGCATTTGTGATTTTGTGGTGTTTCCTCCGAGCAGCCTCCCAACCACGCAGGCTGCAGCCCAGGGAGCCCGGGCGCCCATCCCTCCCCGCAGTGGGGCTGCGTCGGTCCCTGGGGGGCCGGGGCCTCCCCAGCCAGCTCGCTCGCGGGGCTGCGGTTCCTGTGGGTGGTCACCCTGGTGGGGTCCCCTCTGATATAGCAGGACCTGCCCTTTGTTTTATTTTCAGAATATTGTTTCTTCCGAGGCAAACAACCACAAGCAGGAAGAGGCATGTGGGCAGAGAGGAGCAGCTGCAGAGAGTGACGCCCCCGAGGCTGGATCTCAACGTCATTCAGGTGACGTCAGGAGGGCAGCTCTGTCAGCCTGGGCCTGGGGGCGTCGGGGCTGCCCCTGCTTGCTCTGGGCCGGAGCTCTGTTTGCACGGAAGCTGCGGACAGGGGCGGGGCCAGCCCCGCTCTCAGGAGGAAGGTGCTTCTCCCTCAGTTTCTCTGTCACCGTCGAGCGAGTGCCTGCAGCCGCCGCCACACCACCAAGATTACTGATGAGTCTTGGGACAAAATGCACCACCTGTCCCCCATGACCCCACTGGCCCTGCGCTGGGGGCTGGGCACACGTAGGACGTTCCACCCGGACAGCAGCTCACGCGTTTTCTTCCGTGCTCCTGCTGCAGCGTCACGACTGCACCAAACTCCAGGGGGTAGAACAGGCCTCGGGACATCTGCGTCTCAAATCCTGAACCCAACCTTCCACCGCGGGAGGCTGGAGAAAGACCAGCAAACGGAGGCCAAAGGAAGAAGAAAGCAGTCAACAAAGATCAGAGCAGAAATACGTGAGATTCTAGTTCTCCGAGAGGATCGACAGCATGGACAAGACTTTAGCTAAATCGACCAAGAAAAAAGAGAGGAGACTCAAACGATTAAAATTAGAAACAAGAAAAGGGCATTAAGAGCAATCTTATGAAGACCAAAAAGATTACACGGATGCACCGAACAGCACGCGGGTGAGACCACCTGGACGGGAGGGCCGATTCCTAGGCAGGTGAGTCACCAACTGACTCAAGAAGAAAGGGAAAGTGGAATATACCTACAGCAGGCAAGACACTGAGCTCATAAATAATAACGGTCCCTGCAAAGTAAATGCCAGGACCAGGTGGCTTCGCTGAGAATTTCCCCAAATGTTCCAAGAAGAAGAAACATCAATCCTTCAAAAACTCCACCCAAAAATATGAGAGTAAGGAATTCATACTCATAATTCATAATATTCATATTCATAATTCAGCCTATGCGGCCAGCGTTACCCTGATACTAAAACCGGACAAAGATACCAGAAGACAGGAAAACCACAGGCCAATATCCCCTAAGAATATATAGATGCGAAACTCTTCAACAAAGCACTATTAACCCAAATTCAGGAGCAGAAGAAAATTGTATGCCATCACTAAGTAAGATTTTTTCCTAGAATGCGACGTTGGTTCAACATGAAAATCAATCAATATTCTACATCGTATTAAGAGGACAAAGGACATAACCATGCAATTATCTCAATAGATGCTGAAAAAATAGTCATGTTTGACAAATCCAATACCTTTTCATAATAAAGGTGACACAGGAACGTGACTCCCAATGCTGGGAGCCACCTGAAGTCCAAGCGGGTCCTTGGCTCTGTGCAGGAAAGAATTCAGGAGCTGACAGTATCAAGTGAGAGTGAGATTCATTCAGAAACTGCAGAAAGTCCACTGCACAGGCAGAGCAGAGGCCGGTTCTCCCTGCAGAAGAGAACCAGCCCCTGGCTCCTGTTGACGACTTCAGTCTGTCCCACTGCACCCTGTGCCCTTCACGCTGCCTTTTGCCTCTTAGGAAAAACTGCACCCTCCTGTTCACAATGACACTGCTATTTCTGCCCACGCGGCCGTCCCCTCTCCACTACCTGCCCTTTGCTTTGCCTTTGGGGGCCACCCCCAGGATGCAGATGGAGACACTGAGGGGAGCCTGCCTGGCCGTGGAGCCAGCAGGGAGGACAGCAGAGCTGAGGGGCAGAGAGAAGCTCAGATGCATCCCCTGAGCGCCTGGATCCAGCCGCACCTGAAGCAGCCACCCTTGCACCTCTCCGTTAAGTGAGCCAATAAATCCCCTTTTGTTCTTTAGCCGGTTTGGAATTGGTTCCATTTCCTGACGTGTGGCATCCTAGTTGATAACCCTCCTCTGTCCCTCCCACCCCAGCTTCCGTCTTCTGGGCCTGGGAGAATTCGGGGCAGACTTGAGTGGGCTGTGGAGAGTCAGGTTCTGAGATTGGGCCATCAGCCTCCTGGGGGGCTGACATTTTGGCCACGACACTTCCAGCAAAGCCTTTAGTGCATCCTGGTGCCCCCTCAGCCGGGCCGAAGGCCCCTCCCCGGAACTCCTCCTCTGATGAGCCCCGAGCTACTGTCCCCCCACATCCTGTGCTCAGCAAGACCCCAACTATTCCTGACCTTGGCACCCCCAGCTGTGCCTGCCCCGCAGCAGGAGCCCGTCGTGTCCTGGGTTCCCCGTCTCCTGGCAGAGCAGGGGACCCGACAAGCAACACCCCCGGTGACTGACTGTTCCCCCACTGGCATGAACACACCGTTTGCTGCTGAACCGCAGCGGGTGAGGGAGCAAAGGCTGGAGTTGCTGCCTGCCTACGGCTGGGATGCATCACTATGGTGATCTAATTAGGCTGATATTTCAAGCGGAGGCCACACTTCAAAACTAAAATTAAGGAATAATTCTGCAAAGGAGGAAACGGATGGTTTTTCATTTAGTTTCAACCGCTGTGCCTGGCAGGCGGGATCCGAGGGCTGGCGGAGGCTGTCACCCCCCCTGGAGAAGCCCCAGGGACCAGGACAGTTGAGGGAAACGCATTTTCCTCAATGTCAGCGCTAAGTGGTTTCACCCCTCCCTGACGTTCCGGCCCTGGGCATCTGCTCCTGCGGGCTCTGGGAGGAGATTGGTGAGAGGCAGGGACGGGGCCTCGGGCAGGTGCCAGGTGGGCCGGGGCGGCTGCCCCAACCCGGTGGGGACCAGCTCGGACCCTCCTGTTCCCGCGGCCCTGACGCCGCCCGCTGGGCGCCCGCTGGGACTCCCTCTGGGCGGGTCCTCCCTGGCCCCTCGCTGGGACCCAGCTCTGCACGGGAAGTGGAGGCAGACTCGGCCAGCTCCGTGTAGACCCCAGAAACGCCCGGAATGTTCTGCCCTCAGTGTCGGAAGCCAAGATCCAGCCAGCCACACGCAGAGGGTCCACACCGGCAGAAAACTGTCCACGGGAAACGCAGCAACACCAAGAGACTGTGTGTTAGCTCATTTCTGTTGATTTAACTGCAACGCGATTTGTTCCTGGGTGGGGTTGAGCTGGGGCTGTTGGAGGTTTAGCTGACGACCGTTAGCAGATGGTCACTGATTCCGCTGTGCTGGTTCACTCAGACTCATTTTCACAACCAGCGGAAGGAACCGTTTCTCCCCCCTAGGGGATGCTGACAGCCTAATGAGTTGATTGCTGTCACCGACGCCCAGAGATGCCCCGTCAGGGCACAAAAAGCAGCCTTTCTTTCCTTTAATTGTCATTTGTCATCTTTGTTTGGACGTTAAGGACAAATTTTTGACTTGAATGTTAAGGACAGAATTTTGACCTAAGACATCCAACCTACATGACAAATTATTAGAGAACATAAAATCTGAACTTGAAATTCTAAGCAGAAGCAGCCAACATTCACGTGTCACCTTCGCTCGGGCTCTGAGCTGTCCTAGAGGCTTGGTCTGATTTCTGTTAAATGACATTTTTCTTTCTTCTAAGTTCTTAGGCTTCCAGCTATCAAATCAGATGAGGACCAGGCTCCTGAGGGCCCTAAAGCTCTCGTGAGCCCTGCTGGCCCCAGGGCCACAGACAGGGCGAGACTCACCTCCTCACTGCCCACAGGGCCTGGGGGGACGGTCACCTTCCCACTAAGTCGCCTCTGCAGGGAGAGGGCTGCAAGCCGCTCTGGGTCCCAGGAGGAGCTGCTGCCCCGAGAGCTGCTTTGTGTTGAAAAGCAGAACTCAGAACTGTCACTGAAATCTGAAAGGGACACCAGGAGGTTCCCAGAACAAAGAGTCCACAATGTGTGACTCGGGGGGACATCGGCCACTCTGAACGGTGAGCGGCGCCTTGGCTGGTGGCTCCTGTGGCACAGTGCACGTCCTTGGCGGAGGGGGCAGATTTTCCGAGCAGAGAATGTCCCCGGGGACGTGGGGGTTGAGCTGGGCTCGAGGGGCATCCGTGGGGGGCAGCGACTCACCCGTGTTCATTCCTTCGCTCACTCAGGCATTCACGAGTTTATCCGTATCTGAGGCTACTCGGGGAAATTGTGGACGGGTGACCCTGTGGGGGACACAGGCACGGCCAGGTCAGAGCAGGAATCTGAATCTGAACCGCACGGCCCGACCCTGCTCCCTCACGCCTGTGTGTCCTTGGACAGGTTCCTGCACGTCTCTGTTCCTCCTCCATGCGTTGAGGCCAGCAGCAAGCCGACCTCCTGCACGGTGAGGGGGTGAGTGGGTCCTCCCGAAGGTCCCCGGAGCAGGGCCTGGCACCCAGAGTCCTGCAGCTCTCGTGCCTTCGCTGGGGAACTGGCGGGTCAGGCGATCACGTCCCCGCTGGATTCTGCCGTGAGACGCACCTGCCGGGGCTTGGGCCGCCGGGACTGCGCGGGGAGCCCCTGCTCTGATTGGCCCTTCTGTGACTCAGCAACGCGGGATTCTCACCGTAGCCACGTTTAAGTTGTATGAATTCCAATACATGCCGTTTGCAAGAAAAAATGAGAGAAATAATTCCAATTGAACGGCAAAATTAAGTTTAACACATGCACTATTTATTATACACTGTTCATTTCAGTATGTATCATGCATCGTGAATATATTTGCATCTGCTCTGAATATATTTTGCAGAACCATTGGGTGCTGTGCTTTTTGGTGATTTGAGAGGTTTTAAGGGCCGTTTAGACCCCGCAGTTCCACCCTCTGTGCTGGCGCCAGGGCCTGGTCCACACCCGGAGTGCGGGTCGGCCCCGGAATGAGGACTGTCCCCCTCTCAGCCTGGACTGAAGGGGAGAAGTGAGAGGTGTCAGCCAGCCCTCCCCCCTACGGTAGCAGGGTCTCCACCGCATGCCGGTCCCGCCCCGGCCTGTGCAGCCCGCCTTGTTCCTTCCCAAGCCCACGTGTGTGAATTCAGGGTCCACACGCAATGAGCACACGATCTCGCACAGGCAGGGGCAGGGCCACCGCAGTAACCGGGGACAGAGGGCGGCAGCCTGGGAGAGGGGCCCAGGCCAGAGCGGCTCCAAGGCAGAGCCAGCGCCTTCCCTTCCCACCGTCTGTGTTCATCTGCATTACTTATTCAGTATTTTTCTTTAAATCATCTCGCTTTCAACTTAACTAAATTCCTCTAAAGAGGAAACATCACTTCACTACCACAGACAGAAAATCATCCTCAGTTACCATAATCAGAAGGTGGCTGGGACGTGGCATGGAGACAAAACGATGTCGTTAACAAGGAGTTACAGCCGGCGTCTGCCGAAGGCTCGGAGCCTGCGCCCGAGGTGGACACAGCCAACGCCGCAGGGTCAGGGAGGGACCTGCAGGGGGACGGGGCTTTATTTGCACAATAAACAGGTGACGCTGATGGGGACGATGAAACCTAACAACTGACGTTCTTTCCACGCACGAACTCTACCCTCACCAGAGCCGCAAACATGGGGCGTCGCCATCCCCATTTCACAGATGAAGAGACTGAGGGTCAGAGAACACAAGGGACCTACCTGCTCAGGACACAGCTGACGTGGGGAAGCCCAAGTGAACTGGCTCCTGGAGTCGAGGTTTTAGCCACTCGTTTCCCACAACCGTGAGAAATGTCTGTCCGGGGGTTGTCAGAACACCCAAAACTCTTGGTCCCTCTTCTATTTTCCTAGTTTTTGTAAACACGAAAAAAAATTTCCCTTTCCGAGTTAGTCTGTTCTAGCGAGGACTCACCTCACTGTGGGGGGTGGCGGTGAGACTGTGGCGGGAGAACGCGGGCCACCAGAGGGCGGCAGCTGCTGCACCCACGGACCCCGCAGCCAGCAGCCCCGGCACCCCGACCACGCTGTGGGCCCAGCAGGGCCTCGGCACTCGGGCAGGGTCTGTCCCTGTCCCTGCGTACCCAGCACCCAGAGCGGTGCCGGCTCAGAGTCGGGCTCAGTAACTGGTAACATGTGAATGCACGAAACCTCCCACTTCAGCTCCTGGCGACTCACTGGAGGCTGCAGAACGGGGCTGGACGGTGCCGTGTGGGCCTCCAGGGTCGTCCTCCACTGGGCCTCGTGGACGCCCTTCGGGGAGCAGGGGCTTCCGAACACCCTGCCGAGTCCCTGCGAGTCTATCCTCCGTCCTGGGCCTCGTGGATGCAGGATTCCCACGTGGATTTCAGCGGGGCAGTCAGATCACCGTCCCTCACCTGGGATTGTCTCTCCATCGCGTGCACCGCGGGCTTGGGGCTCCCGGACGGAGCCAACACCCACCCATCCCAGAGCCCCTAAAAATGAATTTTGCTCGACTTTCCTTTCTTGGGGATTAGCAAATAAAATACTGTGTTTTTCACAGTGTCCTTTCTTCCCAGCTGAGATCAAGAAGGGGGAAGGAGGGAGGGAGCCGCGGGGTGGAGATTTGACAAGTTTAATTAAAGTCTCAAGTTCAAGCCCGGGTGATCCATTACCTGAAGTGCTGGCTGCGCAAACCTCAAGGAGAGACACCCCGCGCCCCGCGGATCAGAACTGTCTCCCGGCTGAGGAGTCGGCACGTGGCAGCTTCACTGACAGGCGCTTCTCCCAAATTCTCCTCTTGGCGCTGAAGTGATCTCCATGGTAACCGTGAAGTCCTTGGTGGTGAATTAGAGGAGCTGTTCTCAATCGTTCTGGAAACCATGCTGGCAGGTGCCTAAAAGCCTTCCAGAAGCTTCCGGCTCAGGGCGGCCACCAGCTGGATGCAGCTGAGGGAGTGACCCCAGCCAGGGCCACGTGGAGCAGAACAGCCACGTGGCTGGGCCCTGCCTGCAATCCCGGCCACAGAACTGTGGGGATCCAGGAATCATTGATTTGTGGTAATTCACAGCGTTTCTGGGTGGCTGGTTAGGCACAGCGAGGACAGTCAGGAGGAATGATGTCCACTGGGATCCGCGAGGAAATGCCTGCAAGGTCCCCGGACCCGGATGCCTCCCACGGGCAGCTGGTGACCTGCAGCTGGTGCTGATGCCACATGGCCACGTACCTCCCGCTTTCCTCATTGGCTCTTTACTGCCCTCCTGCCGTGTCGGGTGTAGTTTCTCTCGGCCGTACTGAGTCCTCCTGGCTGCATGGGCTCCACACCGAGTTAGCTGCCCTGCCCGACTCGGATGGTTTTCATCTCTGATCCGCTCTCATGCCCGGGGCACCTCCAGGCTTGTCGTTGTCTTAATTCACCTTCTGTGATTTAGCAAAGGGATCATGCCAGCGTGGGCCATGTCCACACCACACACCACACCTGCCCAGCCCCAGCCAGGCAGGACCAGCGCTCAGAGCTGCTTCGGAGGGGCCGAGGTCAGGGGCTCCGAGGGGCAGGTCACGCCTGGTCACGCCCTGCGTCCAGCCTTCGCCTCCAGCCACACAGAAGCAGCTGGGCTGGCCACGGCACAGTGGCCTGTGGTCGCAGGTCCTGCTGTGTGTTGCGTGTCTGGTGTTCGTTCCCTGCACGTCCAGCAGCAACGCCCTGACCTTGCTGTGGGCGGCCGCAGCCCCCTCCCCTCCAGCTCTCTGGACAGCTCTGGCGTTGCCGTCTCCTTAGCCGGCACTTGGCACAGGACTGCGCCAGTCAGACCCTCGCCTGCCCCCGGAGAGCATGGCAGGGAGTGATTTGGGGTAATTGCATTTCTGCAGTCAGGGCAGTCGGCCAAGGTAAACATGCACCTGAGTCCCTGTGCCAGGCTCTGTGGCTGAAATAAATTAAGCAGATGGAGTTTCCCAGCATCGCAGTAAACTCCGCACAAGAGTGGGGAGGGTGCTGCCGCCTCTCGGGGCGTCTCTCCCCTCGGGATGAGCCGAGCGGCAGGGGGGCTCCTGAACCAGCTTTGAGTTCTCAGCACAAAAGTCACTTCAGAGAGAACTTTTCTGCCCTATGCAAGTGGCCTCCCCGGGTTTTTCTCTACATCTCACTTTTTTGATTTCTGTTGCAGCGATTATCACTACCTACAATTATTTTGCTTTGTGACGTATTTTATCATTCACTGTTTTCTCATAGGGCAGAGTCTTGTTAGTCTTGACCCTCATTTGTCCGCAGTGGGGACAGTGTCGATGACAAAGTAGATGAACAACAAAACTCTCCTGGAGGAAGGAAGAAACCAATGAACAAATAAGCAAATGAATTAAACAACATTTTACGAATTTGACGAAGACACTCTGCTGGTTTTTCCTGCTCTGACCTGAAGCCTTCCTCCCGCTCCCTGGACTTGGAGGAGGCAGCTGCTCCCGAGTCACAGGGTTTAGGAAAGGATCAGACTTTGCCTGTGGCTTCCTCCGCCCAGTGCTCCGTCCTCCAGCCCGGGCCCGTCTCCCTGCTCTTTCCCGTGTCTGTCGACGGTTTCTCCCGTCTCCTCCCCAGTCAGCTGCACCAAGGGCTTGGTTGAGTGGCCCGTTTGCCCACCCTGAAGTCACTGAATGCCCACCCTGAACCCCACCTCTCCAAGCCCAAAGTGGCATCCACCTTGGATCAGCCTGCCTGGCCCTGGACCAATATTACTTCCTTGTTAAGAAAAAAAAAACTTTTTGCTCCTCCTTGGCTCTAAAACAAACCTGACATTTGTTACACTGAATTTCACCGTCTCCCCCGAGCACTCTCCGGAGTGGAGTGGGCAGACGCTCCCAAGCCATCAACACGGGTGCGTAAAACAACTCGATTCTTTTATAACTAAATATAGTTTCTCTCTGGAGCCCTCGCTCTGCCTAACGGCACAAAAGAACAGACTGGATTCCGGGTGAGCGGCGCCAGTGCGGGGTTGCAGGCTTTTGTTCTAGACCATTAAGGATTTTCTCCCCGCTCTCAGGTCGCCTGTCTGCTGCCGGTTGTCCTGGGTGGGGGTGGGGACCCCAGCTGTCACCTCTCGTCACCTCTCAGGCTGACACCTGCCATCGTGCACATCCCTACTCCGGGTCGTGCCCTGTGATTCCCCGTGTGCCTGGTGTCAGGGTCTCCAGCCAGGAGACTTCGTGACGTCCCGAAGTCACGTCCTTCCTTCCACTGTGTGACCAGGGCCCACCCGTCCCCACCATTGTCATCACCACCATCACCATCACTGTCACCACCATTGTCCTTCCGTCACCAGACTGTAGGTCAGTGTGAGCAAACACCTGCGCTGTCTGTCTGCTCTGCCCGCGTCTAGAGCCGTGCCTGGCATGCAGAGCACACGCGGGGCCACTGCATGATCGTGGCATTGTCACATGGAGACACGGACCGTGGCCCGTTGCAGAGGAGGCTGCCGCGGCGCCGACACCACTCGGGACAGGCTGCCCACGGCTGAGCCTGGCGCTGCAGGATCGAAGAGAAAAACCCTCCCTTCCGCCCCCCCAGATGCTCTTCCCGGCGCCCTGAGTCTCGCAGCTCCACGCGGCTGCATGGATGAGCTGCCCGGGCCGCACAGGGGCGGATTTTGCGCGGCACCACCCTGCCCCGAAGCAGGCGGGCAGGAGAGCCTCTAAATAAAGATGTCTGATGATGGCGTGTGCCCGGCCTGGGGAGGCGGGGAGGGGCCCCACCTCGTTAGCGAGGCCAGAGGGTCCGCGCTGGAGGGGGTGCGAGGGCGGGAGCCCCGGCCGTGCTCAGAGCCGGCTCGGGAGGCCGCCTGCCGTGCCCGGTGGGGGCTGATCTGGCCAGCGGCGCGGCCGGCCAAGCTCCCACGGAGGCCGGATCTGAGCCCCGACTCCCCGCCGTCTGCCCGGAGGGCGCCGGGAGGAGGGGTTGGGAGTAGCTGTGGAGTAGAGAGGAAATCCGACTGTTTTGTCCGATAAACTCAGCTAAACTCAGCACGCTGAGTGCAGGGGGATGTGGGCTCTGTGATGTCAGTAACGTTCTGCTAAACCAGATCACGACAGCAAAAGCCATGGCCTGTTTTAGTCAAACTTGCAGGGAAAATTGGCTAATTAAAAATGCTACTCCCAAATTTTTAACAGATACTTATTTGTTAAATTGCTGCTTGTATATAAGCACCTTACCTACACCTGTACCAGGGGAATTGGTCCCACCTGCTGAGATATTGTCCTGGCCCTCGTGTCCCTGCTCCCGTGTGCCCAGCCCAGGCCCAGGGTGGGGACAGAAAGGGGGATGGTGACTGACGGATGGAGCTTCTGGGGCTGGGACTAGGGGTCGGCAGCGGGGTTTGCAGTTACTCCCTGGGCTCCCCCAGCCCTCTCTGCTGTGCTGCAGTTCCTGCAGCATCCACCCTCCAGGCCCACTGCCCTCTGGGCCCCGGGACACCCCTCTCCTCCCCTGCCCCAGGCCTAAGGGAGGGGACGGCCTCCTGCCCTGGCCAGTGCCTGGGGCACCTTGCTCCAAGGGTGCAAGAGACCCCCACCCCCACTGCGGCCACGGGGTCCCTTGGACCCTTCCGTTGGGGAAAAAGGATTCTGCCCTCCGTCCAATGCGGCGATTTTTGTCAAAACTTTGCTAAATCATTCAGAAGTTGCTTAAGAATATTATTTGCTTTGAGTTGACTGAACTTTCAGCAGAACATCAAACCCAGGTGTTTTACATAAAAATTTAAAATAAAAATTGATGTTAGAACTGTCAAAATTAAGACTATCGCCAACAACTGAGTCGAGTTGATTTACATAATGCAGTGGGAAGCGTGAACCAGAGCCAGAGACGTCCTGCCCGAGGACAACACATTCCGAGACTTACGGGTTATTTATTCCTTTAATTCCCCCTCAAATGCAGCCATAAATCCATAGTATACGAATTTAATGAATATTTATTTCTAAAATGAAACGTGGCTGTTCTGATTTCTAACGAAAGGCCGAGGGAGGAGGAGCCGGCGGCCCCGGCTGCTCCCGGAACACTTGGTGTGGGAAATGGACCCGCCAGGGGCTGCAGGGGGCTCTGGGCTGTCCCCTCGCCCGAGAGGAGCAGGGAGGGCAGGGAGGAGCGGGGGAAGGTGGCAAAGCTGCTCCCACCGCCTGCTGGGTGCACAGCACTTCACAGTTTGCAGGGCACCCCCCGCCCCCACGCACACGGGGATCCTGGTGCGCCCCTGAGCCCCTGCGCCCCTGCGCCCCTGAGCCCACGTGGCAACAGCAGCACCCGCCCTCCTGTGAGGCAGTCCCGTCTGAGCGATGGCCCTGTGTGCTCACCGCTTCCTGCCCATGAACTTGAGTTTGCCAGCAAGACAGATGCTTCTGGAAACAAACTGCCGTGCACGGGGCTCTCAGGCTCCTGCACTGGAGGGTGGCAGGTGGTTGGGGTGTGTGGCTGTACAGAGGCGGGAGGCCTGGGGGCGGCGGGGTCGCCCGGAGACAGCGGAGCTCATGGCTCCATCGGCTCCGCTAATTGAAACGTAACCTCGCTCGTAAATCTCAGCTGGTGTCGCCAGGCCCTGATCATAAAGACACCTCGTGTACCTTCCGCGCCATTACCCGCCGTGGTTATTTGATCTGCGGGGCGGGAGCGAGTCGCGGGGTCTCGCCCTCCATCGATCAGCGACTCAGAGAGGAGGCCGCATTCACCGCGCCCGCCCGCCCGCCTGCCAGTCCCCTCCAGACCAGGGACGCCCCCGACACAGCCAGTGGTAAACGTTGGGATGAAGGGAGCCTCACAGGCCCTGACTGGACTCTGGCAGCTTCCAGCTCTTGCAAATCGTCCCTTTAGCACAGGGAGACAGACAGCAGTGAGTGTCACAGCCCTCGGCCATGAGCCTTTGATACCGGGGCTGTTCCTTGTATCCAAGGAAAACGTGAGTCATTTTAGGGAAAATAAATAAAAAAGGAAGAATTCGCAGGGGCAGCCGTGTAGGTGCAGATGCGGAGGTCGGTCTGACCTTGAGGATGGTGCAGCTGTGTGATCCTCGCGCCCCAGCCCACCTCCCGGGCAGAGCCGGACACACCGGCTGGTCCACACCCCCACTGGCCCCTCCCACCTCCCCCTGAACCCCCTGCCCTCCAGGCTCCAGGCCCCCCGCCCCCCGCCTGCAGCCCAGATGGCCCCCCCCAGGCTGGCCCAGGCCCCGTTGACAGGCCCCATTGCCTTTGTCTTTCCGGAACTCTTTTCCGCTTTGTCCTCTGCCCCACCGGGTGGCGTCCAGTGGCACAGGGACAGACACAGCTTCTTCAACCAGAGGGCTGGCAGGAAGGGGGCGGGGAGAGAGCAACGGAGGGGAAGGACCCTCACGGCTCCGTGGTCAGCAGGCCCTAGGGCGGGGGACACACACTCCCCTCCCCGGGGGGGAAGCTGATACACAGGACACAACCCGTCACAGTCCCTTTCCTAAGGGACAGCTTCCTGGTCACCTCAGGGAATGGCCTGGGTTTTACCCTGATGTTGGAGCTTAACGCACCGGCCACGAGCGTGCACCGTGCGGATCTCCCCGCTGAACACGCTGCAGCCCGCCCTGCGCCGGGAAAGACACTTTGCCAGCACCGCGGGACCCCTCCCGCCCTCTCACGACACCACCCTCCTCTGAAGCCCTGCGGAGGGGGCGTGTAACCGCAGACGCTGAGTATCGGCGGCGGGGCCTTCGGGGGCGACTCTGGGGAGGCCGTCTGAGCCCCACACCTGAGAGGGGCGGGTCCCGGTTGCAGACCCGGCGGGGCTCTGTCTCCGTTCGCCCTTGCACTGTTTATGGTTTCGGCTGTTTCGCTGCCGTGTGTCCCCCCCACCCTGTATTCACAGGGAATCAGCCTCCCGGAAAAACCAATTAAAAACAAAAAGAGATTAGCGGCATTCACTGTCACCAAACTCGGGTCTCCTGCACCGCTGGGAACACACAGCCTGACACCCGCCCACATTAACATTAAACAAATATTTTACATTCAGCATTCATTTCCTTGGTCAGATTTTGTGTTGTTTCCATGGAAACGTGTAGCTTTTGCGCGAAATGTAGGGCCCTTCATGCCTGATGCCTTTCTGCGCCCGGCTGCGGGCATTTCCACGCAATTCCAGGTGCTCCACGGCGGCTCCTCTCCGGTGTGGGCGCCAGTTGTCACGCGTAGCAGCTTTTCAAGGCCAGTTTCACGGGAGGTGCAGAGAAGTTTTGCCTCGGGAACTTGCACCAAATCCTCGGGAACAGAAGAGAGCGGCAGGGAAGGGAGCGGGACGGAGCGGCACCCCCGAGACTCAGGCTGGGCCGGGGTCTTGCGCTCTGTGGTCAGCAGGCATGGACCCTCAGGGACCGGCCTCCGGGAGGATTCAGGCCCTCGTCCCGGGTCTCATTCAACCGGCAAGAGATGCCGGAATGCTGACGGACAGTGGGGAGCCCAGACGGTTTGTGGTCAGAGGGCGGGAAAGGAAAACCCGAGAGAGAAACTCCACTGTCGCCCACTCAGTGTGCAGGATTAGCACCTGTGGGACACTCTGTGCCCCTGCCCCGGGGAGCAGAAACCGAGTCAGGAACGGGCAGCGCAGCAGACAGCGCGAGTCCTGGGCAGGCCCTGCTCCAGAAGGCTCGACGGCCATGAACTTACTGTCACAGCGGCTCTCGTGCGTCAGTACTAACAGACTGGCACCTAGCGTGCCAGGCCCCGCTCTGGGCAGGGGGGAGCCCCAGGCACAGAGAAGTCAGGTGACGTGTCCGTGGTTGCTGTGGTTTGGAGACGGTTTGTCCCCACCAAACTCATGTTGAAACTTGATCCAGATGTGGCGGCTTGGTTGGTGGGGCCCCGCGGTCGGGGAGGGGTCGGGGTCGCGGGGCTGTTCTCCTGCTGGTGAGTGAGCTCTGCTCTCCCAGGATGGCTCAGTTCCCTCGAGAGCGCTTGCTAAAAGGTCTGACTTCCGCGTGTCTCTCTCCTGCTGCCTCTCCCGCCACGTGGTCTCTGCACCCACCGCTCCCTTCCGCCAGGGGTCAAGCAGCCCGCGGCCCTCATGGGGGCAGATGCCCAATCTTGGACATTCCAGCCACCAGCATTGTGAGCCAAACACACCTCTTTACAGACGACAAAGTCTCAGGTGTTCTGTTATAGCAACACGAACGGACTAAGACAGTGGTCGCCCAGCTAGTGAGTCCCTGCGCCCGGATTTGAACCCAGGCATCCAAGTCCCGAGCCTGCTCCCTCAACCATGACAGGACGGGGCCTCTGGTATAGCTAAAAATGTGCATTTTTAGGGTTATTCATGGCAAAGTTATAAGAGCAACAAAGTGGAACAAATCTGTACGAGCAGGAAATTCCAGCATTAGGGAACCTGTTGGATACATCCCGGACAACTGCGCCATGGGATGCTTGCAGCAGTTACCGACAGCAGCAACGGCCCTGTGTGTCCCGAAAGACTGAACACGCGTGTGTGTGTGCACACGCATCGCACGCATACACCTATCACACACGCGTGCACACAGTCACATGATTGCGTTGCCAGCTCCCAAAGACTGTGGACACTGCTTACCCCTGGCGCTGGGTTAAAGGTGACTCCATTCCGTGTAGCATCACTCAACCTTTTGAGACTTTTACACAACTTTTTTATTTTAGGAGGAGGAAAAAAAAAAAAAACCTGAAAGCGGAATAGAAGGAAAAATGAGAGAAATAATCAAGCGCCGGCTGCTCTGCAGAGGTCGGGACTGGCCTGCGGGAAGATCGCTTGTGTGAACGGCCGAGTGTGTCAGGGTCCTGCCAGCCGCCCCGGCGTCCCGGCACCAGGCGCCTGCCCATGGCCTAATCCGTGCCCCAGGACATGAGACCCTCCACACGCCACTCCAGGCTGGGCCAGCTCAAGTGACAGAGGCTGGAGCCCCGACCCCGTCCCCCATGTGCACAGCCTGGCTCCCACGCACCTGCCGTGACATTGTCCCAGCCCCGGAAGCTGGTGGTGACGGACCCCTGTGTGTGCTCCTGCCTTAAGCGGAAGAGTTTCAGTGCCATCTAAGGGCCACGTTCCAAAGCAGCTGCCACGTTTTCCGTGCAAGGATTGGGGATGCGGCGTGTGTTTGGCACACGGGTTCCTGGGCCGTCCAGACTCCTGAATCAACATCTCCAGGGCTGGGGCCCGGGGTCTGCCTGTTCGAGATTGTCCCTGCTGCGTCGGGCAGGCGAGGGAGCTGCTCTAACGCGGTGGGTCTCACGCAGCAGTGTAAGACCCCAGGGGCTTGTTCAAACGCACCCCCGGGGCCTGGGCTCCTGCCTGTGGTCAGACCCGGCAGTCCGTGCCGGGATCTGCATTTCAAAGGCACCCAGAGTGGGCAGAGGTCTGACAGGTGCCCTTTCTGGGAGAACGTGACTCACCCTTTCCGTTAAAAAAGGAGCAGAGTTTTAGAAAGAAACTCACTGCCTGAGGGAAGCCTCTGCAGCTCTGGCCCCGGAGAACTTCCCGGCAGAGACGATGCCCCAGGGGCCCGTGGGGAGGGTGAAGGTGGGTGATGACACATGCGGGCCCTGTCACGGCCCCTCCGCGCAGCAGCCCCGCTGCGGGTGAGAACTGGGGACCCAGGGAGAGGAAGTGGGTCCCCGACTCCCCGCAGCTTGGGGACAGCGGAGCGGGGTCAGCCCAGCCGTCCGGCTCCAGAGCCCGTGGCCGTGGCCCCGCACTGTCCCGCCCAGGGAAGCAGAACCGCGGGTTACGGCTCAGTGTGACACACCTGCTGACCGAACCGCCGGCACCCGGGCCTGGCGGAGCGAGCGGGTCCCCGAGGGTTCAGGCTGGAGGTCGCTGGATTCCCAGGTCTCAGGGGCGGCCGCCCTGCCCGGGAAGCCGTCTCCTCCCGCATCCAGCCCTGGGACCCCAGGTTGGCCGAGGGGCCTGGGGTCACGGCTGGAGGTGAGAGACCCCCAGCACGTGTCTGGCCACGCATCCCAGAGCCCTGCGGGTCCTGGCCGTCCGCCTCCCTGTGAAGAGCCCGGCTCTCCCGCCGCCTGCAGGGAAAAGCGTGTTAGTAGCATGTAGAGATCCACGTCTTTCACACGGCACGGCCCTAGGATGCAACCCCCCCCACACCTGGGGCTCCGCAGGGAAGCGTGTGGCCGAGGGCTTGCCGTCCTCCTGCGTTCACCCCAGATGCAGCTTGAAAGATTCCAGAAGGTTCTCTTTTCCATCCCCTTCCCGCCCTGCATCTGTCCCGGCTGGGAGACCCTCACACCCTCAGCCACCACCGAGCGGCTCTGGGTTCCCCGCAGAGCAGTGTCCGGGCTCCGTCTTGCGCTGTGGCCACCGGGCGGAGGCTCCCAGCCCCAGAGGGCGGCGGAACCAGAGCCGCAGCCCCAGTGACGCCAGCCTCACCTCACGCTGCTCCCACCTGTCAGCACCTGCCCAGGGCCTCTAGTGAGGGACCCCTAGGGAGGCTGAGACCTGCGGCTGTCACCCCGGGTGTGTGTCCGGACCGTGGCTGCCCTGTCCAGGTCTCCCCAGGTCCACACGTCAACAATCCCGGGGGGGGGGCTCCTTTTGATCCTTGGCACACATTGTGCCCCCGACAGGCCATCCTGTCACCCTGTGCCCGGTCCCCTCTGTGTCCAGCCAGCGGCCACGTCCTGCTGTCCAGGCTGCACACAGGACCCTGGTGTCTGCTGCTCTGTGACCCCCAGGCGTCCCCCCAGCCCTGACGGTCACTCAGGGCCTGGTGCGAGGGGCCTGGGGGGATGGGCTGCACCCCCTCGCCTGCCAGGGTCCCCTCTGCCACAGTGACGCCGCCCCCCGGGAAGCCGGCCAGGTCCTGAGTCTCGAGATACATCACTTTCCAAAACCAAATCCTTCTGCCGGAGGCTTTCCACTCAAACGGCCATTGCTCATAATTGCTCATTTTGGGATCTGATCAGATATTTCCTTGACATGAGCCTGTGGATATCACGTTAATGGAGAAAAAATTATATTTGACATTTCTGCGCTCTTCCTTGCCAAAGGTGCTGAGCCCGTTTCTTATTAGTTTTCTGCCGGCAGATTTATTTTGCGTTTCCTCTTTATTGCTGGGCTTAATGGAAGCAGGGCCGCGTGCGGAGGGAGATTATGATTTCCACCTGTGTGACGCGTGGGTGTGACTCGCAGGGAGGAGGGAAAGTCGCGGACTCAGAGGGCGGGGGATGGGCTGGAGCCAGGACGAGGGGCCGGGGGTGGGGAACGTTCTCCCGTCACCGCCGGGTGGGGCAGAGTCCAGCGTCCCCACAACTTGCAGGCCCGGCGAGAGCCCTGGCGGCTGAAGGTGGCCCTGGCCAGGCCCCGGCCCCACCTCCTCCCCTCCGTCATTCCAGGCGTCGCGGCGCCTAGAAGTGCCAGACAGCTCCTCGCGGCAGGGCCCTGTGTGAGCGCCAGGGGGACAGCGCGTGTCCCCGGGCCCACCCGCCCCACGGGGCCCCACCGCCATGCTTTCCGGGGATAATCTCAGCCGTCCAGAAGGAGGGAGGAGGAAAGGGGTCCGTTTCCCGGCACAGAACCAGCGCGAAGCTTTGCCGTCTGTGGAGGTGGCGTGTGGTTCCTGTTAACGAGAAACCCAGACTGAGCCACGTGACAGTGTTAGCGTGTCCCATGCAGTAGGGCGTGTTTGAAGGAGGAAGTAACGTGCCTCTGTTTGTGGTTTGTCAGGTTTTTCACGTAATGTCATACATGAATTTTGAAACAAGATTGGGTCCTTCTTCTTATCATTTAACATCATGCCGGGGACATTTTCCCCAGGAATGCAGGCCTGTGCCGCCTCACCGTGTGGGTGTACCCTGCCCTGGGGTTGTAAAGCCAGTTTGATGTCAGCACAGACTGTTGTGGGTGAAGGTCCCTGTTCACGTGTCCTGGGAGCTTGTCCTTGCAGGACTTTATCCATGGCACAAGCATTTCCAAATTTCGAAGGCTTTTGACATATTTCACCAAACTGCCCCAGAAGTGCTGTACAATTGACACTTTCCCCAGCCCCTAACCCTAACCCTAACCCCTAACCCCTCACACTAACCCTAACCCTAACCCAGCTCTGAGAGCTGTGAGGACAACAGTTCCCTGGGTCCCCTGTGGTTAGCTTCAGTTTTTGCAACCCAGCAGGCAAAAACATTTTTCTTTTTATTTGCATAGCTTGGGTAACTAGTGATGCTGAGCTCTGTTGTTTATACATGTATCTGCTTTTGTGAATATCTTATTCAAGCCGCCCCTTTCTAGATAGAAATCTTCTTTCATATTGACGTGAATATTAAGGATGTAAACTTGTTGCTTGTCACATTTGTCATATTTCCTTCAAATGCTTCTCTCCTGTTTATTTGCCTTATAATTTTATGATGTCTTAGTTTACGTTCAGAAACTTTAAAATCCGTGTAATCAAGTTAACCTGTCTTTTGTTTATTATTTTCCATTGACATCATGCTTAAAACGTTCTTCTTTACCCTCAAGATTTTAGATTATTTTCCTGCCCTTTCCTGCAAGATGCATATGGATTTTAAATTTTCTGGTTTGAATGCCAGAATGAGTACATTCTGGTAACAATCTCACAGCCTTCGACAGAACTCCTGCGTCTGAGGACCTGCCGTCCACAGGTCCCGTGCTCGGTGCTGAGAATAACAATGAAAAATTCTCCTTCCTTTGGGCTCCTGCGTGGGAGGCCTCCGTGAATTATCACACCAATAACTGTAAAATTAGCACTGGGAATTCAGAAATTATCACAGGGATAAAGGAAAATGACGGCTGAGACAAATCTTATGAAGATGAGGACTGTGCGACAGTGGCTGCCTATAACAGAGGACTGGCCCTCAGTGCCCCCTCCCCCGTCTAATCACTCCCCAGGGGGAGACACTGGAACTGTGATACAGTGAGTGGAGCTTTGCTGCGGGTGGAAGACGGTGGCAGCCGGCCGGGAGGTGAGCGGGCACAAGGAACAGCATTCTGCAAATCTGGAAAAGCATGTGCAAAGGGTCTGTGGTCAGGTGGGGAACGGAACGCATGGGGAAGGATGGCTCTGAGATGTGGGAGAGGGCCTGGGAGGTCCCAACACAGAAGGGAGAAAGTAAACAGGCACCTTCTCTCCTCTCCGCCCTCCTGCCCTCTCACCTTCCTGTCCCGTTCCCACAGCCAGCCACAGTGAGAGTCGGGCGTGTGTCCTTCCCAAACATTTCGTGTGCATATTTAAATAGAAATTTGTAATATTAACAATGGAGAAATAAAGTCTGCGTGTGCATATATTCATATTTGCTTTCCGCTTGTGAAAATCTTCAAAACGTACACACAGGCAGAGGGTACGTAAAACTCCCAGGCACGCACCACCCCGCATCAGCCGAACACTCCCTCCTGCCTCAGGTTGACCCCAAGGATGCCAGAGGACAGAGGGTCCCCTTGTTGCACAATGTCATGGTCACCCTTCAGCAGACGCTGGGTAGGGAAGGCAGACGGCATGGGGGGTGGGGCGGGGAAGGACAAAGCGGACCCCACACCTGTGTCCTCCCCCTCCCTGATCCTACAGACTGAACTGTAATAGCTGATTCATTCGAAGCCAGATTCACATACCTTCTACGTACTGTATCTGGATGCCGTGTCTGTTACAGCTCTTTAAATCCAGAACAGTCTCCTTCCCCCCCACACCCCTTTCCCTGCGGCGTGCCGTTGAGGAAACCGAGTCAAACGTCCTGCTGAGGAAACCGAGTCAAACGTCCCGCTGGAACACTCATGCCATGATTTCAGCCGATTGCTTCCGTGCGTGTTTAACTCACCTCCCGCCTCCCGAACCGCTGCAGGCTTGGAATTAAACGCAAAGGCCGGTGAGATCTGGGCTTTTCCGTGCGCGAGTCCTTGGGAGGGGGTGCTGCGTCCTTTACAACGTCCTATCGGGAGTCGCCCGGTGCCTGGAAATCCCACTTTTTACGATGCCGAGATTGATCGGGGAGTTCCGACCGCGGCAATCTGATCCCTTCAGTGTAAATTTCTCTATTGATCTTCCACTTAAGAGTTTTACCACCCGTTGACGACACTAACACAGTCGATTCTTTAATAGGGCGTTGAGACTTCTAATCGTCCCTTTCCCTCTGAAATCATTTGCTTGCGTTCTTTTGTTTCCAAGAGCTATTTCTCATGCCCTAGGGCTATGGATTTATCGTGAAATACGGCTCATACCAGGAAGGCGGGATACATGCTTCATGTTCCCCTTTCTGTATTAATGTTCAGAGTCACGGGCTGCCGTCCAGGCAACCTCCAGGAGTGTGCGACGAGTTTTGCCGTGTACACTTTTTCCCTTCCCCACCCCCCGCGACCGCATTCTCGTACTCACAGCTTTTCTTTGTTCCTGAAGCGCATTTCACGTGACACAGAATTAACCATTTCAGGGTGCACGATTCAGCGGGTGTGCGGCTCACCCACACGGCCGTGCAGCCGTCCCCTCTGTCCAGTCCCACAATATTTCATTGTGTTGTTTCCAGCCTGGGGCTGCTGTGAGCTCCCAGGGACAGGGATCCGTTCGAGTTCCCATTTTCAATTCCTTTGGGCATGTACGTAGGGGTGACGGCTGGGTCACATGGTCTTTCTGCTTAATTTCCTGAGGAGCTGCCCAACGGCTGTCCACAGGGGCTGCGACATTTCCCATTCACGTGGCACGTACGGCAGCGTCGGAGGGTCCCACTTCCTGCACATCCTAGCGGATATTTCTTATATTTCACTCATCGTTATTATTATTGCTATTATCACACGCTGGGGGTGTGACGTGGTAGCATCTCACTGTGGCTTTAATTTGCGTTTCCCTAATGATCTTTTCGTTTACTTGTTAGTCATTTGCATCTCTTTTTGGAGAGATACCTCTGCAAGTCCTTTGCCTGTTTTTTTTTGTTTTTTTTTTTTAATTGAATTGTGTGTCTTTTTGTTGTTAAGTTGTGAGCGTCCTTGGCACATTCTGGATTCTAGACCCTGAGCAGATATGTAGTTTGGAGATATTGTCTTTCATTCGACAGGTTGTCTTTTCGCCTTGTTAATAGGGCCCTCTGATGCACAAAACATTTACTTTTGCTGAAGTCCAACTTATCTATTTTTTTTTTCCTTCTGTTACTTATGCCATTGGTGATAGCTAAAACTTCATTGTCAGATCCAAGGTCATGAAGACTTACACCTCAGTTTTCTTCTAGTAGTTTTATACTTTTAGGTCTCTCATCCATTTTGCATTAATGTTTGCACACGGAGTGAGACAGGTCCAATCCTGTTCTTCGCATGTGGATCCCTGTTTTCCCAGCACCATTTGTTGAAGAGATTATACTCCCTGTTGAATTTTCTTAGCATCCTTGTAAAAAAATTATAGGTGTGTGGGCTCATTTCTGGACTCTCAGTTCTATTCCTTTTGTCTGTGTGTCTGTCCTCATGCCAGTCCGCACCATTTTGATTCCTGCAGCTTTGTAATAAGTTTTAAAATAGAGAAATATGAGTCCTCCAACTTTGTTCTTTTTTTAGATTGTTTTGGCTATTTGGGATAACTTGTAATTCGGTATGAATTTTAGAATCTGATTTACCATTCCTGCAAAAAGAAACAAACAAAGACAAAAGAAAAAAAGCCATTGAGACTTTGATAGGAATAGCAACGAGTCTGTAGACTGCTTGGAGCATTTTGATATTTAACAATATTCAATCTTTCAGTGCATTAACACGGGATGTATTTGCATTTATTTAGGCCGTCTTTAACTCCCTTCATTAAGGGTGTGTAGTTTTCAGTGTGCAAGTCTCACACCTCCTTGATGAAATTTATTCCTAAGCATCCTAATTTATTCCTGCAAGACATGAAAATACTTTTACACAAGGGAAGAGAAATTGGCTACGTCCCTACAGGAAGACTAAGATCTTTTGGCTGCTCATGACTCCCATTTCAACCCACACATTCACTGCAACATCAATCAGTGTCAGAAACACAAATTTTAGGGCTATTTACAGATGGATTCTAAAACGCATCATGAAGAGAAAGTGCAAAAACAGTATGGAAAGAAAAAAGTGAAAGAGGAAGAAGAGAGAGGCGAATCTCTCCCTGTTTTCAACACATACTCGCTGCACGGTGTGGGAGACACGGGAGTTGACATTATAGAGCAATTCCATCAGCAGAATATCACGGCACGTCCAGAGACGGAGACATTTGCGTGCGTGAACTTCGTACACAACAAAGCAGCCACTTCCAATCCCAACGGGTGGAAATTAATGGTGCCGACACACTTGCCTATTCTTGTGGAAGAAAATATAAAATTAAGCTTCAATCTCACTCCATTCTTACAAATAATGACAGGTAGGTGTATGACCTAAATATAAAACACAACTATAAAAACATAGGACGGACATATAAGGAAATGTAACCCAGGAGACGAAAATGAAGAACTCATAAGTCTGGTACATCAACGTGTGACATTTCCCCGTGACCAAGATACTGTTAAGAGATTGACCAGACTAGAGGAAACGTTACACGATAGGGAACAAGAATGCACACGCGAATGACTGCACTCCCTCATGGGGTAACATCAAAAACGTGAACAACCCAACAGAAATTTAGACAATGGACCATAAACCGACAATTTACAGGGGAGAAATTACAAATGTCCAAGAAACATATGAAAAATGCTCAACTCAGTGGGAATGAGGGCAAAACAAGTTAAAAGGAGATATAATTTTTCTCCTATGTGTTTGGCAAAAATGAGCAATAGTGACAAGTATTAGCAAAGACGGTGGGGGGGGTGGGGGGGCAGCTCAGGCGGTGACGGTGACAGTGACACCAGCCAGGTTCCTAACAGGCGTCCACCTGGGGGTTGGGGACCTCGGCTCCGGAGGGTTCCTCCATCTTTCAACAAAGTTGTCTGTTCCCGTCAGTGTCCCCACCCGTCCCCACCCGTCCCCACCCCCTAGTCATGCGGCCCCTAAGCGCTCAAATCTCTCTGCGCCGTCGGGGGTTTGCTTATTTCCGAGACGCCCCCTGCACGAGTCAAGTTAAAACTTGAAGAACGCGGATGCGTTTCCCTGAGAATCTCCCTTCTGTCAGTTTAGCCCAGTCACCGAGCATAAGAAGGCGAGGACAGGTTTCCTCCGTACGGTTCTGTGAAATTAGTTTTCTCACCTAAATCTCCTCTCTGCTCTCCCCGAAGCCAGGGACGATTTCTGGATTAAATTTAGTTCAGGTCGAGGTTTCGTGAAAGTGCAAACCCAGACGGGGAAAGAGTCTCAACGAAGCCATCTTCCCAGAGAGCTTCCGTTGCAAAGCCTCCCCCGGGAGACGGGCTGAGGCGGGAGGGTTTGCAGCTGAGCTGGTCTCTGCCCAGAGGTCGCAGGATCCTCCCTGCTGGGGGCCTGGAAGCTCCTCCCAGGGTGACACGGGGGAGGGGCTCTGAGAATGCTCTGAAGGACCCGCGGGGCATGTGGAGCCCTCCGAGAGGCGGCAGCAGGTAGGGGACGTGGGCTGCGGCCCACAGTGAGTAAGGCGGCTCCGGGCAGGCGACTCACCTGCTCAGGGCCTCGCGGCTGGTGGGAAGTGCAGCTGGCATCTGTCCTCCTGCCTGTCCTCCTGTCTGTCCCTGTGTCTGTCCTCCTGTCTGTCCGTGTGTCTGTGCATCCACCCGTCTGTCCATGTGTCTGTCTGTGTGTCTGTCCTCCTGTCTGTCCGTGTGTCCGTCTGTGTGTCCGTCCGAGGCCTGCAGTGCCCGTTTCAGGAGCCTCTGACCAGAACCACCGCAGTCCTGGAGATCGGCTAGTGACAGGCCCTGTCACGGAAGCACGAGTGTGCGTGTGAGTGGGAAGCCGTGTGCAGCGGGCGGTGCGGGAAGGGTGGACGGGATTTCCAGTGGGTCGTGGGGAGTCTTGGAAACTGCTCTGGTCTCAGATCCCAGCACGGGCCCCTCCTTGGAGCCTTCCCGGCCCTGCCGTCACTGAGTTTGACGAGAGTGACCTCATCCTGCAACTCTGCACTGTCAACAGTGCCAGCTCAGCCCACCCCAGGAGTAAATCGGGTTGCGGTTAAATCAACAGAAATGAGCTAACACACAGTCTCTTGGTGCTGCTGCGTTTCCCATGGACAGTTTTCTGCCGGTGTGGACCCTCCGCGTGTGGCTGGCTGGATCTTGGCTTCCGACACCGAGGGCAGAACATTCCGGGCGTTTCTGGGGTCTACATGCGCCATGTGTCCTCCTGGGACCGGCAGGCCAGCCGGGCAGGGGTCCTCTTGGTGCCGGCAGAGGCCCCGGAGCCTGGCGGCCTGAGCTCCCTCGAGCCGGGGCAGCATCTGCCCGCTAACGTGTCACTGCACAGAGCGGGTGACACGGCCAAGCCGGTGAGTGAGGACTGGGGCAGAATGTTCCCCCCCGGAGGTGGGGGGTGCGGGAAGTGAAAGACACTTCTGGAAAATCATCTTATCTCCTCCAGAGCGCAGCAACATGTGGGCCTGGGGCCGCCAGGGCCTCGGGGTGCCCCTCCCAGCACCCCCACGCCGGCCTGTGTCCTGCCCAACCCGGAGTTTGGGCCCCCAGCCCCAGAGCAGACGGAATGATGCCTGTGCCTCCCCCCCCTGCTGCCGGGACCTCCCACGACGGCTAGAAGGAGCATAAAGCACTTTTGTCAGTTCCTGCCAACGACATGCTGCCCCATCTGCCACCCCCGCGCCCCACGGGCCCCGGGGCTCAGGGCCACCCGTGCTGACCCGGAGTCTCCTCGTCAGGACTCGATCCCCCCCCCACAGGCCCCACACGCTGCCAGCCCCACCAGGCCCCTCCACTGACGGGGGTCTCCACACGTGTGCTATGTTCTGGACGCGGAAGCCCACTGCAGTCTGATCACCTCTGTGGGCAACGCACGTGCACGGCTGTTCGGGAGGAGGTGCGGGGCCGTCTTTCTTCCTTACGGACAACCATGAGCAGTAACGCCGCGTTTACTGTGAGCTGTAAATTACCTGCTAAGTGTCTGAAAGCACTTCAGCTGCAGCAGCCTCTGCCGTGGAGATCACAGTAGACAACAGACTCCCCAGCTGCCTCCGGGGCTCCTGCTCCAGGGCGGATGGGACCCAGGGATGGGGACACGGAAGACCAAGGGCTCCGCCCCACAGCGAGGGCAGAGGGTAAAGTCCTGGGGCCAGGAGCCGGGGCCGTCCCTGCCCTCCCAGAGGGTCAGTTTACACTTGGGGGCAGGAGAGGGACAGGGACATCCCAGGGGCGCACAGGTGACGAAACAGGCCCTTGCAGGTGCGAGGACAGGGAAACCCCCTGGGAGGACACTGTGCTCCCGCCCTGCCAGAGCCCAGCCTAGTGTGTGGGAAAAGGGTCAGACGGAAAATGGAAAACACGCCGGGCAGGTGATGTGCAGCAGATGCTGAGTGAGAACGTCCAGAACTTTTAAACAATATTAAAGAAAGGGAGTTTAACTCCAGGAGCTGCTCACGACTGGAACGTCTAAAGAATATTCAAGAAGAAGAAAGAGAATGCGCTGAGAAGACAGTTTGAAATACCGTAGGTTACAGTGAGCAAAGAAAACGATGCATTTGGTATAATATTAAATAATTATTGAGCAATAATAATATCAACAGAAGAAATAAAAGAAACAGAGCTAAATGTCTGTGTATTAACAGCCTGTCGGCCAGAGGGCAATGATTGGAATTAATAATTATAATTCAAAGCACTTATACGGCTGATTAAAAAAGAAAAAAGTAATAATTATATGTCAGAAATGAGGTAGAGATATTAATTAAAGTGTAATAAATTAAATACACATTTGAAAAGGTGTGTGTAACCAATAATGTTATAGATACAGAACACATATCTTAAGAACTAGTAGAGAAAGAAAAAGAATGAAAAATTCTCAAGAACACAAGCACATACTATAGTATTTTGAAAAACACCTGCATACACACGTTTCTGCCTATGTTTAAAGCATCTCTGGAAGGTTCACAAAAGACAGGGTCATCCGTACAGAGAGAACTTGGAATTTCAGATCTAAGCGGTAGTTGCTGTAGGAAGAGGACATTCATTTAAAATCACAGCACATCCTTCTTGGTGAAAATAAATTTAGTTTTAAAATCCACCGTTTGAAAAATTGAAACGCTTGACTGTCGTTTGGGGGAGAAATAGACGACACACTGGCAGAGGAAACGGGCTTCGGGCGGAGCTTCCTTTGGGCTGGAGCTTGGCGTGTTCGGGGAGACGGGGGCGGCGGCAGGAGCAGGGCGGGTGGGCAGCAGAGAGCGGTGCTGACCGGTGCCGAGCCAGGGCCAGCGCCTGCCGCTGCGGCCGTGAGTCCTCAGCCGGGGCCCCCTCTGGGACCACATTTTATGCATTTGCAGTATCTGCCTGGAAAAGGGAGGACCGGCTTCAGACGTCCGGGGCTTTTGGCTGGATAAAGGCCCAGGAGGTGGTGTAGACGCACCAAGACGTGGTTTAGGAGGGAACCCGCCCATGTGTGAACGGGGAATGAGGTCTCGGTGGGCTTCGTCGGCTCTGGGCTGGAACAGACAAGGGCAGCGTGTGTCCTGGGAGGGGGGAGAGGGGACAGAGTTGGACACTCAGCGTCACCCCTGCGCTGTCAGAGGGACTCGGGCAGGAACAGCCATCATAGCGGCGTCATCCTCACACCCGATGTCATCTTTCTCCTCCCCAGCCGGCTCCTTCCGTCCCAGTTAGCGAGCCCCACCCTCCCGCTCTAACGGGCAGACGGGGGCAAACTGTCCGTGTGACATAGGCGGACAGCTAGACGCCCGGCAGAGGACTGGAGTCAGGTGTGGGAAGTGGTGGCACCTGCTTGCGTTTGCTCGCTGAGTTTGTCCTGACGCCCAGGGCGCTTTCTGACCCAGACAGTTTGGCAGCAAATCCTCTGAAGCCAACGGGAGAGGGACATGCCGTGTATGATTTACAGTTTGGTTAATTTAAATAAACAGTCAAACTCGCAGAGAGTCAGAACCACCCCAGGACAGATGGCCCTCAGCAGGGCGGGTCCTTCTCCAAGGTCGTGCTGCACACAGGCAACCCCGCAGCACAGCGTCAGCTCCGGGAGCCGGATGCCCGGGGCCTGCCCAGAGCCGGAGCCAGGGCTGCGTCCTCCCCTCTCGGTCCACACCAGGTGCCGCCTGGTTCTGCGAGCTTGAACCCCTGCGTGCTCTGTCTGGTCTGCCGGGTGTGGTGGGTGCCGGACCCCCGCTGGGCTGAGCTCCTGCCGCAGCCCTGTCAGCACGAAGAGGGCCCTGGGCGGCCCTGCGTGCGCCTTGCCCCACATAGCCGTGCTAGGGGACAAGCACAGTGACAGCTGGCCTCACATCTGGGAGACTCCTGTCCAACTGCAGAGTTGGGGAGACACAGGAGCTGAGACGGTGCCGTGGATCGGACCCAGGGGCTTGGGGATCCCACCTTTCACCAGCAGAAATGGACCCGCTGTCTGCGAAGGCAGCTGCCTTTGACCTGGCGTTGGCTGCAAGGTCTGGCTTTGTCGATGCAGGAAAGAGATGGCTGTGACGGCAAAGCCTGGGCTGTGGGGCTCTCGGGACCACGGGTGGCTGCAGACCTGGCCAGGCCACGGGTCCCCCGCCTGCCCCAGGGCACGTCGGCCCAGGCCCGGCCACAAACCCCCAAGCAGCCCCTCCAGTGCCTCCTGCTTCCACGGGTCTCCACGTCTCCATCTGGACCAGGAGATGGGGGTCTGCGCCCGGAACCTCCCCAGGGAGGCCTCCGTGGGGCGGTGGGCGACGCCCACCCAGGCCACCCCGTGGGGGCTCGGAGACCCACGGACACCCGCCGAGGAGTGGCGGCCGCCGCGGACGCAACCCGAGCCCGGGAGGGCTTAGCCAACACCCCCCATCTCTCCCCAACAGGGGACTCAGTTCTGTGCATTAAATGTACGTTTATGTTCCTAAACCCGCGTTTCTTATCGCCTCAGTCTTAATGCGTAAAGCTACATTTTAGAAGAATAACAGGAACTAGAACTACTATTTATTATTTTCAAGATTAGCAGGGATTTCTGGGCCTCCTCGTGCTGCCTCTGGCTGTTATCGCTGGTTTGGCGTCTTCCTCCCTCCTCTCTCCCGCTCCCCGCCCAGAGGGCTCCCCGAGTCTTCAGTTAACTACGTTAGGTTATTTTTAATTTACACCGACAGAAAACGGAAACTGCTCAAACTTAAACTTTCTCCTTTTCCGTTAGGCTCCTGCGTCAGCCGGTATCATTTCTTGTTCTCCACTTTTTAAGATAAAAATCACATAACATAAAATGACTCAACGTAAAGCAAACAATCCAGTGGCGTTTCACGCATTCACAGTGTTGTGCAGTCACCACCTCTGTCTGGTTCCCAATCACGGTTGTCTCCTGTCCCCCCAGCAGATGGGTTCCAGGACCCTCTGCAGAGACACAACCTGGCGGAAGCTCACGTCTCGTATGTGAAATTGCTCCGTGTTTGCATGTCACCTACATGCATCCTCCCATATACTTCAGTCCTCCCTAGATTACTTTTAACACCTAACACAACATAAATGGTATATAAATAGTTGTTATACTGTATTTTTTATTTGTATTATTTTTTATTGTGCTGTTTATTTTTATTGTTTTCAAATATTTTTAATTGGAGGCTAGTTGAACCCGTGGCTGTGGGACTGTGGATAGGGAGGCCGACTGGATTTCCATCATCCCACTGCCCACGGCCCCTTTCCCACCCCAGCGCGGGCCGTCTGCACTCGGTCTCCGTGGATTTCCGTAGTTTGGATGTTACATGTAAATGGAATTATGCAATATGTCACCTTTTGTTTTGGGCTTATTTCACTAACCTTCATCAGCAATTAATTCCTCTCCATGGCTGAATAATATTCCAGTGTATGGATGGACCACAATTTGTTTATTAGTATAGCTAAAGCTTTGCCAATTTTCTTGATATATTTAAGGAACTTTTGGTTTCATGGATTGTATTGTTTTTTTCTATTTTCTGTTTTGTTTACTTCTGCTGTAATCTTTATTTCCTTCCTTCTAAGAGTTTTAGGTTTACTTTCACTTCTTTTTCTAGTTCCTTCAGATGAGAATTTAGATCACTGGTTTGAGATTGTTCTTCTTGTTTACTGCTGTAAATTTACCAGTAAGAACTGCTTTTACTGCATTCCGTACATTTTGGTATGTTGTCTTATTTTCATGTGACTTAAAGTCTTTTCTAATTTCCCTTGGGATTCCTTCTTTGGTTCATTGGTTATTTAAGAGCATTGTTTAATTTCCGTGTTTCTGTGAAATTTCAGGTTTTCTTCTGTTATTGATGTCTAACTTCATTCCACTGTGGGCAGAGAAGAGACTGCATGATTTCAGTCTTTTTAAACTTATTGAGACTTGTTTTGTCACTTAACATACGGTCTACCCGGGAGAACGTTTCACATACGTGTGCTGGGAATGTGTGTTCTGTTACTGTCCGTGCTGTTCACATCGTCCACTTCCTTATTCATCTTCTGTCTGGATGTTGGAGCCACTGTTGTTGGTGGGTCCCTCCATTCTGTCTTCTCTCATGCTCACTCACATGAAACATACTTAAATGAGCCAACATAGAATGGAAAATCCCTCTAGGAAACCTTTCAGCAGCTTCACACCTGTGTATATCCCCTCTACCCACCCCCAGGCACAGCTTACACTTGTCCTCCTGCCTCCCACCGTCCATACCTCCGCCCCAACCCCCGCCAACTGTCTACAACCATGAACCCCTCGGGATGAACTGTACTCTGTCGCCTGCAGGAGAAGGATTCAGCTCTGCCTGTCCAGTGCTTCTCAGACTCAGTGTGATTCCAGGGGTGGCTTCTGTGACTATGGGACACAGATGACGTTTGTCACATTGGTGAGAAAACATCAATTTTCTGAAATTCTAATTAAAAATATTTGAGGTGAAGTCAAAACAACCTCCCGGTGGCACCCAGAGCTCTAACGTGTGTTGATGTGCAGGACCTGACCCTCCCTCTGAGGCTCACACCCAGCTCCCAGGGGAGGGCCTGGCCCACAGCACACAGTGGACAAAGATCGGTTCACAGAATGAATGTCTAGGAACTGTGCGAGGGGACCAAGTTCCCAGAGCCATTCAGCTGAGCCCTTGTCCTGGACACAGACTCATGTACAGGCTCAATATCGTAAGAACTCAATGTGGACTTTTCAGAGGGAGTCACCTGCCACAGGTCACAGACAACATTCCGGGATCCGTGCCAGAGCTGGTGCAGCTGGTGATAACAAGGGAAGCTGAGAGAAACCGCCCAGCTACTCCATAAATAACGGCGTGTGATTCAGACCTGCCAGCAAAAGGAAAATGGCCCCCTCTGTGTGAATCTTTAGAAAGGATAAGAAAATCATAGCAAACAAAGAGCACTTTCCTTAACAAAATCAGTCTTTAGATGTATCATTTCACAGTTAGGACACAAAAGGCATAAACATGACAATTTCGATAGAAAAAACCACCTCAGCAGACAACACATTTTCCAAACCTCTTTCTTTTCCCACTATTTCTAGAAGGTCATTCGGCTGATCCTCTGCCAAGTGAGCTGAGCAAACGGCAGCGTCAGGACCCGGCACGCGGGAGCCGGCGATTAGCTCACGGGATTCCAGTTCATGGTGCCGGCGCTTTGGGGCTGGCTCACCTGTTCTACCTTCCAGGACACTGGGGAATGCTACCGACCTTCTCCCCTGGGCAGGGGGACACGCCCTTCTCACCACGTCTCTACTCTCCATCCCAAGCACCCTCCAGTCCCTGCACACGGGCCCGGGTGGAGCAGCCTTCCGGTCTCTGCAAGCTGACAGTCAGCTTTTTGTCACTCCCAGAAACACAGTCACATGCATTAGGCTCCCACGGCTGCCCTAACAAATGACCACAGACTTGGTGGTTGGACAACACAACTGTGTTTTCTGACAGTCTGCAGGTCAGAAGTCTGACCTGGATCTCACTGGGCTCAGGTGAAGGGTCAGCGGGCCGTGCTCCTTGCTGGAGCCCCTAGGGGAGGTCCATTTGCTCCCTCAGGTTGCTGGCAGAACTCAGCTCCTTGTGGTTGCAGGACTGAGATCCTGTTTCCCACCGGCTGTCCGCTGAGGGCCTTCCCGCCCTCCCAGCCTTCAGGGGCCGTGTGCGAACCTTGGCCCTCGCCACCTCCTCTGTCCTCAAAGCCAGCACAGGCTGAGCCCCTCTCACACTTCCTGTGTCTCCTCGGGCTCATCCCTCTGACCCAGCCGGGAAAGGTGGTGTTTTAGGGTCACACACGATTACACTGGGCTCACCCGGATAGCGCAGGATTCTCCATCTCAGGTCCACGCCCCTAGTCTCATCTGCAGAGCCCCTTTCCCACATAAGGCAACATGTTCACGGGCTGCAGAGATCAGGGTGTGGACGTATTTGGGGCAATTATTCTGCCAACCACACCGTCATGGGCCTGCATCAAGGTTCTTCCCGCTCTTTTCCCTACACGGCATGTTGTCCCGTGGTGTGCTGAGCTCCCTGTCTGTCCACCTCATCAGACTTGGAAGCCAAACCTTCTCAAGATCGCAAACAGCCTCACAATTTCCAAAGCTCCACTCGGTGGTATGAGTTGATGCAAAGCTGGAATCCTCAGGACACCCTCCAGCAGGAGGGACCAGACCCGCCGGAGCAAGGGGGGCTGGGGGGCTGGCGAGAGCACGCCCCCACGAGGGGAAGGCCACTGCTGAGTGCCACCTGGCTGCCATTTATACAGGTCACACGACCCACGGGAAACACACTCACAAATCAGCAACACGGCAGCACACGTTTGACACACACACAGACTGACTCTGGACCGAGACTCAGACATGAGACTGGAGAAGAACTAGGCATGGCCCCATATTCCCATCTGTTCCGGATGCCCAGAGCTCTGGGAAGGCAACGTGTCTGCAAACCAGGGCGGGCCGGGGGCAGAAGGGCAGTGGCCACAGCTCTCTTGCTGGGTCCTGAGGGATCCAGCACTAATGTGCGTGGCTCTGAGCCCTCCTTTGTACAGCACATCACAATTCTCAGTCATCGTCCTTAGATCATCTGCAGGAAAGAAGAACATCAAGGTGCTTGAATAAGATAATCCTCAGGAGTTGACTTCTCTTTTTAGCATCATCTGTGCAGTAAATACTTTGCAATGAAGCCTTTATTCCTTAGATTTAAAAAAAAGAGCTGACACAGACATTCTTTGTTCACTTGCTCCGTAAATCCTCCTGGTTATGTCCTGCTGCCCAGGCTGCCCAGGCGCCCCTCCCCGTGGGGCAGGTGGGTTTGCTCAGGACAGGGTAACTGCTGGGCTGAGTGGAGACGCCTCCCGGATCCTAGGCGGCCTCAGCTCGGAGTTGCCGGGGAGCTGATGTCCGGTGAAGGGAGCTCGTGTTGGCTGTGCCCATTCCTGAGCTCAAAGGAAGGGAAGGATGAGGCCAGGGACCCTGGGGGAGGTGGATTTTGTTAACGGGACAATGGAAAGTGATGCTGCCCCTGGAAGTCCCAGCTGGAGAGCAATTTCCCATCCCCACCTTTCCAGGGACTCGGGCGTGCTCTCTGTCGGCCTCACACTGGCCGAGCACTCGCCAAGGCGGGGCTGAGGGACGGAGCTGTCCCCGGGAGGTGTCATCATCCACCAGGTCTTCAAGGAGACCCCTGCCAGGGTGGAGGAGGACGCTGTTTCTCAGATGTTTGCCCGCGCTGCTGCTCTGGCCCAAGCGCCCTCCCTTCGCCTTCATGCGACCTGCACAGGGCATCAGGACAGGGGCAGAGGACTCCCAAGTTCAGGGGGAAATACATTCAATGTCACAGTGTTTCCAGCTTTTCAGATGTGTGGCATAATGCAGACAAATGAGGAGTCTTCGGGTATGTGACCTGGGCCGAGGTCCTTATCTATAAAACGGGGATGATCATACCTGGATACCACGTGGATATAAACACAGCATGGGGCCTTTCCGTGACCCCTTTTCATCTGCACCGGCTGGAGTCCGGGTCTGCTGCAAGACCTGCACCTGCAGGGACCATGACTGTCCCTGGCAGAGTTCGCGTCCTGTGGGTGCAGCACAGCCTTGGGCTCAGGCCCCTCAGGAATGAAGGGCCCTTTGCAAACCTCCCCGACTGTCACGACTCAGCCACGACAGGACTGGCGCCCTCACCCTCCGCATCCAGACTCCGGATGCGTCCGGTGCTGCCCACCAGGGCACAGGCTCGGGAGCTGGGCCATTACATTGCAGCGTTTCTGCCCAAGCTCACCCCCAGCTCCCCTCCCAGAATGTCACCTGTCCTGTTGCTTTCAGCGGAGCATAGAGAAAGGAGGCCCTGTGTGAATTAAAAATGCATTAAGTCTCTCAAAAGACATCAAAGTCAATTTCAGTTTTCAAGAACAAAAGACGTTTGATGGAGCAGCATTGCAATTACTTTGCATTATAAAAACCAGAACCCTTGAAGCCCCGTCTCCCCCCCTTCGTTTGTTATGCATGATCTTAGCACACAGTGACATCCACCTTCATTGTAATTAAAACCTCATAATATACAAATGTATTTAGAAGGGAAAAGGACACAGATCCATTGAGGATAATTGTGTGATTGTTACAGCTCATTTGCTAAGTCTCAGTGGTGTGTACAACTCACCCCGTGAGCCCTGCAAGGACCCTGGTGGAGCTTGGTCACATGTCACTCAGCAAGCATCTTCGGAGTGTCTGCACCGGCCAGTCTGTCCGTGTTACTGGGGTCCTGGGACCGGGAAGACAGAGCCAGCCCTGCCCCCAGTGAGCGCGCAGCCTGGAGGGAACGCGGAGGGGGCTGAGCACGCTCGCCAGCACAGGGGTTACACTCGCAGACACTGCAAAGGGACATCACAGGGTCTATGAGAACACACGGCTCAGAGGTTCAGGAGAGAAGTCCCCAGGAAATGACATTTGAGCTGAGGTTTTTTAAATTGGCAGGTGAGTGATGGAGACTGTAGGGCCCGGTGTTTCCCTGGAGGTCACACACATCGTCAGTGGTGGCAACAGTGTCCCTGGATAGTCACACCTGGTGGTCCGTCTGCAAAGACTGTGCCCAAGCACCTTACTGCGATAGAAGCGCTCACAGCCTCCCCGGCCCGCGGGAGGGGACAGGGTGGGCTCCTGACTGTCAGGCACCACCCGGCAGCCCCTGAGGACTGTGTCGATCCCAGGCAAGAGCCCTGCCACGGGCACAGTCAGACATGCCTGGAAAAGGCAGACGCCACCAGGGACAGACCGTCTGGCTCGGCAGGAGGCCGGAAGATTTTCCAGGGACTTTGTCGTGGCGCTTGGGTCTCAGTGAGTTTGGAGACACAAACCCAAAGACCATGAAATTGCCTCAAATCATTTTCCTCCTCTTCCAACTAGAAACCCCCACCCCACCCCACCCCGGCGCCACCCCTGCGTGAGGGCTGGCAAGGGGAGCAGCGGCTCCGTCTCAGGCCGCTGAGACTCGTGGGGTCTGCACTGGCCTTTGCCACCGTTGCTGGAAAGAACGTGAACAGTGATGGCTCCAGGGATGTGGGGGGCGCACAGCCCCGAGTTCGCGCCTGCCTGGGTGGTCGGCGCTTGCCCCATGGGCTGTCACCAGCTCTCCAGGGCGACTCTGTGCATGTCGGAGTTGGGCTTAGTCCACTCTGTGCTGCAGGTACTTTTGCACCAACCGAATACCCAGCTCCGTAGGGTGGGTCTCACGGGAAAATGGGTCTGAGAGTGACAATGACAGAGAGAGGAGGGAAAGAGGCGTGGTGAGTTTGTGGGTCCCTCCTTCCGGAGGTCACATGGCTCAGCAGCACCCCTGCCCCGACAGGCCTTGGTGAAGTGCGTCAAGGCCCCCGTGGGGGGTCCCCAAGACCACCCTCGGGTTTGACAATTCAACAGGGGGACTCACAGGCCTCAGAAAGGCTGTTACACTTGGGATTAGATTTATCATCATGAAAGGATACGGATTAAAATCAGCAAAAAGAAAATGTGCGTAGGTCAGAGTCCCGGAGAAACCGGGTTCAAATTCCCAGGTGTCTCCGACCAGTGAGGCCGTGTGGAGAGCAGGTGACTCCCGGCTGCTGTGTGCACAATACCGTGAGGTGACTGCCACCCAGGAGGCTCCTAGAAAGAATAGTCTCACCAGGCAGGACACTCCGAGGACTCACAGGGCGCCCCCCAGAGCCCGGCCTCGGGCCAGTCCCGCGGATCTTGGGAAAGCGCGGTGTGGATGGCCCAGGCCTGCAGAGTCCACCCTTCCCTACACGGGCCTCACTCCCCAGGTGGTTTAGACTGGTTTCTGTTTCTTGTACCCCAAATCCTTCGTGCATAAGTGGCTGCATAATTCACAAGGCCCACTGCAAAATGAAATGCAGGGCCCCTCATTCAAAAATGAAGAATTGCTGGGCAGTAACAGAGCGTCAAGCCAAGCGTGCAGGGCCTGAGTGGACGCTGGGTAGCGTGCCCGTGTCGCCGTCCCTGCCGTCGTGAACACCGCGGCTGGGGAGTGGGTGTGGCTGAGGGGAGCGTGTGCCATGGAGCCAGCCTGGAGCGGGAGGAACCGTGAGCTCAGACAGTGCGGCCGGCGCAGAATGAACGGGGAGAGGGAGCTGGGGCTGAGAGGAGACAGGAGCCAAAGCAGTGGCCCCGGGGGCCATTCCCGGAGGCAGGCTTTGCTCTGAGGGGCAGGCAGGCCGCGGGGCACTGGGGGACAGGGGTGCCCTGGCCGAGCCCCCACAGCCTGCTTTACTAAGGGCGGTTTACTCACAGTGGGTGCACCCATTTGAGTGTACACAGTGCCCGTCCCCACATGCCCCCTCCTGCAGCCCCACGCCCCGCTCAGACCTGCTCCTCGGGGTGCAGTGAGTGTCACCTCCTCCGGGAAGGCCACGCTGACACCCTCGACTGGGTTGGCCCCCGTCCCAGGTCCCCACAGCACCGCCAGTGTCTCGCCATCGCTCCTGTCACGGCTTCCTTCACCTGACTGTCTGTGGCTCTTGGCTCCAAGCTCCCCTCCCGCTGACCTGGGAGCATCGCGAGCCCGGGGCCGCGTCTGTCTGAGGAGTCCCTGAGGAGGCCCAGCCGCCGGAGGGCCGGGCCCAGAGAGGCTGAGCAATCGGACCTGGTGCGGAGGTGGATAAAGGCCCGAGCTGTAAACTGGAAGATACAGAAAGCACGGGCGCTGGCCTCGCTGTCCCTGCCTGCACGGCTCCCAGTCCGTTGCTGAGTGCGGTGACAGTCCACATCAGAACGCAGCAAAGGCTCTTTGACTCAGTGATCCAGTTTCCAGGATGCATCCACAATACCCAGTTTTTGCAAAGACATATCTACAAACAAGTACTTCTAATGGCAATTATACCCCATATATACTTACTAACATGATGGCAGAAATACCCCATTTCCCATCATATGACATTGATTGAATCAGACCTTAGGTGTCCCCAGGACAGGACACTGTTCACCGCTGTGTCAGCATTATTCGGTCAGAGCCTCGGGGGCAGCCCGGCGATTTGTGCACTCTTAACGGCTCCTTAGGGACGCCGCTGTTCAGACAGAGGACAGCTCCTGCTAGGCAAGAATGATTAATGTCGTTAGAAACAAAGTCGTACTCTATTGCTACGTTGTATTAAGAAAAACAGTCAGATATCTGGTACCCTCTGGATGACAGCCCCTGTGGCCCCCTCCCGGCCTTGGCAACCAGGATTCTGCTCTCAGTTGGGGTGGGTTTCGCTGTTTTAGCTCCCACGCGGAAGTCGGGGATCACACAGCACTTGTCATTCTGTGTCTGGCTTGTTCCACTCAGCCTGAGGGCCCCCAGGTCCCTCCGCGTTGCCACAGATGGCAGGATTTCCTCCTTCCCTAAGGCTGGAAGACATTCCATACTATGTGTGTGTGGTCACGTGGACAGGTGTGTGTACACATGCGGAGATCCCACGGTTTCTTTACCGTCGTCCTTTCATGTTGTCTCCGTGTCGTGGCTGCTGTGAGCGCGGCCGTGCGGTTCTTTCCGAGATCCGGATCTCATTCCTTGGGGGGTCAGACCGTGGTGCTATTGGCAGTTTTTCTAGCAGCTTCCCTAGTGACTTCAGTTGACAATACTGTATCGTAGACTTAGAATTTGCTAAGAGGGCAGATCTTAAGTGTTGTCACCAAAAATGGAAGGAAGAAAGGGGCGGAGGAGGAGGAGGGAAGGAAACGGTGACAGTGAGGTGGCGGGTGTGCCAGTTCCTCGACTGTGCCAGTCGCGGTGCCAGGCAGACAGAACCGCAGCTGTGCCTGCAACAGAGGTCATTCCTTTGCCTTGTGCCTCAGTGCAGCTGAGAAGGTGTAGAGTGAGCTCATTTCCGTGCAAACGGAATGCACACGTGTGTGTGTGTGTGTGTGCGTCTGTGTGTGTGCACACGGCCTCTCACACCCGCCTCACCTGAAAAGCCATGAAATAGTTACCGTGGTTCTCCCAGTCGGGCACAATGACAGGTGATTCTTTTCCTTCCTTGTGGTTATCAATAACTAACACGTTTCCACAACAAGTATGTATTTTTATAATAAAAAGAATAACATTTTTTAAAAAATTGCTTCTAATCTTCCCAACATGATTGACACTTGGATACTTTGGAATGTACATACATGATAATACTAATAATTATAATATCACAAAGTAGAAAAATCCCAAATCCCATAGGAGTGATTTTATAGACTGTTGGAAATTATTGAGAGTTGGAAATGAATATAAATAAATTTGTGTATTTGGAGTCTAATATTCACCAGCTAATTTGTTTTCTGGTGAAGTTGCTCAAGATTCTGCTCTTTAAAAATTAATAAAGGCAAACTTAAATAAATAGATGAATTCCTGGAATAGGGCTAAAACTTGACTCACTGTTCAAGAAAAAAATAAACAACAAAATGATGAGTGGAGATGTTTCCCTGGGGAAGCAGCAGAGATTTGAGCAATCTGGGAAGACTTCAGGGGAGCAGGGGGCAGGTCTGAGGGTTCATCGTAAGAGCCAGGCGATGCCCAGGCTGCTCCTTGCAGGACTGTCCAGCCTGAGAAAGGACAGCGAGGAGCGCTGGGCTCTGCAGAGGCTGGGGTGACAGTCCAGGCGGCATTTACAGCCAGTCTGTGCAGGAGCCAGAGGGGGGCTTGGGGGGAGATGGGGCAGGGAGAAGAAGCCTCCGATTCCAGCTGTCTTGAGGAGCGCTAAGCATCCTCAGGAAAAATCAGCATTCCTGGGCTGCAGCCTGCACTCTCTAATCAACCTTCAGAAAAGAGAAGGGAAGCCCATCCTCAGACCCAGCGAACGGCTGACAAAGCCTCCTTCACAGGTCAAGAAGAGCATGAATGGAAATTAACTGGTCCTCTGGGTCTTTCCTAGCCCTCTGCTGTCACCACGATGCCCCAGTTTCCCGCTGTGGAGTGACGCTCACAGGACAGCCAGGCGGGGAGAGGTAATACGCTACCTGTCACTTGAGGCTGAAGAGTGACGGGGCAGCCACCAGGACCACAGTCATTACAGAGCCTCCGCCCCGCAGACACGTCTGCACTGAAATCCTCTTTGCTGATGGCTTTTCTCTGGAGGCAGCGGTTGGACAGAAAGTGTCCTGAATGTGGCAGGTGGGGACACCTGGGCTGGGGCCCAAGCAGGCAGGTGCGTTCTAAGCCCCAGCTACTCCAGGTGTGGGCAGGGGCCCTGCAGCACAGAATACCCTCGGGGCTTCTCAGAAATGCAGAATGCCAGGCCCCGTCCCAGGCCCAGGGACCAGCACCAGGGGACCCGTGAGCACACTGTGCTCTGAGGAGCACAGGGCTGAGCCGCCAGTCGGGAGGGAAGCAGCTTTCTCCAGTCAGCACCTCACAGCAGGGTCAGGAGCGCTCCCGTTCTGGCCACATCAGTTATGGGGAGAACGCCGCAAACCACAGGAGCTCAGACAAGCCAGGAGTTAGCTTCTCTCTTGTGAAAACAGAGTGCAGAGGAGTGTGGTCTAGGGCTGGCATTGTTCACCTCTGCAAGGGAGGGAGGGAGGCTCCCCTGCCTTGTCCCAGGGTGTCCTCATGTTCCACGATGGCTGCTGGAGCTCCAGCACCCACACTATGTTCCATCAGCCTGGGACAGAAAGGCCACCATCCTATCTGACTCTACTCTCCTGAACTTCCCCAGTCACCTCTGAGCTTGGGGACCAGCTTCCCACAAGCCACAGCAGCCACGGCCTGCATCCGGGATGGGCTCTGGGGGTGTCCAAGGAATCTCCCGCTGGGCCAGGCAAGAGGATTCTGTGTGCCCTGTGCTCCCCACCCCCACACGGACAGAGCCTGACCAGTGCCCACCTATAGGACCCCCTGGGAGAGGAGAAAGTCACTCCACTGAGAGAGAAAGCCCCTCCAGACCCAGCTCTGTAAAACCAGGACCAGAGCAGGGGCAGCACTGCCCGCAAGCTGTTAGCGACTGACAGATGCTGCTTGTTAACCTAATGGAAGCAGAGGAGTCTCGGGATGTCCAATTACGGGAGCAGGCTGAGCAGCGCCGGGAGTCAGGCCATTGTCTCATCTATCTGGACACACTCCATTAGGCCATTACTCTCTCTTGATTAAATCTTCCCTAAGGACGGCGGTCCAGGGAGGGAGGAATAACTGCAGGTCTGCGGAGGAGAGGCCAGGGCGGCAGGGGATTCCCCCCGGGACCTGCCCTTAGCCCCTCACCCTCAGCGCCAGGCCGGCAGTGCCCAGCACACAGGCCCTTCTCGCCCTGCGGGGACATCCTGGGGCTCCCGCTGTGAACAACAGGAAACCCTGCTCCACGGGCAGATGGGAATGAGGACACTGTTCTCCCCCAGCAGTGGCCCAGGGGGGCTCCAGGGCCAGGGCAGGAAGCAGCTCTGCCCACAGTCAGGGACCCCGGCTCTCCCCATCGTCCTGAGCCATCCCGGTGGTCAGCTGTGGCCTGGCCAGGTGTCCAGGTGGTGCGTGGCTTTCTGGGTGGACACCCAGTGTCCAGGGCAGGGACAGGGAAGGCTGCCCCTCCTGTGTCACAGCTGAGGTGCCGCCTGTGCCTTTGTCCGAACCAATCAGCAAAGGAGGGACATACTCTCCTGGAGGAGATTGTCCACTGCAGCAGTAGAGCTCGCAGCGTGGCCGTTTTGTCAGTGGGGCACAGGAACACGCCGCGTCAGACAGAGCAGCGGCCGTCGGGGTAGAACGTGCCGTGCAATAAGCACCCCAGCAGACTAAACAAAACTTCTGTTGAAAGCAGAAAACAGGGCTGGGCGCGGTGGCTCACCCCTGTAATCCTAGCACTCTGGGAGGCCGAGGCTGGTGGATCGCTCGAGGTCAGGAGTTCGAGACCAGCCTGAGCAAGAGTGAGACCCCGTCTCTACTAAAAATAGAAAGAAATTATCTGGCCAACTAAAATACATATATAGAAAAAAATTAGCCGGGCATGGTGGCGCATGCCTGTAGTCCCAGCTACTCGGGAGGCTGAGGCAGGAGGATCGCTTGAGCCCAGGAGTTTGAGGTTGCTGTGAGCTAGGCTGACGCCACGGCACTCACTCTAGCCCGGGCAACACAGCGAGACTCTGTCTCAAAAAAAAAAAGAAAGCAGAAAATAGGAACTGGCCCTGCAAAAAAATATATAAATTTGGTAAGTAACAATCAGTTTATGAAATACATCCAAAACATCAAGGAAACATAAAAATAAAATAAGAAAAAATAAGGGAGGATAACAAACACGGAGGACACGGCACAAATTTCTAACTGGTGAGTAATGTGAGTCCTGCCGGATGTGAACACAGACAGACGTCCTGTACGTACTCTGAGATGCAAGTTAGAAAACACAGCAAAAAAAAAAAAAAAAAAAAAAAAAAAAACTGAGGTTGAAGGAGGCATAGGCATATTCTACTAATAATAAGGAGAAAAACAATATCAATACGTAATATGGTTAAAAGTTAAACTGTAAGGAAAAGAATCTTGAAATTTTCCAACTAGATCAGACGAGGGCAAGCTGACTTTCAGGTGAGCTTACGTTACGTGACTTGAACCTGCCTCCTTCAGTAAACGGTCATGCCTGTAGGTGTTTCTAGGGGAAAGGATGTGATACCAGAATTATGTACCCTGATCCTGAAAAAGGAAAAACAAAAGATACCCGCTTTTTTATGAACTTTAAAAAATTCACAAGGCAAGTGTTCACTCAGCCAAGTTTGCTCAAGGCCGGGCGCGGTGGCTCACGCCTGTAATCCTAGCACTCTGGGAGGCCGAGGCGGGAGGACTGTTTGAGCACAGGAGTTTGAGACCAGCCTGAGCAAGAGCGAGACCCCATCTCTACCAAAAACATAGAAGGAAATTATCTGGACAACAAAAAATATATAGAAAAAATTAGCTGGGCATGGTGGCGCATGCCCGTAGTCCCAGCTACTCGGGAGGCTGAGGCAGGAGGATCGCTTAAGCCCAGGAGTTTGAGGTTGCTGTGAGCGAGGCTGACACCACGGCACTCACTCTAGCCCGGGCAACAGAGTGAGACACTGTCTCAAAAAAAAAAAAGAACAAATTCCGGAATCGCCAGAGTAGACACAGAGACCAGAGAGGTGCAGGGACACGGTGCAGGGACACGGAGCGGCACTGAATAATGAGAGAGGCGTCAGCTCTCCGAGACGTAACGGTCCTTACCGCACGTGCGCCAAGCAGCAGGGCACCGCAATGCCCGGGGTGAGCAGCGAGAGAGCCGCAGGGAGAACACGCCGGTCCACGTACCGACTGCACCACGCAGACACTCACTGGGACAGCGGTGCTCAGTGTCACACGTCACCGGGGAATTGAGGGTTGAAACAACAGGATGTCACCGCACACCTGCTGGAGCGCCTGACGTCCGACACGCTGACAACACCAGATGCTGGCGAGGATGCGGAGCGACACACACTCGTTCGTCGCTGGCGGGAACGCAGAACGGTGCCGCTACTGGGCAGCTTCGTACGCAACGCGCCTTCTCGTACCACGCGCTCTCGCAGTCCCGCTGCCTGGTATTTGCCCAAACGCGATAAAAACCTATTTCCACACAGAAACCTGCACACAAAGGCTTGTAGTGGCTTCATTCATCGATGCTAAAACTTGGAAGCAAGAAAGATGTGTCCTTCATAGGCAAATGGATAAATAAGCTGTGGTTCCTCCAGACGATGGGATATTATTCAGCAATAAAAAGAAATGATCGATTAGGCTGTAAAAATACACGGAGGGGCCTTAAATGCACATTGCTGTGTGGAGGAAGCCCACCCGAAAAAGATGCGTACTGTATGAATCCAGCTACGTGACATTCTGGGAAAGGCAAAGCTACAGAAATCATAAAAAAAAAAAAAAAATCAGAGGTTGCCAGGGGCCAGCAGGAGCGAGAGGAGAAACGGGCGGAGCGCAGGAGGGTTGGGGGCAGCGGAACTATTCTGCGTGATGTTGTAAGTTGATACTTTGTCAAGACCCGTACAACAGCGCAACGCACGGGGCGAACCCCACCGCAAACTGTGTGCTTTGTCTGTCACAGGGTCATCGGCTGCAGCAAACGCCCTGCTGTGACCCCGACGCTGACAGCAGAGGAACCTGCGGGGGAGGGGCGGGGCAGGGGGCTCTGTGGGGGCCCCTGTACTTTCTGCTCGGTTTTCCTACACGCCTGAAACTGCTCTGAAAAATAAAGCATAGATTAATTACATTTGCTTGATTTGTAAATAAGGTGAAAATAACATGAACGTGGATAACTTTTAAGAGAAAGTGCTAATAGGAATTCCTTTCTTTAGGTACCGAGCAGAAATATTAAACAAACAAAGCTGCCTCGGTGAGCGGCACACGCGTGCTCACCTGTGTGGGCCCACGTCACGGCACTGACATGGGCATGGTCACGGCAGTAACATGGAGACATTCGGGCACTGACACGGGCATGGTCACACTGACACGGACACAGTCACGGCAGTGACACAGGCACTGTGGTGGCACAGGGGGAAAGTCGAGGGCTCTGAGACAAGTGATTGTAAAAGATCCCAACCCAGACACCAAAGGGTAAAACAGAAGAGAAATAACAGAGAACAAAACAGAAAGCATGACTAAAATGTCAAATGCCCCTTAATATTCTGAAATTTTGAAAAAGCCAAAGGGTTACAAATATATCACATCGCAATGAAGACCTCAATTCCTCAGCTGAAAGCAGAGCTCTTCAGACTGAATTTGCAACGTGTCTAATGAAGTGACCTTTCGAAGTGAAAAAACTGGCACAAAGGCTAGAAATGGAGGCTGCGTAACAAGGGCCCAAATGCAATTTAGAAGAAAGCAGGGAATTGGTCCACGAGGAAAAGTGCCCACACCTGCCTCTCTCGCACCCAAATCCCCGAATATGATGGAAAAATATCCTCACGGGCCTCTGGAAGCACAAAAAGTAATGACCTCCATGTCATTTCTGGGGACTCTCGGAAGGAAGGGTGGCAGGAGCAGCCTGCTGCGGAGGTGGGATGGCAGCCAGGTGTCCAGGGACACCCAGGACGGTCACGGGCATCCGCGTGTGTCCCTGAGCCAGCTGGCGGCAGCGAGGTGACCCAGGCAGGCAATGGGCCGTGCACAGCCCTCTCTGTGCCCCCTGCACCCCCTGCCCGCGCTGCTGTTCGCCTGGTTTGTGTTCACACCCCTCCCCGGGACAGACGCTCCAGAGCCGGAATGCACTGGGTACACAGCAGGTGCCCAATAAATGTCTGTCGAGTAAGCCCCAGCCTAGGGTTCTCGTCTGTTGACATGTTAAGAGACTCGGGCCTGCTCACGCCCCACCAGCAACAGGTGTTAAAGACCACACTTCATTTTAAGGACAATAAGATTTTATTTCATAAAATCACAACATATTTTCGCTACACAGCGGCAGCCATCATCCTTCTTGTGCTACAAACTACTTTCAACACACAATTCTTTCCGATTTCTTATTTCTGGCCAAATTATGTGCAGATAATAAAGGACTACAGAAGCCAAAATCCACAGCCTATAAATAAAGTGCGGCTTTCATTCGTTGGGAATAAAAGGCGTAGGCAGGTTTTGTTCGTTAGCTACGGAGAGTGAACGTGGCGACAGTTACCCGACACAGAATCCCCCCGAACGCACAGTCCCGACTGGACTCGCTTCACCAGAAACCAAACAAGAAAAAAACTCCAAGTGTAAATCGTAGGAATACAGTGTTCTCACTTCTCGGTGCTCAGGGGCGTGACGAGGATCCGAGACTGTGTCCCCGTGACCTGGTGTTTGGCGCGTGGAACCACAGGGAACCGCAGTAGTGGCCAAGTGCAGGGTCAGCTCCCAGGGACGCCTCACTGGACACGCAGGCTCTGCGGTGGCCCCGGCCCCAGGGCACGGCCACGACTGTGGGACCCTACCCGGGGGAAGGGCGAGGACTGGCCCCCCAGCCGTGGTGCCCACGTCCCCCCCGCAGCGGGGAGGCCTGCGGAGGGCGGTTACGCCCGGGGGGTCGGGGCTGAGCTAAAGGCCACAGAACTAGTGGGAAACTTGCTCTGAAACGAAGCAGCCACGTGGGGGGGAGGAAGGGGCCTAAGGACGTTACGGTCACAGTTTTAGAGGAAGATTTTCCAGTACCAAGAACAGGTGTGAACGTCCAACGGCACGTGTCACAAACACCGCGGCTGCTGTAGTCACAGCGTGCTCACGCCTGTTTCCAGCTGTCCCAGCGGGGTCTCTGTTCACATCTGTGCGCCCAAACCCTCGTGCTCCGCGGGACCTGGCCCACGAGAGCTGCGACAGTCGTCCCGTTTGCTAAGGGGCTGAGTCTGAGTCCATAATTGTCACCCTCCCTCCCCGACAGTTGGGACTCAGGGCAGCTCTGCCACGTGGGACTCAAGCGGCCTCCCCCCCCCCCGTGGCGTGGCGTGGCATGGTCAGCCTGCTGGGCACAGAGCACAGTGTTGCTGCGGATGAGAAAGAGACCCCCCAGGGCAAGGGATGACTCGGAGACGACACGGGAAACTCCGTAGCAGGGAGGCAGCTGGGAAGGAGGATCCTCCGGCCGCCTTGGACAAGGGGGGCTGAGAAGCCCCCGGAGCAGTGGCCACCAGGTGGCCTTGAAACCCAGCTGCAGCCGGCCCCACCTGGTTCCTCACGTGGGTGGCGGTCACCCCCACCCCCACCGGACAGACGGGGACTCCAGCCCGCAGCTCTCTGCTAGGGCTCCGCGGACAGACACGCACTCCGCTGGCATCGGCTTCTTGCGGGGCCGGCTCAGCAGGTTGGGAACCTTCCCCACGCTCCCCACACGCCCCCAGCTGCCTGCACTGACCCTCCGGGGGTGCATGGGGACCTTAACCACCCCTGTGGCCCTGAGTCCCCACGGGGGTGCCGAGGTGGAGCTTCCCCTCCCATGAGCTTGTGCCTTGCTGGGTCCAGGGGAGACTCGCGCCCAGCGTCACAGCGGGCCACTGTGCATCCCAGGGACCCCAGACGGCAGTCACTGCAGTCTCGCAGCCCACAGGGGGGGCCACGCCCTGCTGGCCTGTGCCAGGGGCTCACACAGAGGGTCAGGTGATGACGCCGGCTCGGGCCACCACCCCCACGTCCAGACGGCAGTGAGGAGAGGGTCCCATGGGGAAGGTGGGCATCTGTCTGTCCTGCCCGGGAGGGGCTGCTCCGAGCGGCAGGCCTGGCGGGGAGCGGCCCCCGGTCACACGGCAGACAGGTCCACGCGGTGGGTGGAATGGCTGCTCTTGTCCCACGGGCTGAGCTTGGTGGAGGCCGTGCCCGGCCGGGTCCCGTTCATCTGCAAAGCACCCGGGGTGAGGAGTGAAGACCTCGCCCCAGGAGGAAGACTCAACCCACGTGAGTGTAGAGAGCTCTGGGCTGGAGGCTCGGGGGTCCCCCGTGGGAGCCTGCGGGAGGAGGGGCCGGTGCAGGGGACACAGTCCTTGGAGGCACGGCTGGGCCCCCCGACTTCTGTGCCCAGGGTCTGCCTCTCGTCAGCTGACCTGTAACCCCTCCATCCTCGGACTCAACACAAGTCCCGGCCCTGGGAATGGGCAGGGGAGAGGCTGTGGCAGCCTCATCAGGGTCAGGCAGGTCGTGGGGACGAGAATGACCAGCCCCCACAGCCTCCTGCCTGCACAGCGCCACCCTGCGGGGCCGGGGCTCACGGTGAGAGACTGAGCCTGCAGCATCCGGCGTCCCCGGCGAGCCAGAGGCCACAGTGGCACGGGGGAGCCAGAAGGCAGCCTCCAGGGCCGGCCTCCGGTAACCAGCACAGGAGCAAGGGCCCTGGGGCCAGAGAGGGCCGCGGGTGGGAGGCATTCGGGGTAGGGTCGGCCCAGGCGGGAGCAGGGGCTCAAGACGGGATGCCCCCCACACTCACAATGTCCGAGTGGAAGGGCTTCACGTTGGCGTGGCGGGTGGAGCTGCTCGTGAGGGACCAGACCTTGGTTTTGTGCTTGAAGGCGGCTCTCACCTTGGGAGGCGGAAGGAAGGGTTCGTTAGAGGCTGGAAGAACAAAAACCAGAGCTCGCTCTAAACAGCCCCTGGGAATTTGTGCTGAAGTGAGGCCCGAGGGCGCTGGCGCAGGTCGAGGACAGATCTGGACACATCAGAGTCACAGGCGGTGGCTCCAAAGAGGCCACATGCATCGCTGACTCAGCAGGTGCAGACCGTGCCCCCAATGCCAGGTGCCGGCGGGGTCTCTGGTGGGCTCCTCCCAGCTTGGCAATGACCGTCCCGGGGCAGAGTGTGAGGACAGAGAGATACATAAACCAGCACACGTGTGGCGGGCCGTGCGTGGCTCTGAGGCTGCAGGGTCCTGCCAAGTGGATCTCAGTCTCAGCCCCTGCTAGGGCCAGTCCCTGGTCCCTGCATCACGTGACAAGTCTGACACTGGGACCGTCTTCCTCAGCAACACTCTGCCCCACCTCACGCCCCGCCCGGCCTATCCTTGCAAACCGGCACCTCCACTGAGCACCCAGGCAGGGTGGGGTTTCACCGTCCCAGAGGCAGCCCCCCAACAACCGTGGCCTGGCAGGGGCTTGAGTGACAAGGGGCAGGATGCCAAGCCCACAGTGCCAGGGCAGACGTCCCCCGCAGGACTGTGGGCCGTGAGGGCAGGGCCGCGTCCGGAGCAGCCCACCCGCCCACAGCCGTGTCCACGGCAGATGCAAAGGCCCAGGGAGACGGGCCCAGCCGTGCCGCCCCGGCACCCTAAGCCCTCTGCCAGCTCCTGCAGACGGACGGACGTCCTACTGCTCACACCCCAGGCGGCTCCCCCGAGGCCCTGGGAGGACCAGTGGGAGCAGGGCTCCGTCCCACTCTCCCAGCGTGCCAGACAGTCCCGTTCTCTAGCGTGGCTCCCCACCGACCCCGTCTCCCGGGCCCCCTGCACAGCCGGCGGTGCCCGCGGTGACATCAGGAGAGAGGATGCTGGCACGTCGCTTAGCAACCAGGATGGGAGAGGAGGGGCTGCCGGAAGCCAGCCCGCTCCACACGCCCCGTCGCGGGACGAGGCTGAGCCGGGACTTGGTTCCCAGACACCAGCCTGCAGGGCACACTGTGCCCCTTCAGAAATGAAAGCCCAGCTCCGCTCCGTCGGGAAGGAGGGGGACGTACCTCTGAGTTCAGGAGACAATGAAAGAGGAAGATGAAAAGTCCCTGGGAAGGAGGGGAAGGAAACACAGGGTTAGAGCCATTTGCATTTTGTTCCAAACACTTTCCGAAGGCTCCTCCCACACACGGGCTCTGCGAGTGGCCCTGGCATGGCTGGCTGTCGGGGGCTCGCTGTGACCCCGGGTCCTGTGACCTGAGTCCATGGGGAGGGAGGACATCTCGGACCCCGTAGCCTAAGCCAGACTCAGGCAGCTGCTGCACCCAGAGTTCAGAGCTGGCGCTGCCGCGGGGGCCACGGGGCAGAGGCAGGTGGGTCCCGGGAGGGTTCGGCACGGACGAGGGGTGGACGTCAGACTGAGCCTCAGCTGCGCCTTGGTGGCCTCATCTGCAGGCTGGGTGGTGACAACGCCGAAAACAAGTGCCAGAGTGAGGATGTCCCAAATATCCAGAGGCCGCTGCTACGTGCGGGCACCAGGCCAATGTGCTGCAGGCGTTGTGTCATTTAGTGCCACCCACTGAGGGTCCTGCTGCCCCCCCCATTTTACAGGGGGGGAAACGGGGGAGGACACAGAGGAAAGCAGGGCTGCGGCGGGGACGACCCACACGTCTCACTGGGCACAGCCGGAGGAAGGTGCCACCTGGACTCTCATGGCCCACAGAAGGCCGATGCCACCGCGGGACGCAGCCCCGGCCCTGAGACGCAGGTGAGCAAGGACGGCGCGGTGAGGCCAGGGCTGCGGGTGGAGCCGGAGCCCACCCCTGCCTTTCCTTTGGCGGCCTGTGGTCTGAGGGCCCAGGCGTCCCAGACCTCTGGTCTCCGGGCTGGTGACCCCCACCTGTCCCTTGACACAGAGGACAGGGCCTGGGGCACTCTGGTCACCGCCTCCTCGCCTGGCTCCCTCTCAGGGGCCGTCCGCAGCCCGACCGCCGTCCATCTGAGGCCCGGAAGCGCCTCCCACGGATACCGGCCGGAAGCACAAGGCAGCCCCGCGGGGAGCGGGGCCAGGACACGGCAAGCCCCGGTTTCTGAGAGCCCCTGGTGTGCCTGTCCTCGGGTCTCGGGGTGCCCCACGCCGAGGGCTCGTGAGGTGCACGAAGGGGACAGAGCACGGGGCCCCTCCTGCCTCGGCAGCAACCTGCTGTGCACACGCTGCCCACGAGGGCGACAGCCTGCCCGCCCTGCCGCCCGGCGGGCTCTCACCTGCAGGGAGTTGAGTACGGCGAACGCGTACTGGAAGACCAGGGCCCGGTCGTTGACGGCGAGGACGCCGAAGACCCACGAGGTCCCCAGGATGGGCAGCAGCACGGCCACAGCCTTCGCCGTCAGCCTGAGAGAGAAACAGCTGCTGTCACTGCGGGCGGTGGGCAGGCAGGGGTGGGTGTGCGGAAGGCGTGGACACAGCCCTGCGGGGGACAAGACCTGGGGTCCTGCCTGCAGGTGACCTCAGGTGAGGCGTTTCCCTGGTGGGAGCCTCGGTTCCACCAGCTCCGCCCCTCAGGGCTGGGGGCAGGAGAGAGCTCTGGAGAAGGTGCGGTTTCCTACAGCCCTGAGCTCCACCCTGGGGGGCGCCCAGGACAGGAGGAGAAGCCCACCCAGGCCTGGGGGGGTGCGTTTGAGCTGTTTGCAAAGGCAAGGAGGGACCCAGGCAGGAAGGGCGAGACTCAGGGGGACTGAAGCAGCCAGGGACCCCTTCTGCATCCATAACTCAGAACCTCTAGGAGCTGGGAGACGTCTGGAAGGGGGTGACAAGGCCCTGGGATGAGGCTTCTTGCCCCAGTCCACGAAATGCCACGTCCATGGTGGGGGTTCTGGCAGGGACACCCCCGGCCCTGGCTGGGCTGCAGCCCTCAGCCCCCACCTGGGCCCTGGGCCCCGGAGCCCTGCACACAGTGGCACTGCTGCGGCACCGACAGTGACTCTCGGGGGCCGGTGCCAACCGGTCACCTTCATGGCCCCTGGACGTGGCCCAGAGGCGGCGCCAAGCCAGCGCTTGCTGAGTGGCTGTGCCGGGCGACTGCCCGTCTCCTACCACACGACACCCACCAGCATGCGCTTCTGCTCCTTCCGGCCCCGCAGGGCCCCCGGACACGGGTGGGGCAGGTTGTACATTGACCCCACTTCACAGATAAGGAGACTGAGGCCCCACAGCCCCAGTAATGGGGCCAAGGTGACACAAGCTTCCATCAGTGGCAGAACCGGAGGGTACGCAGATGTCCCCACCCAGGCCGGTGTGATTGTCCCCCCGGCCTCGCCCACCGTGGACCAGAGTGAGCCTCCCGGAAGCTCCCAGCTCCCTCGGCTTCTGCCCGTCCGGCCAGGACAGGACCCTGCGCTGCCCCCCGCGGGGCCACCCTCCGCCTCGGCTCCACAGCATCCTGGGCAGCTCCGGGGCTGCTCTTCCCTCATTGGCCGCTGACCCACTGGGACAGCCAATCAGGTTGCCCCGGCACCAGCGATGGCAAAGGGATGCGTGACTGAGGCCGGCCAATCAGAGCGAGCCTCGAGACGCCTCTCCTGCCAGGTCCCTTCACTGAAGAGCCCGGGCTCCTCCCAGAGTCCACGCAGGGCAAGGCCACCCGTCATTTGAGGCTGCCCTGGAGTGTGGCCCCCACACTGGGTCCTTTGACTTTGCTTGTGATTCTGTGAGCTGCCCACGACCTCCCAGGACAGGTGTTCTGTCCCAGCCAGAGAGCGCAGAGAGCCACCCGCGGGGGCCCAGCTGCGAGGGAGCCCCTCCCCGAGTCAGCACAGGCTGAGGCGACCTGGGACATGCGGGGCGGTTCCCAGCCAGGCCGCTCTGGGCCCCGTCCCCAGCGCTGTCCCTGCACCGTGGCAGCTGGCCGGGCACCAGGAGCCAGCACACCCTCGGCACTGTCAGACTGACCACCCGGATCCTGCCGGGTGACACTGGACGGCCGTGCTGACCCCAGGACGCAGAGGACGGGAAAGCCAAGGAGCCCAGCAGGGCAGGACCTGCCACACAGGTCTCGTGGGTGCCCTCAGAGCGCAGGCTCCGTGAGACCAGGTCGCAGGGCCCGGCGCAGAGCTGGAGAGCGGCCGGAGTCGGCCCTCCACGGGCCTCAGCTGAAAGACGGAGCAGCGCCAGGGTCTGACCCAAAGCAAGTCTGTGCACTCACGCAAGTCCCGTCCTGCCCGACTTCCCAAACACCCGGGCTTTCCACAGCCGGGTCCTTCCGCATCCGAGCTTTACAGAAAAGTCTAGAGGCTAAGGGGGCCCTGCTGCTCAGGCCAGCCACTGCCACATGCCTCAGTTTACCCCTCATCACTCGGCGCAGTGACTGTGAGTCTGTCTCCGTCACTAGACTGCGAGTTCCTAAAGCCAGGACTCTGTCTTTCCATCTCTGCAACCCCAAGTGCAGCCCAGCGCCAGGACTCAGATCCTCAGGAAGCAATTGCTGAATGAATGAATGATGAACAAACGGATGAAAGTGCAAAAGTGCCGCACATGGATCCGACACCTCCCAGGAGGAGGCGAGACACGACCAAAATGAGCTTCCTTGTCCGGAGCCCAAGATCCCGGCAAAATCCCTGCAAAACCCAGGACTGTTCCGGCACTTCAGCTCTCAGGGAAACTGCAGCCAGTGTGTTCTCATAATGTTAATGCAATAAAAATAAAACGCCTGTCTCTGGGAAACAAAAGCATCATGCATTATTCAGCCACAGTCTTTAGCTCATGGAGAGACCATGTTTGAAAGGATCAGTCACTGAGAAGTAGGTACCAAAATGTGCTACTTTAAAAGTGATGGTTTATTGTTTCTTAAAAATAGAGCAATGAAAGATCTTGGGGAAACAAGCTGAAGCTCTCTGAGGACTCTCGTTAGCATGGCCAGGGCCGCCAGTGTCCCCTAGTCAGACACAGAGGAGAGGGGGCCCTGGGCCGGTGGGGGCTGCAGCCCAGTCACACTTTAGTCCCCACTGCAGCCACCCCCTTCGCTCCCCCAGGGCTGGCCCTGTCGTGGGGGCTCAGGCCCTGTGTGAGTCCCCACCTGCCACACCCACTGCCCACGGGTGACCTTCCACGGGGATCTCACCCAGATCCCACTTGTGAAACCTGAACGCTCCCTGCTGCTTTCTTGGGAGTCTGGAATCTCGACCAATAAAGAGGATTTTAAGGAGTGGAGGCCAGCCCCACGGAGGGCCCTGAAGGAGCAACTCGTCCTGTTATTTAGAGAACATCAAGCTGCTCAGCACAAAGAAACGAGATTGAAACCAAAAGACCAGGCACGAGAAGGAGCCCAGGAAGTTTTCTAAGGATGCTGTGGTCACTCCCTTCCCGCCAGCTCCTGCAGCGCCGGGGTCTGCCGCGCCAGCCCAGGGAGGCGAGTGTTACGCGGCAGATAAGACCACAGAGTGAGACAGGGTCCCACGGGTCAGACTCCACCCCTTAGAGAGAGTTGCTGAAGGCAGAGGGACATGCTGGCACATGGCAGAGAGACCCAGGGGGACGCGGCCTGCACTCCAGAGGGGCCTGTCCCCGGGTGGGCACAGGGCAGAGGGGCAAGGCCTCGGCTGTGGCTCTGCAAAGACCTGGGAACACTCCACCAGCTCACGCTCCCCCGCCTGGAGCTTCCCTGGACCACGGGCACAGCGCCAGCCCACGCCTCGGGGACAGCCATGCAGAGCAAGGACAGAGGATGGAGGCTGCTTCCTCGAGGGTGTTGGTGGGGGGGGCACGGTAGGGTGGAGACAGGGAGGGGTGCACAGGTGTGTTCTGGGGTCTCCTTGGTGCGGGGGCTCAGAGCGGGGTGAGCAAGCTTTAGCTGGGGACAAGAGCTGGGGACAGACTGGCAGACCATGAATGCCGAGGTGACGGCCTCAGGAGCTGCCGGGTGGAGGGGGGCAGGGACGGGCCCCTCCCAGCCAGGCCACGGTGGGGCCGGACTGGCTAGAGGGAGGATGTGACTCTCGGCCCGGTGAGCCTCTCCTCCCACACGGGCACAGCCCTGCAAGGATTCCAGGGGCCGGAAAGCCCAAGGCGGCTGTGCCACCTGTCAGCTCGACTCGCAGCGTTCCGAATTTGCTACAGAATAATCATCTCATCCATTTGCCGCTGACTCATTTGCCACTTCAGCCTTCTCATCAGAAAAGACACCACAGCTGTGGCAACCTACGGGACGGCGGCTGCCCGGGGCCAGCCCTGTCTCCACAGAAGCCGCGAGTCCCCCGAGAGGAGCTGCCTCCCGCGTTCAGCCCGTGGTCTGGGGGCCCCTGCACTGTGGGGCTCAGGTGACGATGGCCTGGAGTCCAAGAGTGGCCGTCCCCTGGGGCAGGGCTGCGGCACCACAGGTGGCCAGAGGTCACTTACTTGAAGGCACTGGGGTCCCCGTGGATCTTGTAGTTGTCGGCGCTGATCTGCGAGATGACCCTGGTCACAGCGACGAGGATGCCGACGTTGACCTGCGGGGAGAGCGGGGCGGTGAGGATGGCCGGCCACACCCGCAGCAGGGCTGAGTGCCCCGGCAGCTGTCCCACCCTGCTGCCCTGCCCGCCAGGGCTCCTGAGCACGGGGGACGTCCCGGGGCCTTTTCCAGCAAACACCACGCAGCTCGCCTCAGAGACCCCCTGTGCTGCGGAGAACGGAGCAGAGGCGTGTTCTGGGCCCAGGGAGAGGGCAGGGCAGGAGGGGAAGAGCGTGGCTCCACTCCACTCTGCCGTGTCTGGCCACGTGGTGCTCCCAGCTTCTGTCACAAATCAGCAGAGGCCCTGGGGTGAACAGCACAATCCGTGGCCGCATTTCAGAAGGAAAACCAGGGATGCGTACTGTGGCAGTGACACGTGCCACAAAGGACAAAGTGGTGGTGGCCTTGAGGGGGGAAGCAGGCGGTGACCACAAGGATTCTGGTGTTCCATTTCTGGACCTGGCGCAGGGTCACCTGGGTATTTATGCATGAAAAGCCGCTGGGATACATGCCACCGTTTCACAATAAATGACACACACACACGCACACAAATGAGTGGTGCACAATGGCGTGCGCCTCAGTCCGTCCCCTGCTGCGGTAACAGAGACTACGCACTGCGTAATTATGCAGCACAGGGCTTCACTTCCTGCAGTTTTGGAGGCTGGGAAGTCCACGGTCAAGGGGCCATGTCTGGTGAGGACCTTCTGGAAGCATCATCCAGGGTGGAAGGTGGGAGGGCAAGAGGGTGCCCACCAGGCAGAGGCCGTGGGGGCAAAACTCTTCCTTTTATTGAGAACCCACACCTGCATGACCTACCTGCTCTCACGGTAGCGGCATTAGCCCTCCCCGAGGGCAGAGCCCGCCTGACCTAGTCAGCCCCTGAAGGTTCCACCTTCACCACCGGTGCCTTGGGAAGGAAGTTTCCAACACGTGGACTTCGAGGAAACATTCAGACCAGAGCTGCGTCTGTGTCTGCATTTATGTGTCCACAGGCAGCCCAGCGTGCAGCGGTTTCACTAACAATTTTCAACTTCACAATGGGGTGAAAGTGACGCGCGTTCAGTAGACACCGTACTTTGTGTGCTCACTCACCAGGCCGTTTTTCACTTTCAGTCAAGTATTCAACAAATTTCATGAGACAGTCAACATTTTATCATAAAATAGGCTTTGCATTAGATGATTTTGCCCAAGTGTAGGCTAATATAAGTGTTCTAAGTACATTTAAGGTAGACTAGGCTAAGCTATGATGTTTGGTAGGTTATGTGTATTATATGCATTTTCAACTTATAATATTTTCAATTTATGATGGGTTTATTAGGACTTAAGCCCATCATAAGTCCAGGAGCATCTATATTTCCCTGTAGCTGTATCTGTATCTATATCTCTGTATCTGTACATGTATCTATGTGTCTGTATCTGTCTATAATTGTATCCACATATCTGTGTCTGTGTATCTGCCTGGGTCTGTATCTCTGTATTTGTAACTGTGTCTGTCTCTGTCTCTGTCTCTATTTGTATCCATGAATCTGTGTCTATGTATCTGCCTGTGTCTATATCTGTATTTGTAACTGTGACTGTATCTGTCTCTACTTGTATCCATGTAGCTGTGTCTATGTATCTGCCTGTCTATATCTCTGTATTTGTAACTGTGTCTGTCTCTATTTGTATTGACGTAGCTGTGTCTATATCTCTGTATTTGTAACTGTATCTGTATCTGTCTCTATTTGTATCCATGTATCTGTGTCTATGTATCTGCCTGTGTCTATACCTCTGTATTTGTAACTGTGTCTGTCTCTATTTGTATCCATGTGTCTGTGTCTAGGTATTTGTATTTGTAACTGTATCTGTTTCTGTCTCTATTTGTATCCATGTGTCTATGTCTATGTATCTGCCTGTGTCTATGTATCTGTATTTGTAACTATGTCTGTCTCTATTTGTATCCATGTAGCTGTGTGTATGTGTCTGTATTTGTAAGTGTATCTGTTTCTGTCTCTATGTGGACTCGCAGCCACCCTGGCTTCGCCTCAGGGGAAACAGGATTTCAGCTTTTCCCCAGACCTGGAGGCACTCTCCTCCTCTCGGTGGGGCCAGCGCGGAACAATCCACTTTGAGGGCGCAGACTAAGGTGCCCTTCACATCTGTGGAGTCCCCTGCTCTGGTGGGGGTGTCTAGGCTCTGTGGCTACTGTAAAATCAGGTGCCGTGGGCTGTGTCCCCTCCAAAATTCATATGTGGAAGCCGTAACCCCCTGTACTTCAAAACCAGACTATATCTGGAGATAGGCTCTTTAAAAAAGTTAAAATGCAGTCATTAGGGTGGGCTCCAATCCACTATGACTTGTTTCCTCATTAGAAGAAGAGATCAGGACACAGACACACATGAAGGGACGACCACTCAAGGACGTGAGGAGAAAACAGCCACAAGAGAGGCCTCAGAAGAAACCAGTTCTGCTGACACCTCGATCTTGGACTTCCGGCTTCCAAAACTTTGAGAAAACAAATTTCCTTTGTTTAAGCCACTAGTCTGTGGCCCTCTGTCATGGCAGCCCTAGTTTGCCAGGGAACACACCAGAGAACCGCTGGTCCCATGGGCACATTTGGATTAAGTGTAATTGGAATCACCCAGTGAATGAAAACCCATTTCCCCGCATTACGGAGGACAGTCTGAGAAGGCACAGTGTGCATCTGGCAGCAAGATGACGGGAGAGGATGGCACCAGAAGGGACTCAGTCCAGCCTCTTCTCCCCAGCACCAGACCCAGCAGGTGCCACAACGACCGTTTACTGTCCCCCAAATTCCTGCCCCTTCAGGACAAACTTCACCAGGACACAGGGAAACCACACGTCTCAACAGAAACATACGGCTTTCCAAAGTGCTTTGCTTTAACATCATGCAAGCAATAGACGGGTGTTTTTAAAGGCGTGTAATCTTGAAGCCACAGTCCCCACGCCCAAATCTCCCCTTAGGGAGCCATCGTTAGGCATGCATCTGTCCAGACGTTCTCTTATCCACTCACACGCTCACGTGAATGTGCACTGCATGGAGCTTTTAGCCTCTTACACAAATGGGGTCACGCGACACTGGTTATCTTGCAGCTTCTTATTTAGAAATGAGGCTGATGACTGTGGGTAAACGGGAACATGACCCAAGGCGGCACGAGCCATGTGATCCTCTGAAGAGGGGAAAGAGGGGAGAGGCACGAGACCCACCCCCAGCCCAAGCCTGTGTGACGCAGGACAAGTGGGGGAGGCACGGGGTTGGCAGGACCCCCCACAGCACCCCCGGAGCAGGCTGCACAGTCGTGTCACCGTCCAGCCCAGCATGGAGCCTCAAAGCAGCCGCAGACGACGTGTAAATCAGGGGATGTGGCCGGTGCCAACAAAACTCCATCTGCAAAAGCAGACAGGGGCCACACTGGCCGCAGCCCGCTGACCCCTGTGCTGGGCCACAGAGTCACTTAAGGCTGCACTCAGCCCCTTTCAGCTCAGGCCTCCCTGCCAATCCCAATCCCACCGATGTCCGGGCGTGGGGGGCACTCAGGCTCTCAGGCTGCTGCGTGTGAGGATCACCCAGGAGGCTGCAGGGCCCTGAAGCCCAGGTCCAGAGAACCCAAACCTCTGGAGGGGGAGCACAGGCAGGAAGGACTGACAGGGAGTGGGAGTGGGGACCTAGAGGTAACCGACTGCCCCCCAGGAATGACAGCAGGGCACTGGCGAGCCTGCAACCAGGGAGCTGGGGCTGCACCCCACGCCCTGAGGGGTGGAAGGGGAGGGTCCCCGCTGAACAGCCTCAGAACCTCAGCCATCACTGACCAAAGTCACACAGAAAACTCATATCCCAGAAACGTCTCAGACAGGCCGACTCTGCCAGGCCCTGCAGTCCTGGAGGGTTTAAGTCGGCAAGAGAGAGAACACGGAACGTCATACTTAACACAGCTCTTTCTCCTCTCACCCTTTGCCACTAAATTGCCCTTCAAGCCCCATTCCAGGAGGCCGTGCTCAGATCAGGGCTCTGATTACTGGGGAGACTGAAGTCTGTTCCAAACACATTTCTACAGATTGTCCTTCTAGACCCCAGAGAGCCGGGAGGAGGAGAGAGCTGACCTCTTACTGGAGCCTCTGTCGTTCATTACAAGGCTGTCAAGTGACTGCAGGTGGCCCCATGCTGGCCTGGGGACAGCCGTGCAGCCCCGGGCTTGAGAGGCTGCACAGCACATCACAAGGTGCAAAATCCACGCTGACAGCAACCAGCAGAAAGACACGGCAGTTGTGCTCAGAGCCTCTGCCGGATGCAGGGACCCGGGCCCTCATGCAGGGAGAGCCACCATGGCAGGGGTGGTGGCCTGGACGGGTGACCCTCCTCTGCGGGATCAGGCGCCCCTGGCCCAGCGAGCGGGTCCCGGCGGGGCTTGGCCCCCACCACGCGGGGTAGGACCCACCAGCAGGAAACCCAGGCCGGGCCCAGCAGCCATGCTCACGACCACAGCGGCCCTGATGTCTTGCCCCGGGCGCACCCCCCTCTGGTGCCGACACCCATCTCCCCAGGGAGACCCCTCCCCACCCGCCCTCCATGGGACCTGGGGGAGGGTTGATCCCCCAACTCAGCCCCGGGATTAGAGCTGTGACCTACACCTGGCCAATCAGAGCATTCCTCTCCTCTGGCCACAGTGAGGGCAGGCCAATCAGAGCATTCCTCTCCTCTGGCCACAGTGAGGGCTGGCCAATCACAGCATTCCTCTCCTCTGGCCACAGTGAGGGCTGGCCAATCACAGCATTCCTCTCCTCTGGCCACAGTGAGGGCAGGCCAATCAGAGCATTCCTCTCCTCTGGCCACAGTGAGGGCTGGCCAATCACAGCATTCCTCTCCTCTGGCCACAGTGCGGCTGGCCAATCACAGCATTCCTCTCCTCTGGCTCAGCAGGGACTTCTGATAGATCCCTCAGGCTCACCAGAAGTGGCGAAACTCAACCCCAAGCCTTGTGGGAATGTGGGACAACAGCGGTGTCCCCACAGCAGTTGATGCCAGACTCCTGTGGGAACCTGGAGTCTCCCAGGGGCCTCGGGCACCTGTCTGGCCTCGGGTACCCCACACTCTAGTTGTCACTTGTACCCCACATCCTAGCTGTCACCTGCACCCCACACCCTGTCACCTGTACCCCACTCCCTAGCTGTCCTGTCACCTGCACCCCACACTCTGTCACCTGCACCCCACACCCTGTCACCTGCACCCCACTCCCTAGCTGTCCTGTCACCTGCACCCCACACTCTGTCACCTGCATCCCACACCCTGTCACCTGCACCCCACTCCCTAGCTGTCCTGTCACCTGCATCCCACACTCTGTCACCTGCACCCCACACCCTGTCACCTGCACCCCACTCCCTAGCTGTCCTGTCACCTGCACCCCACACCCTAGCTGTCGTGTGGCTCCCAGGACTCGACTGCTGACACTGCTTCTGCAGCCACGGTCCTGGTGCTCTTGAGCAAGGGGAGAGCTGCGTGGAGACAGCTGCAGGGAGCCGGGAGGGCACAGAACAGCGCCCGCATGGCAGGGCACCTGTGGCCTCAGCAGGGACAACGTCACCAAGTCTTCCTGAGTCATTCAGGGAGGTGAGACTGAGCCACTACCCCATGAGGAGCTGTGGCAGGTGACACTGCACCCTGGGGGGACATGTCCCTGGGGAGCCCATCCCCCCACCCCCCTCCCCAGCCCGGCTCTGCACCCACATGGGCAGGGGACCTACCACGATGACCGACAGGGCAGGGGCGACGAAGGCCCAGATGGCGCCACTCCGCAGGGACAGCCAGCAGCTGGGGAGGGAAGCAGACCGTTACTCCTCACCTCAGCCCACCTGCCCCGGAAGCCGGGGCCACCTTCATCCAAAGCAGTTGCTGAGACGGTGTCTTTCCCAGTGACAACGTCCACCTGGGGCACAGTCATAACAACATTCTTAATCCCAACAAATCTTTCTTATCCACGATGATCTCATGTCGTGTTCTTGGAAAGGATTTTCCAGGTCTGCAGACGGGGTCAGCGACCTCTGGAGAGTCTAGCCAAAAATCCAAAGTAGATTTTAATTTCATTACGAAAAATAAATAAGCCTTTGCCAGGGACCTGCTTTCTCGCAGAGCATTTCAAATATGACCTAATCAGCACCTTCCACGAGGGATGAGAGCGCTGACGGGTCGCCACGTGCACAGCACCCGGCCGTTTCCATCTGCCCAGAACGCGTGGTCAGTCCCACCCCTGGTGGCCCCACCAAGAGAACAGGCTGCGGAGGATCCCGGTGACGTGCTGACGTCCTGGGTCGTTGGGTCCAGTTTGAGGTCCAGACTCCAAGATGTGACCCCAGGACTCAGGCGGGAAAGCCAGGCCCTTCACAATCCATCCCTTTCCAGCGCCCGGGGCGCTAGCAAGAGCTAAGACTCCCCGGGCATCTCATCTTCTGGGTGCTGGGACACAGTGTTCCCCAGGCCACCTGGGTGGCATTAGTCAGGTCTTGGCAGGAGCCTGACACCATCATCACTAGCACAGATGTGACGTCTCCGCCTGCAGCTCACTGGGTGACCGTTTGCTGAGCAGTGCGCCTGCCCCGTGTCACATCAACCCCACACGCTGCATGGCCCAGCATCACCGCAGGGTGCCCCTCTGGCCGTGCTGTGCTCCCCCCACCCCACAGATGAGGAGTCCGAGGCCCAGGAGGCTCAGGTGACCTCCGAGCTCTCTCGCGGGCACACTCACTGCCTTTCTGCCCCGTTCCTCCCGACACCTCCTGGGCCAGGAGACACGAATGCCCGAGGCAGGTGACAGCACCTGCGAGAGGCTCACTCGAGTCTGCACACCCAGAGCAGGGGGAGGAGAGACCTCTCGCCTGCGGACGCAGAGCGTAGGAGGAAGACGTCCCGCAGGTCTGAGTGAGCCTCTGCGAAGGTGCAGCTCACACCGGGCTCTCCGGAGTGTGATGACTGCAGAGACGCTTTGTGTTTCCCGACGCTTCGTGCAGGACTTTGAGTCGACGAGGAGCTTCCGACAGACACGCGTCCTGCTCAGAGGCTCCCTGAGCTTCCTGAGCCCCGGCTGGCGCCGCCCGGCTCTCGGCAGTGGGGTGGGGGGGCTGATCCTCCAGTCCCGGCCTGCGGCTCAGTGCGGTGGGTGCACCCAGCACCCCCAGCGCCAGACGGGATAAAACTGAGCAACTGCCCTGGAGATGGTTCCAGAAGAACATTCTTGTGCTAATTAGTGCCTCAAGTTCTAAAAGCTTCCGGGATTGGGGGAACAGGCCAGCACAATGGTCTGCTTAATCATTCTCATTCCCGAATGCACGCAGACAGCGCTCTCTCTAAGTGCCTCGTCGTCACCGAATTGTTGCACTAACACAGACAAGCTGGATTCCTCCAGTTTCGTGGCTCGTCTGTAATATTGTCTCGTCCTGACGCCGTGAGAACGTCCGACTGGCTTTGTCTTCTGAAGTGCTCTCAGTAGCGTCTCTGTCATGTGCTCACTCGGTGGTGCCCCAGCCCGGCTGAAACAGGTGGCTGTTTCCTACAGACGTTTGAGCTAAAACCTTTTTTCTTTAAGGAAAGGAAATCAGAATTCTAGCGCTGGAACACACGACCTGGTCCCACGCGCCATCCCATCCTCCTCCTGGTCCAACCGCGGGCCCATCGGCTGCATTTCAGTGGAGCCTGTGACCTGGGACACGAAGCCCCCACGCCAGGACTCCCGCGTGGGCACCTCAAGCCCCGCTCGCTTGGTGCACGTGAGACCCCGTTTCTCCAAACACGCGTGTGCTCACTGCAGCTCCCCGGGCATGTACCATGGACTAGGCACGTGCGACTGCCATAAGAAAGGGTACAGGTCACACGTGTGGGCTCCATGATGGCAGGAACTGTGCCTGGGAGGACCCCATGGATGGGAAAGTTCCAACCAGAAACTCCTCCCGGCCCCTCCCTGCCCTGACGCCCTCATCGCTAGCTCCGCCCAGAGCAGAGCTGGCTGTTCCTCCCCTGTCTGGCCCACCCCCTCCTACCCCCGGGCCTGGGGGAGCCATCGCTGTGCCCGGGAGGACGTGGGAGACAGGGAGCGAGGCCAGGGGTCCCCGCAGGGACCTTTCCCCAGGGCCGTCCTGCCCGGGAAGGCAACCCTTCACTTACTTGTCACTTGTCCCGTAACTGTCCATGGCAGATGCCATTGAGATGACACAGATCAGGAGAGGGAAGCCTGCAGAAAGTCAGGGAACACGCGTCAGCTCCAGGCTCCTTTCAGTCACCGGTTCGTTCATTCACGTCACACCCGATGCGGCAGAGACCTGTGCGTTGAGTGTCGGGGGCCCAGGACGGCCCCGCTCCCCAGAGAAGTCACAGTCCGAACAAGGGACGGCGCACTTCGCACACCTCCCTGCCCACTCACACCCACACTGACTCACACACCAGCCGAGGAAGCGCACGAGTCTTGCCAAAGCGGTGACGTGGTGACACGCGGAGCTGCGGTGCCAGGGGAGGGAAGCTCGGCTCGGCCCCTCCAGAGCCTGGTTCTCAACCAGGCCCGAGGCCACCCCACGGGAGACAGAGTCATTTTGGGGTGTCACAGGGGGGTGGTGTCTGGTGGGTAGAGGCCAGGGACCCTGCTACACACCCTGTGATGCCAGGACAGCCCCACAACAAGGGTCACTCAGCCCACGCAGGTGTCAATGGTCTTGGTTGAGAGACCTGCTCCAGGGTGGCCGGGGAGGGGGCAGCAGGCACAGGGCCAGCCCGTCTTCATCCATGGACCCCTCCCGGAGCGTCCCAGCAAGGACCCCACATGACTCGGCCCCTGGGATGGAAGGTGGGGACGGAGAGGCACTAAGGACATGTGGCTCCTGGGAAGGCCGGCGGCCTGGTCGCAGCCTGTGGGAGATTCTGCCCTGGAAGAGGAGGAGGAGGGAGGGGACCCTCCATCCACCCGCCTGGGCGCCTCCGGGCCGTGGCTCGCCAGCGCCCTCTGGGGGCAGAATGGGCTCCACGCCTCCCCCTCTGCAAACCAGGGTTTGTTTTGTTTTTTAAATAATCACCTTGAAAAGGTGTCACCCTGGGCAGCCCTGTCTCTGAGCCCTTTGTTTTAAATGTCAAAATAGTCTAAATGCATTATGGGACGTCTGGCAATAAAGTCACCCGTGGAGGGGACGAGGTAGCCCCTGGGGAGGGGAGGACAGCCCAGGAGTCGGGGTGGGTGGGGACGACCTCTCACCGTGGCCTCTGTCCCCCCCCCCCCGAGTTTCCCACGTGCCGGCCCCTCTGCCATCCCTGCCCCTGCAGGTCCCCGTGTCCCACGGAGGGTCCGTCTGGGAGGAGAGTGGGAACTTTTCTCCAACCCACGGGAGCTGCAGAGCCCGGCTGAGTGGGAGTAGCAGGTTCTCAGCAAGAAAAGTTCCCAGGTGGGAGGATGAGGGGGTCACGGCAGGACGGAGAAGACAGCGAGGGGGAAGAGCCTGGCTTTGGGACCGGAAGCCACCACCAGGCCAGCTGTGCAGCTGCGGGGAACCAGCTGAACCTCTCTGGGCCTTCTTGTTCTCACTGAGGAAATGGACATGACAAGGCCCCCATATCGGGCTGCCATGAGGACCCCTGAGCTGTCTGTGAATAACGAGGCCTCGATACAGGCAGCTGGTCCCTGCAGCAATCTATCATCAACCTACTGGACCCCTGCCCCCTGCGGCTGTCACCTGAAACTCACACCCCGGCAGCTGGCATGAACTTGTGACATGTTTCTGCAGACAGTCGGGGCCTCGCAGCCTGTTGTCACAGGCACTGACACTGCCTGGTCTTCTCTGGAACACAGTAACCTTCGGGGGGACCAGGCTGGCGCTTTCTGGGCTTCTACCCGCCAAGGTCCAGGGGCAGGTGGCGCTGACCGTGGGAGCGTGTGCTGAAACATCCGCCAAGATGCAGGCAAGGCAGGGACGGGGGCAGGGCCCGGCGTCCACACAGAGGGAGGACGACACCAGGGCACGGGGAAGTCACCAGCGCCACCTGCCACGCATGCCCGGATGCCCCCCACGCAGGCACACGGGGCTTCACGCTCCTGCCAGGGCTCTTGGGGCCGTGGGGCTCGCTCTGGACAGGGCACCGGGCCGAGCGTTGATCTCCAGTGTGACGTCCCCATGTCTCCTCCCTCCCACGGCAACGGGCAGTGGCAAGAGGCAGTGACTTCTCCGTCACCCACCACTGACTGACCCACGGAGGACACAGAGTGTCGACAAGAAACGATCTTGTGTCGTTTAAACCCGAGGGGTGGGGGACGCTGTCGCCGCAGCATCATGCAGCCTGTCCTGACGGATGGACGGACAGACACGGCGCCCACGGCCCCGGCACGCCACGGTCTCCGGAAAGCCAGGCCTGGGACTGACCATGAGCAAGTTTCATCCCCAGACGGGTGGGAACGGACAAAGATACCAGGTTGCAACGGAGAAAAATAAAACAAGTTACATTTCTGTCGCTTTTGAGTTTGAGATGAGATTCACATCAGCTGCACTGACGTACAAACGCTCAAGTACTTGTCACTTTGCTCTCCTGGCCGCCCTGTGGGCTGCGGAGGACAGAGACCCTCGGCTCTGGCCCCCTCGTGGTTCCTGGTGCAGGGCCTGGACGCCGACAAAACCCCACCGAGAGCTGCTGACTCGATGTCCCCAACACCCATCTTGCCTCAGGGCACAGTCTCCAGGTTCCAAAACCACGTTGTTGAAGGCTGGGGTGAGGCCAGGGTGGGGTCTGCAGGGTGAGGCCGCTCCCCAGGCCCTCCGAGGGGACCCCACTGCTCTGGGCGACTTCCTGTCCCCGAATTAATGGCTGGAGGCTGAGAGCTCCGGCCGCAGCCGGCCCAGCCCAGGCAGAACGAGGGAGGCCGCTCCTGGCTCCTGATGAAATTAGCTGGGGGCGCTGACGGGAAGACGGATGGGGCCACAGAGCCAGCCCCGCGCCTGATGTGCAGAGAGCCGGTGCCAGGGGCCGCGGCCCGGAGTACATCAGAAGCCACACGGCTCCCGCCCTGCTGTCAGGGAGGAATATGAACTCAGGTGCCTGGAGTCTATGTAAAAATCCCTCAATTTTTACATTTTGGCAATAATTTTTTCTCCAATATTGTGCAAATCAACTGAAACGTCCTTCCAGGCTGGACCGGACTGGCTTGGATTCTCTCTCCCACTCACGCCCCAAGCCCACCTCACAGGCGGCACAGACAGCCCCAGGCACTAGGCCCCCCTCTCTAGCAACAAACCACGGACACTTCCCATTCACTCCGCCCGGCCTTGCTGTGCTGACAGGGCGTGTGTGCACCTCTAAATCCCGTGGCTGTGTCCACAAAGCAATGGTAGAATACAGGTGGCTGTCACATAGCGCCCTCTGAACCTTACTAATGACCTCGGAAATCTTGGGAAGGGGCAGTGTTCCTCTCTGGGGGAGTCGGGAGGGCAGGACGGGCAGGTCACGCTGGAGCCGGGCCACTGCAGGGAGGCTGGGGAGGAGAGGACATTCGTCACAGGACCCCCACATGCAATGGCATCCACGGGACGGTCCAGGCTGGGCAGTGAGGCTGTGGTAGGACATCCACGTGGCCTCGGGGCTCTCCCTATGTGGCCAGCAGCAGTTTGGAGGTGGCTGCTGGGTCCCCCCTTCAGTGTCCCCAGGGAGGCCGAGAGGGGTGCATAATTTACCTCCACCTCAGCCTCAGATAAATTACACTCTCCAACTCAGAGCACAAAATAAACATGTTTTTCTGCTCCTTGCATAATGAGGACTGTGAAAATTGAACCTATTTAGAGAAAAACAGAAACGAGTCACAGGTCCCTAGCGTCCGATCGCTGGTGTGTAACAGATGTGGGGATGCCAGGTACCAGAGCTCAGCCACCCCCTGGCGGGAAGCAGGGCCTCAGCCTCGCCAGGACGCCCGGGGACAGGCAAGAGCGATTTCAACAGCCAGCCCCGTCCAGGGCGGCTGACACCCAGATGACGCATGAGTCGGTCCACAGACCCACGCCCCAGGGAGACGACAACAACTGATAAAGGTTAGTTAAAAAAATACAACCATTTAAAGTCTCTGCAGATTTTCCTAAGGGCATATAGAAAAATTTTAAAATTTTACTCGAGAAAATCTATGAAATCTTGGTCAGAACAGTGAGAGTTAAAACTTGGGCCCTTGAGTCGAGGCCGCTTCCCCACCCAGCTCCTGCAGGGACGGCTCTGCTCCCAGTTGCTGTGAGCTCTGCTCCCCCAGGCTCCCAGGGTCTCCGGGGCGGGGCAGGCTGCCTGCATTTCTCACATCCCCCAACTCCATGTCACAGAAGCTCCACTCCAGGGAGAAGCAGCCAGCAGGCCGGGGTCCTCCTCCTCCACCAGCTCAGCGCAGTGTGTGGGGCCCGCCCTAGGGCCTAACAGGGTGGAGGGTCTACACTGGGAGACACAAGCTCTGAGGATTAGAAGCTGCTTCCCCCATCTAGTGCCCTGTGCAAGAAGAAGACACGTCACTCCACGAGAAGTGGGCCACTGTCCCTGCTCCCAGCTTTGGAGTAGCACCTCAGGGACTGCTCCCAGGGAAAGACGCATGCCATCAGAATAGAGAACTCCAAAATGTCCCCCAGGGGAACTGAGTTTATCTGACTCGGAGTGTGGGGAAGTTTAAGCCTAAGGGAAGGATGCAGCCCCTGTGGTAAGCGATGAAGAGGAGGCTGGCAGCTCCACGAGAACTCTGAGCTCAGTCACAGTCCGGCGAGTCCCCCAGAGAGATACAGGGGAGAGACAGGCAAGAGCCTTCCTGCGGCCAGAACGAACCTCAAACATTGGCCTCCAAACACACTTGCAAGGGGGATGGATTTACGTGGATCAGACTGCAGAGCGGTATGTGCCGCAGGCTGTGGGAACCGATAGAACAATCAGCTGGTGACAGTGGAGCCTGACAGGCGGGGCGACACAGACGGCCACAGAGAGACAGTCGAGCCCTGCGGAAACGGCCCGGGTGACTGCACACGTGCCCACGGCTGTGCCCTCCGGGGAGTGACACCAGAGACCTCGCACTGGGAGGTAAACAGACTTTGAAAACTGGTCCAGCCACGTCTCTAGACAAACACACAAGCGACAATAAGCAGCCGTGGGCGGAGGGCTGAGGACCCGGAGTTGCTACATTATCTAAAATGGCAAGTCTTCAACAGAAACGTTATGAGACATACAAGGAAACCAGAAAGTGTGACCCACACATGGGGGGAGAAAGAAAGCAAGCAACTGAAACTGCCTGTGCGAAGGCCCAGATGTCGTATTCAACAGAGAAAGCCTTCAAGGCAGTCATTATAAATATGTTCAAAGAACTAAATGAAACCTCCTTTAAGAAGTAAAAGGAGGCAGAATGACCATGTCTCATCAGATAAAGAGTGTTAATGAGCAGATCAAAATTTTTAAAGAAGAAAAAACAAGAACTAAATGGAAATTACGGAGTTGAAAACTATAATAACTGAAATGAAAAATCAACGAGGGGGTTCAACACTACATCCAAACTGGCAGAAGAAAGAATCAGTGAACTGACAAAGATCACATGATTTGAAGAACAGAGAGAAAAAGGAATGAAGAAAAATCAACAGAGCCTCAGAAAAATGTGGAACGCCGCCAAGCACACCAACGTCATGGCAGCACTGGAAAAAGAGAAGAGATAAAGAAGCATAACAAATATTTTAAGAAATAATGGGCTAAAATTTCCCCAAATTTGATGAAAAGTACTAATTTACATACCTAAGAAGCTCAGTACATGCCAAATAGGATAAACACAAAGAGACATATACGCCCAGACAAGGAAAACCACCCCTCGGGTAGGTACGAGGGACTCCGATAAGATTCAGAGCTGACTTATCATGAGATGCAGTGGAGCCGGAAGGCAGTGACATGATGCAATCAAAGCACCAAAAGGAAAAAGAATCTTATACCCAGCAAAACTATCTTTTAAAAATGAAGATGATGGTGGGATAGGCATCCAATCAATCAATCAATCAATCAATAATAAATGAAAATGAAGGTAAAATGAAGACATTTCCAAATAAACAACAACTGAGAGAATTTGTGGTGAGCAGACCTGCCGTACAAGAAATAATTGAAAAAGTTCTTCAGGCCGAAACAAGTGACCCCAGACAGTAACCTTAACACACACACACACACACACACACACACACACACACACACACACACACAGAGCAATAAAGCCAGATGGTAACTCAAATTCACAGGAAAAACAAGAAGGAAACCCAAAATGGTAAGTAAGAAGGTTAACATAACAAACTCTGTAAGTACGTATTTGCTTTCCTTCCTCATCTCAGCTGCTTTAAAAGACTTAAGATTAAATAAGGTAATAATTATAGCAATGTGTTGTTGATTCATGCTTTATGCAGATGTAATATGAATCATAATAATCACAGAAAAGAAGGAAGAGATGATAGGGTGATATAAAAACAACAATTATGTCTCATAATTTAGTATAAATATGAAATACACTCTAATATACTAAGATGCATATGGCAAGCATTAAAGCAACCACTAAGAAAATAGCTCAAAAAACAAAGGTGAAAAAATCATTAAGGGAATTAAACTGTTATACTGGAAAATAATCAATTCAAAAGAAAGCAGTAAAGAAGGACTGGAGAAATGAAATAGATAGTATATATAAAGAAAACAAAGAGAAAATGGCAGATATAAGTCCATTATATAAATCCTAATATTAAGTGGGAAAGGTTTAAACGATCCGGTCAAAAGGCAGACATTGCCAGACTGGATTTAGAAAAAGACCCAAACAACATCCAACTATATCCTATCGAAGGAGGCGCACTTTAGATTCAGAGAAACAAACACGTGGAAAAGATACACCATGCCAACAGCAACCATGCAAAGGCGGGAGTGGCCATACCAACATGAGACAGATAGACTTTAAAACAAAGATAATGCTAGAGATGAAGGGAGATATTTTATAAATATAAAAGGGTCCACCCTTCTGAAAGACGTGAGTATGATCGTGTGTGTACCTAGCAACAGGATACCAAGAGACAAAACAAAACCCAACAGAATTGAAGGGAGAAACTGACAATTCAACAAGTGGTGACTTCAGTAACTCACTCAAATAATGGACAGAACAACTGGACAAGAGATCGACAAGGAAACAGATGGCTGGAATAACACGTACACCAACGAGGGCTGACACACTACAGACCGCTCCACCCACCAAGAGCAGAACATGTGCTCTTTTCAAGGGCAGATGGAACATTTTCCCAGATCATTTACTAAGGTGCAAAACAAACCTTAACGCATTTAAAATGACTGGAATCAGATAAAATATGTTGTCTTTCCACAATGGAATGAAATTAGGCATCAATAACGGAAAAAAAAAATTGAGAAATTCATGAATATGCGGAAACCAAACAACACACTCATAAGAAGTCAACAGGTCAAATAAAAAAAATCAAAAAAGAAATTAGAAAACACTTTGAGATGAATGAAAGCAGAGACGCACTATGAAGCATACAGGATGCAGCCAAAGCAGTGTGTAGATGAAAATATATAGCCGTACACGCCCATATTAAAACAGAAGGATCTCAACTCAGTAACCTCAACTTGCACTTCAAAACACCAGAAAAGAAAACCAAACTAAAGCTAAAATAAGCAGAATGAAGGAAATAATGAAGATTAAAACAGAAAGTAATGAAATAGATAATAGGAATAACAGAGAAAATCAATAAAACCAAAATTTGGTTGTTTGAAAAGACTACCAAAAGTAACAAACCACGTCAGAAATGTTGGAAATGTTTCCAAATGATGTGGAATTTTTGCCTTTGATTGGGCAGTGGGTTCTGCTTCCCATCTTGGCCTCTAGGAGACCCCGAGAAGGACGACGTGAAGACAGCACCCGCCCTGCCCCATCCCACCTCCAACCTGCCCCGTCCTCACCTGCCCTGTCCCTCCCCACCTGCCCCATCTCATCCCATGTGCCCCGTCCCCTCCCCTGCCCACCCCCTGGCGCCCCACCTACCCCATCCCATCCCATAGTAGTAGAGGTGCTTGCTGTCCTCCGACCCGAAGACCTTGACCACCATGCTGTAGAGGTGCAGCCCTTCCACCAGCATCCAGGCGAAGGAGCTCAGGAGGAAGTAGTGCAGCAGCACGGCCATCGCCCGGCAGAGCGTCTGGGGTCAACCAGAGACACGGGAGGTGAGAGGGCCCTGGGGTGCGCACTGGGCTTGGCTGTGGTCCCGGCCTCCCTGCATCCACTTCCTGGGGGACCTAGACACAGGGCTCTGGGAGGGAGATGCTGTCCTCACCCCCTGGGGCCGCTGTCTGGGACTATGCACGCCTGGATCCGGGCCAGACCTGCCTCCCTCCTGCTGCCCCGCTCCCAGGGTGAGCTGGTGCGGGCAGCGTCGCCAGCCCCTGATTGATGGAAATACAGGATTCCAGGCCCCACTCAGCACTCCTGAACCCAAATCTGCATTTTAAGGATCCCCCATGTGACAAGGAATCCCACACAACAGGAAGGGCATCATGGGACACGGGCTGAGCTACTCACCGTGCCTGGCTCGAGGCGGAAGCTGGCGAGCAGCAGGACCTGGGCCACCAGCATGGCACAGGACAGGTTGGCATGGATGTGATAGCGCTGGTTCCTCATGGTGCTGACAGAGCTGGGGGCAGAGGCGGGGGTGAGGCCGGCCCCGCTGCCCCCACTGCGGCCCCCACCAGGTCCCTTCCTCCAGCAGCAGCCGGAGGGGTCTCTACAGACTCACTCAGAGGCTGTCACTGTCAGTCCCTGCTGTGGACCCTCGATGGCTCCCTATTGCCCTTGGGTACAATCCCAGCTCCTTCCACAGCCTGCCCAGCCCTGGCCGCTCTGACTTGACTTTTCTTTCCCGCTCACTACGCCCCTGTCCGTTTCTCGCCCTCCCCTGCCTCACTCCGGCCTCACGGCCCTTGTACCCGTGGTGGCAAACTGTCTGCCCGGGTCTCTGCGTCGCAGCTTGAATGCTGCCCCTTAGAGAGGCCTCCTGGCCGTACCACCCCCCTCTCTCCTACTGCGAAGACGTTTGTGCTTCTGTTGTCCAGCCCCCACCCCAGCATGTTCTCGTGTGTTCTGGGCACAGTCGGGTCCTCAGGGGTGACCCCACACCTGGGCTCGGGGGGCTTGGTGACAGCACGAGCAGGAAGGGACATCCGGGCCCAGCTCCTGCCCTGCAGAACTCCCTGTGTGTCTGGCTGGGGGCCCTTCCAGGCCCTTCCAGCTCAGCGGAAGCGTGGTGTCCCCCAACTCCACAGCCCCCCGTTCTCTAGGCCCCCCAGCAGCCCCTCAGCCCCCCCCACACCAGATCCTAAACTGAAGTGTAACCGAGGAGCAGCCGCCCGGCTGGGACACGCGGGGTGCGGGGTGCGGGTAGGGCCAGGCATCCACATCAGCGGCTGACACTGGCGTTTACACGGAGCTGCCAGGGGGACACTGGGGGGAGCAGAGGGCACTCACGACAGCAGGGCGAAGGTGGCCAGCGTGGCTGCCAGGCAGAGCACGGACACGGAGCAGCCCACGTAGCTGATGGACGACAGTGCCACCTGGTGTCCACGTGTGAGCTGGGGAGCGGAGCGGAGGTGTGGACGTGAACACCACGGACCCGGTCCACCTGCCGGCAGAGCTCCCAGGCCCAGCCCCTGCTCCCCTGCGTGGCCCACGACCCCTCCGCCTCCCCCAGCTTCCCCCCAGCCGGCCGCCGCCTCCCGCCCGGAGCACACGCTGCTGCCAGGCACCACCGCGCTGGGTGAAGAGTAAAGGGCACAAGTCCCCACTCGGCCACCTCCCAGCTGACGATGAGACACAGGCGGCTCGCTCGGCTGTGACAGGAGAATACCAGCCCCTCACAGGGCCACGAGGACCCGCGGGTGCATGCGTGCAGAGTGCTCAGCGCAGGGCCGGCCCACGGGCTCGCCGGGCCACGGCGGCTACTGCCCGGCCCAGGCCGGCTCCCACTCCTGGTCCCCAGGGCGCGAGGGCCGCGGCGTGCGCATCACTGTGCCGCGTGCACACGGCGGCTCCCGGGAGCCTCTCGCAGAGAGGGGGTGCTGAGTCCCTGCACCTGGCCGCTGCATCTTAACACCCCTGAGCAGAGCTAACAGCCTGGCCAGGAAGCCTTGAAATGATTACAAATATCAGCTGAGATATTAATATGTCAGAGGTCTATATTTCACAGGGGCTTGAGTTATAAAGTGAGGCTGCAAAGAGAAAATGATAGATGATCAAAATGACCTTGGAAACCTCCCAAGGTCCCCAGACAGGAGTGCCCGGGGCTCACGCGCATGACCTCGTACGTTATGTCCGCACAGCGGCTGGATAACACTGAGGCTGACCACAGGGGCCAGGAGGGAGCTGCCTGCGCGAGTCAGGGTCGTCAGACCTTCCCGCTGTGACACGGCAGCTTTCAGATTCAGAGCGGGGCGGGCAGCGGGGGCATCTGGGAGTGTTCGCTCCCGTCTCTTTAATACACACCTTCTCCTCCGACTGTGACACATGTCCAGCTCTGGGCTTGTCCCTGCGAGTGGTACGTGGACCCACCTCCCATGTTAAATGCAACTACGCCGTAACCCGTGAGGGCCCTGGGAGACCGGGAGGGAGGGAGGCGGACGCGCTGGGACACAGAGGTCCTGAGAGGTGCTCGGGCGGGAGCGGGCTTCACGCGGGTCGTGGGGCTTTGCGGGAGACTGTTGAGGGCCAGGAGCTACGTGAGCCAGGTACGTGTCGTGACGACAGGTTGTCGCCTTGCTTGGCTCTGAGTCCCAGCGTCCGACGCAGGACCTGGCAAGCTCTGGGTGCAGAGGAGCACTCCCAGGAGAGCGGGTGGTGCAGACAGAAAGCGGCGGCTGCCTTGATTGGGCGCCTGCTGCGTGCGGGCCCTGGCTCCTCAGAGCAACCCTGCGGGGGGACGTCGTGGGCCCCTTGACGGGGGAGCACCTGGGGCAGCCAGAGAGACCCTGGACAACCTGTGCTTCAGCAACGAGCATGTATCAAGCACCTACTGTGTGCCGAGCACAGAGGCTGCACTGCAGTGGGAAGCAGACGATGGACAAGGACATACACAGATGACTTGTAAATAAGTAAACGAGGCTGCCGGGGCGTGCTGTGATGGGGCTGCGATGGGAACCAGTGGGGGCCGCAGAGGGACGGTCCCCACCAGGGAGGGCACCATGCAGGAGGCCGACCACGCCCCACCTGGCCCTCGGACCATTGCTCGTTGGGTGGACGCGGCGGGAAGCCGAGCGCAGGGCAAAGAGAAGGATGCATGGAGACCAGGTCAGAGCGCAAACGCCCTCAGCCGCTACCTGGGCGCACGGCCGTGGAGACACTAGCCCCCGAGGCCTCGTGCCGCCTGCGCCCCCAGCTCTGACACCCGCCCCGGTTCCTGACAAGGGTCCGTCCATCTTCTGGTCCCCGGGACTGGATCCAGGCCCTGATGGAGCCTGGTCCACTCAGGGCAGCTCCCTGACCCCAGGAGGGCCACAGTCCTGCCTCAGCTGACAGCAGGAGCAACCGAGCCCCAAGGGGCACGAGGTTCCCTGGGCAGCCCGGGTTTGGTGCCCGTCCCAGCCTCAACCAGCCGCAGCATTTGCCAGCAATAGGCGGCAGCCTCCCGCTGGGCTGAGCCAGGCTCCTGGCACATTTCATACTCTGTTGATGGAAATGTACCAGCAGTCTGGGGACAGGTGACAATGAGCTTGGCTGCTTGAGGGGTGCGGGGTGGGGTGGAGTGGGCCGGATTTCTCCCCTGGGATGCACTTGACTAGACATCAGCCACTTCCCTTCCTGAGTTACCTCGTTAAAGGGTCAGCTGAGGGGGCCACGCACCCGCTTGGTGCCCAGGCCAGGAGCCCTGGGGCGTCATGCCTCCCCCCTCAGCTGCACGATCCTGTGTCAGTCTGGGGACAGCTGGGAAAACAGAAACCTCTCTGGCCTTTCACAGAGCGGAAAATTTAATTCAGGGAATTGTCTGCCAAGGGGAGAGGAGACTCCACGGGGGGACGAGGTGGCCCAGGTCTGTGCCACCCCAGGAAGCCGCCTCCCGGCGGAGGACACAGCCCTGGCTGGGGACCTGTCCCCCTGCAGGGCCCTCAGCAGGGACGTGGCCACTGCCAGGAAAGCTGCCTGCAGCCCAGCAGCTCCTTCCCCTCCAGCCCCGAGTGACGGGGACGTGGAGGCCGGCACAGTGGGCAGCCCTGTGGGGCAGAGCGGGCAGCAGTGGGGGACAGATCTGAGCCCCTCCCGTGCCCCCAGCCACGGGGAGACGATGCTGGGCTGGGCAGCTGCTGACCTTGGGGCCGGCATAGGCAGTGGGGCCCCCAGCTCCACACTGACGGGGAGGGGCCCAGGGACCGACCACAGAGCACATGCTTCGCTCCACACGGGAGGTACACGGACGGTGGGAAGACCCCGGCTCGGGCTGTGAGGGACACAGGCTGGTAGAGGATGGTGGCTGAGGCTGGGTGCTGAGGCTGGGTGCTCAGACTGGGTGCTTCAGGCTGGGTGCTGAGGCTGGGTGGTCAAGCTGGGTGCTGAGGCTGGGTGCCAAGGCTGGGTGTTTGAAGCTGGGTGCTGAGGCTGGGTGGTTGAGCTGGGTGCTAGGGCTGGGTGCTGGGGCTGGGTGCTAAGGCTGGGTACTGAGGCTAGGTGCTAAGGCTGGGTGCTCAGGCTGGGTACTGAGGCTAGGTACTCAGGGCTGGGTGGTGCTCTCTCTGCCCTCCTGTGGCCCCCTCGCAGCTCCACAAGGAGAGGGTCCCCCATGGTGCAGACGGGGATCCTGAGGCTCAGGGAAGGCACCTGCCCACAGCCTCATCATGGGGAGAAACCCAAGTGCCTGCCTGGAGAGGAGGCGAGGGGACCCGCTGATCTGGCCCCAGTGGCGGGCAGAGCTGCCCAGAGGAGGGGCTCCCTGGCACCCACAGAGACCCCTGTGCAGGGAGCCTGCTCTGAGGGGAGCCACTCGCTCTGCCGGCACCAGCTACACATGCCTGCTGCGATCCTCACGCTGCGCCTGCGTCCGGCCCAGGGGGCTCCGGACGCTTCCAGCACCCTGTGGTCAGGCCCTGCCGCCACCCGCCCAAGCCCTGCTGCAGCCAGAGCCAGCCTCAGCGGTCAGGGCTGCACCTGGCCGGGGAGCCACTAAGCACGGGTTCTAGAACCATCTGTCCAGGGTGGAGACAGGCCCTGATTGGCTGGGGGGTGGGGGTGGGAAGGCAGGACCCCCCCGACCTGGCCGCACTGCCTGACCGCGCGTTGGCGAGGTGTGGTGTGCCCCGGCCGTGCCCTCCTTTCCCACCACGGCCAGATTTAGAAACGCCCAGAGCAGCCGGGAGTTTGTTCAGGGCACAGATTCCTCCAAGTCGGGGACCACAAACTCAGACACCCCGGAGCAGCCCCGGTGGGAGCACGAGGCCCAGGAGCTGCCCGCGTGGCCAACGGGGGGCTGCTCTGCCAGAGGGAGACCCCTCAGCTGCCACGTTCTTAACAAAGCTCCCTCATTGCCCCCCCATGACGGGAACAGGAAACATCAGCACGAGGAAGGGCGGCTGCCGGTGTAGGGAGGCTGCGGGGTGGCAGGACGGTGGCAGCTGAGCTCAGCGGCTCAGTGGCTGTGTCACACCAACTCCTGGGGCATCACCTTTCCTCGCAGGCACAGCCGTGGTGGGACGGCCCGTCCCACCTGAGACGGCCAGCCTGGCCCTGGCCTGCCACCTGGGTGGGGACCACAAGGACAGAGGCAGAGGCTGAGCTGTCCTCGCTGGGCCCAGGTGGCTGCTGCAGCCCAGCCCTGCCCTGCACCCTCGGCCTCCCCCAGTCCCGTTGCTCCGACTTCCCTGTACCGCCTGTCAGCGCCTTCTGCACGCCAGCCACCGCGGCAGCAACGGCAGGAAACGCCCACAGGCCACGACTGAGCCACGACTGAGCCCCTCCTGGGCCCTGGCTGGGCCGGGCCGTGGCTCCATCTGCCACAGCGTCCCCGGCGGGTGCCACTTCCCCCCTCCCCTGTGGCTGGTCCACGGAGATGACAGAGATCCCGGCTCCTGCCTGACCCAGCAACACGCGTGACACCGTGGCTCCCAGGGAGAGCACGTCGCTGCCCCTGATCCCTCTCCCCGCAGAGCCGACTCGTCCGTCCACACCCTCGTTCCGCAGCTCACGGGGGCTCAGGACGGAGCCGTGACGAGATGAGCCCGCAAAACACCACACCTGGGAGCGGCCTGGGAAACACGTCTTCACGCGGTCAGTCCACGCAACCACACGGATGCCGGCATGGCTCCAACCCGGGCCGGGGCTGCAGCCCAGTGTCCCCGGTTCTGCCCCTCACGCACCGCCACGCCTGTCTGCCACATACCGAGATACAACCACGCGTGTTTGAACACATGTATGGAAACACACGCACACACACGTGATTTTGGCCTTGTTTTAAAACATGGGGTATTTATCCACTCTGTTCTACATCTTGCCCTTTTCACATAATGACATCCTGGAAATCCTTCCAGATACGCTGGCATGATTGTAATTCATGCTTTAATAGTTGCATGTTATTTCTTGATTTAATCATCCCTCTTTTAGTACAGAGATGAACGGTCTTCCTTGGCACAGATGTATTTGAGTTTATGCAATCACTAGTGTTACGGTTATTAATGCTCTGTCATTCTGCTATTTCTACCATAAATAATGTTGCAAATTTTGCCTTACTTTATACTTCCTTATGTCATCTTATCTTCTCATCCTTCTAATTCTTTGACCCTCCCCCGGAGCACCAGCCCAGCCCCGGCCCCACCATCCAGGCCCCACCCAGGGGAAGCTCGGGGTGTTGGGGGGGGGACCAGGAGAGAGTCTCAGGCAGAAGAGGGGCGAGACGCAGGTGTGCTCTGAACCTGGACCAGGGACCCGGGGCCCCGCGCCGGGGAAGACATGTGATCGGCGCCAAAGAAACACGGTCTCTCGGGGTATTTCTGTTAATCTCTGAACGTGCCGTGGGTTTGGTACCTACTTATGCTATCAGCCTGAATTTTCTCATTGTTCGTAAGAATGTTCATTTTTAGCACGGGTGATTTTAAGCCATTTTCAAATCAACCTTTTCTGGCAATGAATAGATGTGATTTCTCCCACGATGACACCTGTGCTGAGTGGTGACAGATTCATCATTGCAAACGCTCTCTGACTCCAGCTTCCCTGACTTACAGGACTGCACCCCGTCCCTTCCTCTCGACCACGAGCACGACCCCCACAAACTCGGCTTCCTGCTGGGAGTGGACCACCCGCTCCCCGCCCAGGAGGTCGGGCTGGTCTTCCGCTCTCAGCATGTGGGGGACCCAGAGGAGGCGGCTCCGACCCCCTGCTGTCGGGGTGCAGTCCCAACCCCAGCAGGGGGACCAGCCAGAGGCGAGGCTTTGCCCCCTGCTGTGACCTCAAAGGACCCCCAGCTAGCCGAGTCTGTGATGGCTGCGGTGACAGGGCCCGTGGTGAGGACCACACCGCACACAGCCGACACCCTCGTGGACCCGTCAAATCTCCGCTGACGCCCAAACACGCAGAACCCGGCACTGCAGGAGCCAAGACGGTGAGTTACGCTTGTAAACAGACCGCGCGGAGTGGATGTGCCACCCCCTGCCACCTGCAGCCTGGTGTCCCCACGGCACCCGCCCCGGGGCCCACTCACCTCCAGCGGGACCACCTGCATGAGGATGGCGAAGTTGGTGAGGTGCGTGCAGCGGCAGCTGGAGTAGGTGAGGTTCCCCCCGACGCGCGCGCAGCCCTGGTTCGACCACACGCCCTCTCCGGAGCTGCGGACACAGGAGAAACGGTCATGGAGCAACACGGACCCTTGGCCGGGGCCAGGGCGGCACCCCTCGCCCACACGGCCCTGGGCACTCGCAGCGGTGCCATGCCTGCCGGGCCGGGCACGCACGTCGGGACAGTGCGGGGACAGGGGTCCCACCATCGGGCTGGCGAGCGCTGGACAGTGTCTGGGGCTGGTCTGGCCACTGGGACGCAAGGCTCCCCCGGGACACTGTGCAAAGCACCCGGACAGGACCCAGGACGACATGAAATGAGCACCCCACAGCCCCGCTCCCAGAGAAGCTCCGACTGTATACACCAGGGACCACGTCCGGGGAGAGTCACTGAACCACGTGACAGCAGCTTAGGTGCCCGTCTAGGGGAGACTCACATAACCCCCCCAGGGGCCACCTCCAGAGAGGGCGAGATCGGAACACGATGCAAAGGTCAAAGGGGACCTTGGCTTTCTTGTGACATTTCTTAAATGAATCACAGGTGGATCTGCTACTTGTATCAGTTCTGACAGGGCAGACCTGACAAACGCGCCTGGCAGCAGATACGCCCCAGCGCTAACTGCGGCTCGTCCTTACGGTGGGAGGGTCGGTGACTATAATCTTCTCTGTATTTCCAAATTCAAGAAACAAAAGAGGTTTAAAATGGCTCTTTCCAGCACTTGGCCACTTGCGGTTGTCATAAAGACAAACTTTCCTGATGGCGGGAAGCACTTATGAAGTTGGAGAAATGTGAATCTCGAGTTTTTCTTTCCTTTCTGTTCAGCTTGAACTGTGACGTCAGCGTGGAGACCGCGGGTGAGAGATGTGGCCGTCCCAGTGGGGCGACCTGTGGACCCCGTCTCGCACCTCCCCCGCCAGTGACAGCGTCCCCACCAGCGTCTGCCTCCCGGGGAGGGTGGGGGCGGCCGGTGCCGAGGTAACCCTGCACTACCCTGCGTGATGCGGAGCCTGGGGCTGGGGAAGGTCACTCAGAGGTGACTCCAGTGGCACTGAGCCTGGGGCTGGGGAAGGTCACTCAGAGGTGACTCTGGTGGCACTGAGCCTGGGACTGGGGAAGGTCACTAAGAGGTGACGCTGAGCCTGTGGACGGCTGCCCAGGGACAGCAGCTCCCGGGGGGGTTTCCGTGATTAATGATCGGCTCTCTGCCTGGAGGCGAAGGCATTTAGCAGAGACCGGGGTGCACAGCCAGAGCCCCTCGCAGAGCAAGACCCCATTAATAACCTCAGAACAGGTGGGACTTGACGACGGGGCCACGTTCTGCCCCCACCCCTTCTGGCCTAACGTCCCCGGGACCTGGGGGGAGTCGACGTCACACACGGCACCTCCATCCGTCCATCGGATGCGGAACGCCGTGTCTCCATTGCGGGGTGGCTGGGAGATTGGCGGCACTGAGCTAGGGGGACATGATGTGGTCCTGGGTGAGCGACCCCGGTGGGGCCCCGTCTGCCCGCACGAAGGGTGGGGCAATCACCATGCGCCGCAGTCTCAGGACGGAGCCGCAAAGCCCCCAGCAACAGAGCTTCAAGATACACCAAAGAAAGACTCACAAAACGAAAAGGAGAATACAGAAACCCACCAGGAAAGCTGCAGAACTCACACTCAGCACAAGTCGACAGGAAAGGTAGGAGGATGTAGGGGAGCGGAGCACGACTGTCAGCTTGATCTGACTGACGCTGATAAAACACCCCCCAGGCATACGTTTTCTTCAAGTACACGTGGGATGTTCCCCAAGATTGAACATATCCTGGGTCGTATAAAAACTTTTAACAAATTTAAAAGAACTGAAGTTATAGAAAGTATATTTTCAGGCCATGAAATGATTTAATTAGAAATCAGTAGCAGAAAGTCCCCAACTATTTGGAAATTAAACAACATGCTTCGAAATAACACAGGGTTGAAGGGGAAGTCACTAGGAAAATCGGAAAACATTTGAAATTTAATGGAAATAAAGACAACATGTCAATATTTGTGGGATGCAGCTAAATCAGTGCCTACGGGAAAACTTATAGCATTAAGGGTTTGTATTAGAAAATAATAAAAGCCTCTTATCAATAATCTAAATCTACACTTTAAGAAATTTAGATCCCTCCAGGGCCTGCCCCACACCCAGCGTTTGCGGGTGACGCAACCACGCTGGCGCTGATCCCCTGGGTGGCGAGTGGCTGGCCTGGCTCTGGACACCTGCTGCCCGTCCGGCACGGCACCCCTCCTTCTCCCCACGGCCCTCCTGGCCCCGCTCCTGCCTGGCGGCCCCCACTCGAGCGGTACCTGAAGTCCAGGAAGGTGCAGTACAGGAAGACTCGGTTGCTCCCGTTGGTGGCCTCGCTGTGCTGCTTGCGAGTCTGAAATGAAAGAACGTGGACAAGCTCCGTGAGGTGGCTGGAGAGGCCCAGTCCCGGGCGCTGACGTGGGATGGAGCCCCTCATGCCGGTGCCCGGGGGTTGTGATACGCACAGACAGTGACTTTCTGTCTCCACCCCTGCTGTGGCCCCCGTCACGTGGCCCCACCGCCCACGCCCATGCCCATGCCGGTCCATGAGCCAGGGCTCCCCACCCCAAGGCCTTTGCACGTGCCGCACCCCTGAAGAATTGCCTCCCCCCCAGCTCCACCAGGTCTCTGCCCAAATGCGGGTCCTCAGAGACCTCCCGCCCGTTCCACGCAACACCCACCCCCGCCCGCCATGTCCCTTTCCTCTCGTTTATTTTCTCACAGTATTGATCACCACGTGGCGTATTATATATTCAAATATACAATATATAATAATATGAATGTGTTTACTTCTCTGCTCCCCTCCCCTCTGGAACACACTCGACAGCCACCAAACCCAGAGCCTCTGTCTGTCTCATTCACCGCCTTATCCCGGGGCCTGGATCTGAGGGTCTGGCATACAGCAGGTGCTTACTAAACGTCCGTCGAATGAATGGAGAAAGGAGTGGACAGACCAAGGAGCCCCCCCTGCTCCCGGGACGCCTTCTCCCCGGCTGCTCCCAGGCGCCGGCTGCGGGCTCCGCTCCGACCACGAGCACCGACGCCCGCAGGGGACTCGCAGGAGGGTCAGAGAGCCAGCGACCCTGCCGGGCAGCCAGGGCTGCTGGGGTGGATGGCGCCTACTCGATCCCCTGTCAGTCGGGCCAAGCACCCCACGTCTGATGGCCCGCACCCCATCCTCTGACCCGGAGATGCTGCGGCTCACGACCTTCGCTGGTCAGGCCGGCCAGTCCCCAGCCAGGCCCCCGCCCCGTGCGGGCAGAGCAGCAGGTAGCCGGCTGGCGCCAGCCCAGCATGGGCAGCGAGCTCCTCGCCCGGGGAGCGCAGCAGCAGCATGGGGGTGCCCCAGCAGGCGCCTCGAGCCGCCGCACGGCTGAACAGGCTCCCTCGGCTTCCCGCACCTCGGCCCGTCTGTCTACGAGCCCCTCGGGGCTCCGAGCCGTGGCTGCAGGGCCGCGTGTTCGCAGTGTTCGGCCAAGTGGAACCTCCACTGTTTTCACTGCCACTCCCTAGTATCTTAGCTTATCTTAATACATCATGGAGTCCCCTAAAACAGCCTGGAAAAGAGGTTTTCTCCTCTTTCCCAAAACCATGACCTGCTGTGGACTGTGTGCTCAGACACAGAGAGCCCTGTGTCCCCAGACACCCGGAGCCACAGACACCGTCAACAGGGGACAGTGACACCAAACCCACGTCCTGGGAAAGACACAAACCCGTGGGGCTGACCCAGCACAGCGAGGGTCTATGCTGAGGCCTCCCCGGCCTGGGCTGCCCAGAGCCAAACCCTCCAGTGCGGAGCACGTGTGAAATTTGTTAACCAACAGGTGTATTTGTGTGTTACGTGTGTGATTTAAAAGACACTTTTAAAGCCAGCCAGTGACTCGGGGCGGCGGGGGGGGGGGGGGGGGGGGGGGCCCGGCAGCCAGACTCACACGTCGACACGAGGCCCTGGCGGCTTCTCCCGGAACTGAGGAGATTTCTCCCCTCCTGGGCGGGGAAGGAGCCTCCCCAGGGGCCAGAGCAGAGGCTGGGTGGGCTCTGGAAGCCGGAGACTGACCGCGGCTCGAAATCACTCCTCAAAGGCGATTTCAGAGCCAGCCCCCAGGGCAGCAGGCCCAGCGCGAATGTGGTCAGAGGGTGGGGAGGGCGGACAGTGCGTACTTGGGTCTGCAGCCAGGATCTCACCCGGAGATGAGGCAGCGCCTCCCCTCCCCTCCCCGGCTCAGCCGCTGGGGTGGGAAGGGCCGATTGCCTCCGCCTGTGTTTGGAGGTCACGACCCAACTGCAGCCAAGCTCTCAGCGAGTCTCCAACAGCGAGTTCGCAGGAGCACCGTCCGCAGCAGGCGTGTGTTCAACACGGGGGAGGGCGGCACTGCGGGGACAGGCGGTGAGTCACCTGTGCAAGGTCCACACTTCCGGGAGAAACGTGGGTGGTGCCGGCAGCCCCTTGGCCTCCCAGGTGCCTGGGCGGGGGATAAAAGCCACTGCAGTTGTCCTGGGGCTGGGGACAGGGACATGAGGGTGCCCCACCCTGCAGTCCTCATCGAGGCTGGAGGAAGCCACACCCTGGGTGTCCCGCGTCCCCAGCCGAGCGCCGTGTGGACAGAGGTGGAGGCCTCCCGGCAGGAGCTGGCTACGCTTCGATGGCCTCGTTCTTCACGACGCACGGCACTGAAGCTGGCCCGATGGGACGGGAGTGCTGCCCAGCCCTCGGGAGCATCTCCCACGGATCTGAGGCTCCCTCAAAGCACCGTCATGATTTTCCCATTAAGAGAAACAAACAGGATGAATCAACTGCTTGTTTACTGCCCACTGTTCAGCAAGGTGAACTTGCTCCTTCTGGGGGACACAGGAAGCGAAGTGGAAAGTATATCTAATGACAGCCTGTTAATGTTCCTTGTTTAGGAATTTGCTTGCTTTTTATTTAAGTGTTGCCGTGGTTTGAATGTGTCCCCCAGAAGTTCATGTCAGGACTCCACGTGCTCCCAGAACACGGAGGGCCACAGCACTGACACGTCCAAATTACCTCTCGTGACATTTTTCAGGAGCAAAAAGAGGGGCCGAACAGAAAATCCATACAGCTGCTGCTGTACCTGAAACGAATGAACGCGTTTACCTGCTGAAGGGCATCTCCTCTAATCTCAGCGCTGCCGTCAGGCAAGAGCAGCAACATCTATAAACTCCCATAAAAGTGTCACAGCTCTTCGACTTGGCGCCTGAGCCGTGGCTATTTGGAATCTCACCTCGCATTTAGGGTTGTGGTTTTCTTCCCTTTGTTCCTCTTGTCGTGAAACTGGCCAAAGTGTTTAAGTCCCAGAGATCCAATCCATTAATTACTCTTTTATTTATGTGGCTCTAACGGGCCCCTGTCCAAGAAGAACTCGGGACGGCTCACGGAAACCAGAGGAAAGCGTTGCAGATGTCAACACGCCTGTAACCTTTCCAGAGAGACCGGGTCTGCGGCTCTCACTGTGGGAACGGCCAGGGGATCTTGTCAAAGTCGGGCACAGAGCCCAGCGGCCTCGGCCAAACGGTCCTTCTGCACGTCACAACACCGATGCGTACGGCGGCCAAGCCCACCCACCCCACGCTCCCCTCCTCGTCTCTCGCTTGGCGGGTGAGACGAACGTTCCTTCCTTCCTAGCTGAATGCTGCGGTTCTCTCTGTTTAGCGTCAGGGCTGACAGATCCACAGGCAGGGAACGAAACCCAAATGCCCGGAGGTGGTTTCCTGGGACAGAGCAGACTGCGAGGTCCAGAGCCGCTGGGCCCCCTGGCACCAGACCCTCTGCCCGTCCGTGGCTCAGGGTTCCCGCGGGACTCGGGCACCGGCCCAGGTCCCTGTGGCCACGGCTCTGGCAGCTTCGGGAAAGGGCCGTGGTGTTTAGGGCTTGGCGGGGCCTCCCCAACCTCCCCCCAGATGGATCACGGACCCGGGATCAGGGGTAGAGACGGGTGAGGGCTGCGCGGCTCTGCCAGGGTGGGTCCACCTGCACCTGCAGCCGCTGCTCAGGAGCCAGGTGGGAGGTGACCCCCGTCCCCGGCGCTGGCAGACACTGTCACGTAACCGATACTCACTTAGCCCGTATCCATCTTCCCGTCTTTCTGACCAACAGAGCCAGCTCTGCTCACGGTGGCAACGTGCCCAGCTGAGAAACTCGAAAAGCTACCTGTGGAGCCCGGAGCTATCTCTCAAATTCTAGATGCATCTACACAGCAGCTCCACTGGGATGTTCCCAGGACTCTCAAGCGCAACACGTCTGAAACGTGGCTCCCACCTCAGTCCCAACACAGCAGCCACCTGTCGCCTTGCCTAGTGGTTAATGGACACTCTGTCCATGTCCCGAGCCCCCAGATCTTGGGGACACCCCACGTTGACTCTGTCAGCAAGTCCCGACAGCAAATCTGGACCTAACCTGCCTCTGCACCCCCAGTCCTGGGCAGGGCCCCACCCCACAGCAGGAGCCTGTGGACACCGTAGTCGGTCCCTCGTCCCTGTGCACGGAGGCTCCAGTGGCTCCCGCCTCACTCGGGGAAAAGCCAAAGCCCCCACTGTCACCCCTGCCACGGCCCTCCTCACCTGCCTCCTGCAGCCGTTCCTAGACGCACAGGTGTGCCCAGGTGTGCGCTGCTCCCCCAGCTCCTCCGGGCTAGAGTGAGTGCCGTGGCGTCAGCCCAGCTCACAGCAACCTCCAACTCCTGGGCTCAAGCGATCCTCCTGCCTCAGCCTCCCGAGTAGCTGGGACTACAGGCATGCACCACCATCCCCAGCTAATTTTTTCTGTATATATTTTTAGTTGTCCAGCTAATTTCTTTCTATTTTTAGTAGAGACAGGGTCTCGCTCTTGCTCAGGCTGGTCTCGAACTCCTGAGCTCAAACAATCCACCCGCCTCGGCCTCCCAGAGCGCTGGGATGACAGGTGTGAGCCACCGCGCCCGGCCTAAAGGACGTTTTTTGAAGTAGAAAGGAAATGGTCAAAGAAGGGACCTTGAAACCTCGGGTGTGAAGGAAGACGGACGTGAGGAGAGGGCAGACAGCCTGCACGTCCTCAGCAACACGGCCCCACACGCCCGGATCCCGGAAAGGCCTCGTGGCTCCTCTCACGCAGGGCAGGTCTCACGCCCTCGGGGAGCCCCTCGGGCCCAGGACCTCACGCCGCGTCCCTGAGCCCCTGCCAGCAACGGATGTTGACAGAAACGAGCTGTGTGGGGCTGGGATCTGAGCCCCCTGGGGGACACAGACTTCAAACACAGACTCCGCCATCAAAGGACTTCTGGTCTCACGGGGGTGCAAACCACGAATCCACGGAAATACATTAGAAATCAAAAGAATAAAAAAACCCGACCTCTGAAGTTTCTTCCTGCTGTAAACTCATAGGACCTGGGAAGTTCCTGTCTGCTTTTCCTAATACTTTTCATTTCCTAGCAAAGTTTTAAAGGTTAAAATAACAGAAGCTCATGCTCAGCGGTGCAGAGAGAAAAAAACAGATAAACGCGAGTGAAGAGAGACAGGAAGGAAGGAGGGGCCGTGGTGTCTGTGACGGGCAGGTGGCAGCACAGGTGGAGAAAAGGGACGATTTTCTGTCTCATCCCAGCGCGCCGCGTCCCCACAAAATTCACGTCTACCTGGGACCTCGGACTGGGATGTCACCTGGAAACAGGGTCTAAGGTTCGAGAAGAGATCGTGCTGGGTTAGGATGCGCCTGAGTCCGCAGTGCCCTAACCGGGCAGGAAGGGCAGGGACACACGGAAGGGGAGGCCGGGTGAGGAAGAGGACGAGGCAGAGACCGAGGTTGGACCACCAGGAGCTGCGGGGCCGCAAGGATGGACGGTCCCCTGGGCCTCGAGTGAACCAGCCCTGCCCATGCCGTGAGTTTGGACTTGCAGCCTCCAGAACCCGGAGAGAATAAATGTCATTGCTTTAAAGCCACCAGGTCACGGTGACTTGTCACAGCGGCCCCGGGAAGCTACAGCAGCAGCACAGATCCCGCCCTCGCTGCCATCTGGCCGGTCCCCCCAGCTGTTCCTGGCTTGGTGGCCTGTCCCCTCCCAGGCCTCCTCCAGCCCTCGGCATTTCCCAGCACTCCAAGCTGGCTCCGGGGTGAAGCACAGAGTCTCCCTCAGACGGCAGCGGGGCCCGCCGGGCGGTGCGTGTGGTTCTCCAGGCCCCTTTGTCATGGTGGGTGGAGCATGTGATTATCCTCGTGACAATTTCCTCAGCCTGGAAAACTGCACCCGCGTTGCCAAAACACTGTCTCCCTCGACTCTACCCCATTGCTCTCATCACATGGACGGTATTCGGCCTCCCCAGCCTCTTCCCAGCCTCCCCTCCTCCCCAGCCTCCTCCCCAGCCTCCCCTCCACCCCAGCCTCTTCTCCTCCCCAGCCTCCCCTCCTCCCCAGCCTCCCCTCCTCCCCAGCCTCCTCCCCAGCCTCTTCCCAGCCTCTCCTCCTCCCCAGCCTCTTCCCCAGCCTCCCCTCCTCCCCAGCCTCCTCCCCAGCCTCTTCCCAGCCTCCCCTCCTCCCCAGCCTCCTCCCCAGCCTCTTCCCAGCCTCCCCTCCTCCCCAGCCTCTTCCCCAGCCTCCCCTCCTCCCCAGCCTCTTCCCCAGCCTCCCCTCCTCCCCAGCCTCCTCTCCAGCCTCCCAAATCTCAGCCATTTGTCAGGTGTCAACACGTGCGAGTCCCAGACTCACAGCACAATAGCAATGTCACCCGGCTATGGGGACGCTGGTGTCTCTGGCTCTCCCCAGGGGACGTTACTCCCCCTCCTCCCTGGGCCCTGGCAGCCGTGCTCATGTCTGTTTGCGTGCTGAGGTGTGTGCTTTGTCTCATCGTCTCCCGTGCAGTCCCCGCTAGACCCGGGGCAGGTGACTGTTCGCCGGAGGGGCCCCCGAGCCTCCCGGCCCTGCCAGGGCCCATCAACCGCCCACAGCAGAGCTGCGGCTTCTGCCTCCAGGTCTCTTTCCGAACTGCTTTCCAGCCCAGGTGCCTCTGTTCACGGACTATTTGTGTGATAAGTTATGTGTCCCCAGGCCCCCGGTTGGAATTCTCAGATGTTCCACTGCTTCGTCTCAGTGTCATCGGCCTCGTGGAGGAGAAGACGCCAAGCTTAAAGCAGCCCCAACAACGACCGGGGTTTGGGCAGAGCCCCGGCTCCCACGCGGCGGGTCTGGGCTTCACGAAGATGCTCTTCACCCAGACAAAAGGCGCGGCCGTCCCGGGCAGCCCTTGTTTTCGCTGCCACGTCTCGCAGTTTCCCCACAGCTAGGAAACCTCCTTCCTGGACTGTAAACCAAAGAATAACCTCCAGTGTACGTCTGAACACACTTCACTCTCAGGGCAAGTCTGTGCACACACCCGCGATTCTCAGCGTAGGGGGAGATGTTCTCACCACACGATCTGCAGGACGGGACTCTCGAGAGTCTCTCAGGCTGGAGGATTTGCAGATCATCAGGAAATTTCAATTATAGGGGTGCCCCAGGGGGCCAAGTTAGAATCTCCTGGGAAGTGTTAACACTTTTATTTCTGTGAAAATATTAATGGGGCAGGTTTAGAAGGTTATAAAATTCTGATCTACTTTACAGCCTGGTTCTTTGGCCATTAGTAATAACAAATCACATCTGTGGCCCCAAACTCTCTGCTATAGCCCATTAAAATGGTGCTATTTTCCATGACAGATGAACAGTTTGACTTAGAAAAGGAATTTGACAGTCTACGATTCGCATTCTAGAACTGTCTACGGAGAGAACCGCTGTGACTCTCCCCGTATTTCTGTCCCTACGCTTTGTTTCGCATTTTCCCGCATTTGCTGCTCTGTAAGTTCATAAATAAAACAGTTTAACCCAAACTTTCCTAGGCCTTAACCACATACAAAATCTCCTTTCCTAAGTCTCTTTTGCACAAAATCTCTTTTCCTAAGTCCATAATGAATATCTAAAGTCTCCCCTTTGAAGTTCTCTTCCCATATATTAAAGGATAATGTTTGAAAAGGTAAATCGTGACTCTCCTACAGATATGAAATGAACACATATGAAAGATATTATTTAACCCATTAATGAATGGAAGAACAGCGAGATGTCACTATCAAAGGAAAATTCAATGAACTCGACGCGCATGGGGCCATCACGAATGCTGGATTAAACCACTTGATAGATACAGGACCGGCGGAACAGGTCCACACCCACAGGGGACGGTCAACTGAAGCTGCGCCGGACAAGACTTGCATGTTGGTGGCTGAGGATCATCTGAATTCCTGTTCGTGTTCTAGAACTCGCAGAGTTGTAAGGGGCACAAGGACACTAGGAGACAACAGACCCCGCCAAAGACTCAGAGGACCGGATGATGCCCAGCGTCCCCGGATGCACTCAGAACCTTCCTGTTCTATTTCAAAGTCTTCCACAATTTTTCCCTCCACAAATTAAGTGTAAGTTTAAAAAATCTAACTTCCCATGCAAAAAGAAAAGACATGGCCAAGGTTAAAAATTCAATGAAATCTTCATGCAGCAGAAACGGGGCAGAAACACAAAGTGGCGGGTGCAGGGGAGACCCGTGTCCGAGGTGCAGTGACAGAGACAGGTGGGCCGTGAGGGAGGGTGGCCCCTGCGGGTGGGAAACAACACGGGCTGAGCTCTGTGCTGGCCCCGGGCTCCAGCCTGAGACCTCGCAGGCAGCGGAGCAGGGAGGGAGGCCCCGGCAGGACCCGGCAAAGTCCCCGGCACTTGGATGTCCAGGGCAGGTGACCAGAGAGGAGACAGCCACCCGGAGGGAGGGTCCTGACTGTCTGCAGAAGCCCCTCGAGCTCTGAGCACAGCGAGGACCGGCGCACACGGTATGGAACCTCCCCAGCGCAGGGAGAGAACCGCCCGAGAGGACCACAGGGAACTCACCCGGGGCCAGGAACAGCCCGAGCCTGCTGGCCCAGGAGCCTCGGCACGTGCAGGATGATGGGGCTGCCCAGAAGGGCCCCGGCTCACTGGGGGAGCGAAACCCGATGTAGCCCTACAGCCAACAGCTCAGCAAAACAGTGAGGGAGTGGAAACGCCAGACAAACAGAGAACACACTGAACAGCTCCACGTATATAAAGTTTTAGAAAATGTAAACAAATCTATAGCGAAAGCGCAAGGATTAGTGGTTGCCTAGGGATGGGGGCGGGGGGGTGCAGGGAGGGACAGGAAAGGGTGCAAAGGGGACCCGGGAAATCTCGGGGGGTGGGCACCTTCATCATCCTCATCGCAGTGATGGTTTTGTGGGTCTACACGTCAAACGCTGTAAACGTGTGCAGTTTATGTTTGCTGTTTCCCAGTGAGCTGAGCCGTGGAAGCGGGCTGGGCGGGGCCTTGCTGCGGGTGGGGCTGCCGTGGGGAGGGGCTCGGAGCCCCGGGGGAGGGGCGGACAGGGGGACGGGAGCGGGGTGTGGGCGGCGAGCGAGGCAGAGACGCTTGGCTCAGCAGCGTTCAGGACATGCAAGTTAAATCCTCAACCAGATTCCACTTCTCACCAATGCGCCCGGCGCGATTTCCTCTGACAACACTCGTGGGCAACTCGGCAAAAGTCGGCAAAACTGAAGTTTTCCTGCCGTGTGACCCAGCACCCCCCTCCCCAGCCCCACAGTAAACCGCAGACGTAACCGTCTGTGGAACGTGGCTAAACCGCCGTGGAGTAGCCACGACACGCGGCCACCCGGCCGTCACGTGTGCGTGTTCAGTTGACCGTTGAGATTCACCCATGTTGATTAGTGAAGTTCCAGTTCACTTACTTTGGCTGCTGTCACAGAAAGTCTAAAAATGTCTAAAATTCTTAAAATCAGTCTTGCTGATGAGGTTATTATGGGGTGATGGCCAATTACTTCTGGAATGATCACCTGTCAGGCCCAGGCCACAGAAATCGTTTCAGGGCCTTTCCAAATCCCTGTGTTTGCTTCTCCGGAGAGGCTTTTACTCGAAGGATATGCATCTTCCTCGTTTGGCAAAGCACTTCGGCAGAATGAACCAGCCTTGAGCAAACAAAAAGGGTTTCCGAGGCAAAGACAGAACGTAGCGTGCGAGACGGGTGCTCGGGGGCAGGAGGCGGGACGGGGCAGAGAGCTGCCGGGGGCGCCCGGGCCCAGCCTTGTCTGTCGCTGGGGGGGCAGGTGCCGACGGCTGCAGGGAAAGAACGAGCAGAAGGACGGGGAATGACGCCTGGGAAACCGGCACAGCAGCAGGGATGGCTCGGAGACCCGGCAGAGCACAGCCCGGCGCCATGCGAGAGAGGACGCTGGCCCTGCGGCACGGTGAGCACACGCTTCCCAGGCCCGGTGGACGCCCACAGACGTGCTCTGCACAGCGAACTAGGGCTGAGGACCCTCGGCCTGGCTCCTGAATGTGGTCGGGACACGGGGTCCTGTCCTCTGCAAGAGGAGATGTGGGAGTGGCTGCACCACGGGCAGGACCAGTTGTTATTGCTCACACCTGTATCTCCCGGGTACTCACACCCACACCTCCCCGGGTGCTCACACCTGTGGCTCCCGGGTGCTCATACCTGTATCTCCCTGGGTGCTCACACCTGTATATCCCCGGGTGCTCACACCTGTACCTCTCGGGTGCTCATACCTGTGGCTCCCAGAGTGCTCACACCTGCACCTCCCGGGTGCTCACATCTGCACCTCCCGGGTACTCACACCTGTACCTCCCGCGTGCTCACACCTGTACCTCCCGGGTGCTCACACCTGTACCTCCTGCGTGCTCACACCTGCAGCTCCCGGGTGCTCACACCTGTACCTCCCGGGTGCTCACACCTGTACCTCCCCGGGTGCTCACACCTGTACCTCCCGGGTGCTCACACCTGTGGCTCCCGGGTGCTCACACCTGTACCTCCCGGGTGCTCACACCTGTGGCTCCCGGGTGCTCACACCTGCAGGGTCACCTGCACCTCCCCGGGTGCTCATGAAACCACACGTCAACCCCGCAAAGCCAACAAGAAGGGACGGCCGTCCCCGCGCACACCAGGCCTCAGCGCACACTCGGGGTTCATGGCTACGTCCTGGCTCAGCTGCGAGGGCAGTGAGACCACCAACCCGTTCACTGGCCGCTTCTGAGCTGCGTACGAGACCATTCTGGGCGTACGTGGACAAACACCCGACTTCAGAGACCTGTGCATTCTAAGGCAGACCAGAAAACGCCACGGTCAATGTTTTATTCCCAGACTTTCCGGCTCTGGTTGCTTAGTGTGGGAGGAAGGCAGGCGTGTGGGTTGAGAAGAAGTTTATCACGGAGGGGCCAAGAGTGCACGGGCTGGGCCTGCACCTCTCCCTAAGGAACCAGCAGGCACTGTGGGCCCGGCCACCTGTGGTCACGTGGCCCCCGACGACCCTGTGCTCTGACAGTACCCAGAGACGTCAGGGACCACGGCCACACGGCTGACCCCGGATGGAGGGGGCCTCGCGCCCTGTGAGTTCAACTGCACAAGGATGTAAACGGCGTCCGCTTTCCCACGCTAACGTCCCAGGGCCCCACCCTGCCTCCCCCGCTGGAAGCACGTTCTTCTCCTTGTTCCTTTTCCTCTTTCTCTCCCACCTCCTCCTGCCCGAGGCCCAGGACCTGACTAGGCACTGGTGTCCCCGCCACCCCAGGAGAAACCCGCTCCCCTGCTGTCCCCAAGCGGGAGGCGGGAGGCTCTGCCTCCCCAGCCCGGCAGGCCGCACCCGGTTCCCTTATGTGTGTTTGCCCCCACAGAGCACGGGAGGGACACGCCAGCGTCTAAAAATGACCCCTGCCCTGCCCACAAATGAGGACTGGTTTCTCAGAAGACAACAGTCTCTTATGTGAACTATAAAAAGTTGCTGGATCCACAACCTATTATCATCGCGGGATAAATTACTGATCTGAACGTCAGCTGGGTGGTGCCTGGTTGGGACCCACGCCCCTGCAAATCCAGGGGCTCCAAATCACCAGCCACTCCCTGCACGGCCACTCCCAGGTGCCACCACCCACCTCACCTCCCCCCGGGGCTGCAGGTTCAAACCTGGGAGTGACAGGCAAGGGCCTCCCACATCGGGCAGCAGCTGGGGCAGCCGGGCAGGAAGACACGGCGGGGTGGGGAGCCCTTCCCACTCCCCCCGGAGGACTGGCGATTCCTGGCCAGCGGCAGGATGTGCCGAAAGGACACATGCTCCCTGGGGAGGGGAGAACTCGGAGATGACTCGGGGCTCCCACCCACGGCCCCGTCCCCCGGCTCATTCGCAGTTTCAGAAAAGCTGCTGCCCCGGGCTGACCCCTTCCTCCACCTCCTGCTAGCAGATAGGGTGCACCAGCCCCGCGTGCCGGGCACGGTGAGGCCGGACAGAGCTCTGTGACAGATGGACGCCACCTCCCCCGTGTCCCAGAGCCTGACTGACCACCCACAGAGACCACCGTCCCGCCCTCGCGGCCGGACGCTGCTGGCTGGCGGGGTATTAGGGTGACAAGCACAGGCCCTGCCCTGGCCTCAGAGGACGGGGCTGATGCGGAACGTGCCCCGCCCCCCCAAGTCCCCTGCAGATGAGAGAAACAGGCCAAGGTGTGGGCCGCTGTCCCGCAGGGTGGGCTGCTGACAGCCGTGTCCCCAGTGAGGCCGAACCTCCTCCCGCTGACTCACGGTCTTCCAAGAAGCCCTTGCCCGACGCCCAGAGCCGCACGCGGGCGCCGATGTCCCTGTGCTGACTAACTCCTGTCCGGAAGGGCTGCAGGGACAGGCGAGAATTCCCGTCCCAGAGGGCTCAGGACCATCAGTGCACGGGCTCCTAGGTGGCTGTCGGTGTCCCCATCCCACCCACCAGGACAGAGCAGACCCGCGGGGCCGGGGACGGCTGGGCAAGGGGGCGGGGCTGTGGTCCCCGGGGCACCCCCCACCGTCAACCCCTCAGCTGCAGCTCCCCGGCTCCAGGGGTGGGAGGGGCGCCGGCCCCCACGGTGTGTCCCGGCCGTGGGCTCCGCCTGCAGCTGGCACCTGAGGACAGACACTGCTGTGCCCGGGGCTGTGGCTCTGCCAGGATGTGCCCACCCTCGATGGGCCCCGTCCTCCCTGCCTCTGAGGCTGTCCCCCCACCCCGAGAGCAGGAGCCCTGAGGAAGCCCCCAGCCGCGTCCCAGAAGCCCAGCCCCACGGGCAGCCCAGGCCAACGTGGGGCAGAGCAGGAACCAGAGAGGACGGAGGGAGTGGGGGGAGAGGAAGGGACAGAAGGTGACGCTGCACTTCTCTGTGTGGGGTGCATGTCTTGTGGATGCAACACCCCCAAAGCCCCGTCCCGTTCCTGACAAATCCTGTCGTCTCTTCCCGACTGCACAAGACACGATGAAGCCCCCGGGAGCAAGAGTCCCGGGTCTCAAACCCGGGTCCCACGGGGGCTGGGGAGGGGACACCCACAGTGTCACCAGAGCAGCCAGGACCCCGCAGAGGGCAGCCGGCCACGACGTGCCCCTTCTCAGACCACCCCCCCCATCCTCCAAGGGAAGACAAAAACCCAGACTTTTATGTAAATCTCCCGATTTTAAAACATCTGCAAATAATTCATTATTTTAAAGCAGGAAAACCTCCTCGAGCCCGGCTGGCAGTCTGAGGCCTTTGCCTGAGCAAAACAAGCTGCTGTCCCGGCCGGAGATGCGGAGGGGTGGGCCGCCCGCCCACCTGCTCCAAGCGACGCCCCCTCCAGCCCAGTGAGTCTGGGGGTTCGGGCTGGGGGCTCAGCGAGTGAGGGGCGAAATGCCTCAAGAGAAAAGCCTTGGACCAGGCAGCGACTCCATGGTAAACAGTCAGCCTCCCGGGGCCAGATGCACTGAGCCGTCCCTTGTCTGAAATCTCTGCTGGGAACAAGACTCCTTTGTTTTTTGTTTTTGTTTTCTTTCTGCATCTGCGGCACAGCTAGCGTGAACTCTGCGTGACTCCCTTACAGCCTTCCAGAAGGGACCAAAGGGTGTCTAGACGGGACACCTCTCCTCACTACGCCCTCCTCCCGGGCCCAGCTGGAGGGGCCCCGGGGGACTGGGCCGGGAGCGCTGGGGGAGGAGGGCCTGGGTGGTCCCCCGGCCCGGGCCACCCAGGCAGGAGCCTGGGAGCTGCGAGGGCCCAGCACACCTGCCCCTGCAGCCCTGGGGACCCCACGGGGGTGATTCTGCCCGAGGACCCAGCTCGGCCTGCATCTTGGGGCAGTTTCCTGGCCTCCCTCTTCCACCCGCTCCTTCCGAGCTTTGCCTCGGAAACGTGGAGAAGCCAACAGGTCTCCTCCTCCCCGGGAGTCAGCCTGTATCTGCTCTTTCTCTTTTTTGTGTGTTGCAAATATTTTAAAACTCAGGAGACGTCACAGGCGAGCAGCTTCTCCAGAAAAACCGGCAGGTCGGGGCGGGGGTGCTGGGGGTGCTGAGGGTCCTAACAGGCCAGAGACCAGAACCAGTCTGCAGCCCGGGGCTTGGGGACCGCAGGGTCAGAGGAAGGGGGGCCCTCGGCCACCTCTGCCTCCAGCCAGGGAGCGGGACGCGCGGAGTTGACGAGCGTCCACCCTCCCCACCCCCTGGGCCACTCGGCAGCTGACCGCTGGGGGCGTCTCCGTTCCACGTCTGCCCCCAACCTTAGCACCGGCCCCTCTGCCGTCCGGCCCACGCAGAAGAAAGATGCTCCCAGCTGGACCACCCGGGTGGGGGACAAGTGGGGCTCGTGCCCTCGCGGGAGGCGTGTCGGCCCCCCTCGCCCCCCGGGCGTGGCGCCCACAGACCCGCCTGTCCGTGAAGACGCTGCTGTGGGTGGGAAGTCGAGGGGCCCCCAGGCTGCTGGGTCATCTGGACCCCCAGACAAGGGCTTGGGGACTCGTCCCCACACAACTTAACAGTCGGGAGGGAAGTCACAGCAGAAGCGGGTCCAAGCCCACCTGCCAGAGCCAACGAGACCCTCACCCGCGTGGAGCTCGAGGGTGACGTGTTCCCACGAGTCTGCTCACGGGGACGGGGGCAGGGGCAGGTCAACACTTCCCTGGGGCTAGTTGATTTTTGAAGCCCAAATAGGCTTCGCTTCTCTCTTCTTTGAAGCAGCTAAACAGCAAGAAACAGCATCCCCCGCGGTGCTGGGCTCCACTCCACACTCACCTCGCTGCGAACAAGCCTCCCAGCGACTGTCTTGCCTTCTACAGACACGTCGAAAACAACTAACCGGGAGAATAAAAGTCTCCTCTACATCATGATTTCCACCGCACAGAACGTCCGTGCGCCCCCATGGCTGAGGCATCGGTGGGCCCACATCTCGCAAAACGGGCCCGTTTTTCTCCTTTTATTTTGACTTCCATCAACACTGTCACAATACGGTTTCTTCAATAAATAATAACAATGTCACGCTGTTTAAGTGACTGGCTGTTGTCGTGTTTCCATTTTCAAATCTGAAACCACCAGCCGCGTGTCACGCCTGGGCACCTGCCGGGTCGCGTCCTCGACTAAGCGCAGAACAGCCGAGCCCGGGTCCCCGAGGCACAGAGCACAGTGTCTGAGGATGTGGATGGCATCCGCGTCGATTCCGCATCGATTCCACAGAGCATGGCGACTCCATGGTCTCCACGTTCGGACTTCGAGCCCCGGTGCCCTGCAGGCTCCGCCCCCCAGTGCGTCGTCAGAGCCGGCGTCTGGCTTTCCAAGCCCAGTTTCCTGGCTGTCCCAGGACGTGACTGTGTGTCCGAGGCCGTGGGAATGGCCACGCCCCATGGTCTCCATCAGTCCCCGGGACCTGAGGGCTCAGACCCAGGGGAGAATGAGCCCGGCCTAAAGGGAGCGAGACCAGCCCAGCCAGGTGACAGCTGTAGCCCGAGCCCTCCTTGGACTTGGCTGGCACAACTGTCGGGACCTCGTCCCGAGACACTGTGCGGGGGGTGGGGGTGCTCCGCAAGGTCGGGCCCCAGAGGAGCCACCGGACAGGGGCGTCCCTGGCTGCCGTCCCCGGCTGGCACCGCCGTCGGTGTGGGACTCAGTGCTGGGAAGTCGCCCTCTGGAACGGGCCATGGGAAGAGGGCGGCGTGATCCAGACCCGCTGCGGACCGTGAGAGGCGACTGGAGTCCAAGGTCGCCCAGCACGGCGCGGGCTGCCGCTCGGGCGCTGGCTGTCACCCTCACACGGTGGCTGTCCTCGATCTGCAAACTCCAGCTCCTTTGAAGCAATGAGCTTTAGACAAGTGTTAAATTACGGGTCTCTTCTGTGTCTTTTCAGTGTGACCGTGACACACCGCAGGCGTTACACGCTAAATTACACGGCATCCGAGCGGCAGATGCTCACGGCTGCTGGGAAGGGGGGTTTGCTGCTCCGTGGACGCCCCAAGGCTGCCGTGACGAGCAGCGATGTGCTCACGTGCTCGGGCCCTGCCCTGCGGGGGGGAGCGACACCCCCACACACCTGATCCCACGTCCAGCGGCCGGACACAGGACGGCTCTGTCACGAGGGGCAGCCCAGGAGGAAGAGCCTGCCCTCCCCAGGGTGGCCACTGGAGCTCAGAGTCCGGCCGCTGCCCAAGAACATCCGGAGGGGCTTCCCGCCGATGCCTCACTGGTCCTCAATGGCGCCCAGACATGGTGCCCAGCCCGGCCAAACCTGCCCCCACAGCCAGCGAGGGTCACGTCACAGGCAATGGGGACGTCTCCGGGGTGACTGAATCAAATATCTCGGCGCAGGGGGAGGAGCCTGGATCATCCATGTGGGCCTGACGCAGCCACAGGCCCGTGGGGGGGCGGGGCGAGGACCCTCAGAGCTGGAGTGGGACGGGAGGGGGGTGGTTAAAACGTGGTTGGGGGAGACGAGAAGTTCACTCGGAATAATCTGAACTCCGAGCTCTAACTTTTGAGTCCGAGTCTGCAATTCTACCTCCTCCCTCCGTACCAAACACAGATCTGGCTTAAACATCCAAAATAAATCTTAAAATGGGAAACACCGTAGACATTTAACTGAGCAATTCTGCTCCTGCGAAGTCACCCCACAGAGGTAAGGGAGCAGGAACACGGAGGTTCTTACAGGGCCGCGTGTGAGGACGCAAACCGGGTGCCTGACACGGGAGGACGGCAAAGTGACCGTCACACAAGACTGCTGTGGAGTCTGCAGTTACCGGCTGCCGACCTCGGTGACAGACGACCCCGAGACACAAAGCAACCACTTTGGGGGGAGGAGGAATCCGCTGAGCTCGGAGGGAAAGCACGAGGAGACCAGCCAGCCTCTGGCGGGGGGCGGGACGGGCGGGCGCAGGGACTGTGCCAGAGACAAGCCGCGTGGGGACCCCCTGCAGCACCCCAGCCTGTGGCTGCACCGGGCCTCAGTGTGACCCTCTGTCTGCAGAGCGCAAGCTCCAGAGCCACCCCTGTAAAAAGTTTGAAATAAAAATAAATGAAATAAAAAGATAAAAAATAAAAAGAGCACAGATGGGGCCCATCACCTTCCCACTCCGACCTGTCCCCTGCAGCCCAGAGGTGCAGATTAATGGACACACTCGGAAATGGGGGGCCCCTTCCTGGGGCCCCTGGAGGGTTTGCCGAGGTTCGACGGGGTGGGGTGGGGGTGCCGAGTGCCCTGCCCGCACCCCTGGGGTTAACTAGGTGCCCACGAAGCGGCCTCCAGGAGCCCCCTGTGACCCCTCAAGACCTGGGAGACCGTGCCCCACTCTGTGCTGAGAAGGAGGGTGCCCGAGCCTTCGCTGGAGGAAAATTCCTGCAACCTCCTCACTACCCTTTCCCTGCGGAGCTGAGGGGGACAGACAGCCGACAGCCGCTCCCTGCGGGGTCCGCCTCACCTCGCGGGCCCATCAGCGAGCGCCGTGGGACACGTCCCCGCAGACCCGTCATTCTAACTGCAGAAGGCATGCCTCCCCACGTGCTCGGAAATCGGAAAGCGACCTTCAAAAGAAAAACCCCCAAAACCCTGGAGAACGCTTGGCAAAGACAAGCTTTAATTAGCATCCTCTTCTGGTATGACAAAAATCCCTCTCCGCCTCTCCACAAGACAAGACTCCTTATTCAAACACTTTCTTCTTTTAAAAATAGCTGCACTAACCAACCATTAGCACGAGGACTGCATTTCAATCCACCCGTTCTTTTTCTGTGGTTTTCAAACTGGCATCTTTGCTACTTCACAGAGGACAAGAATGCAGCTGTCAGAGCGTCACGGCAGGGCCTGCGATTCTCCGCAGCGGGAAGCGAAGCGTCCGCAGAGACCGACTCCCCCCGGCACTGAGACCGTCCTCCCTGCGGCAGGTCTCCCCTCCCCCGTGAGAAATGGGCCGGAGACCGTCTGAGCCTTTGCAAACAGAGAGGCCTTCGGGTTCCTTCTCGGCTTCCCGTGTCTGGGAGCCAGAGAGATGCATACACGGCCAAGGTGCCCTTAAGACATATCTATGCGGCCACGTGCTGCTTACTGCTGCGTCCCTAGGACCGTGTCCTTAAGCGATTTGGCCCCGAGCAGACATCACAGCGCGCGATGACACAGCCCAGACAGCACAGCGACCGCACACCCGGGCTGTGTGTGGGACCTGCTGCTCCCGGGCCGCACACCTGTGCCGCAGGTGACTATCCTGAACACTGCAGGTAACTGCAACACGACGGTAAGACTTGTGTGTCCAAACATCTAAGCATGGAAAAGACTCAGTAAAATATACGGGATTGTAATCGCATGGGACCACCATCGCACACGCAGTTCATCAGTGGCCGAAACGTCACTATGAGTCATGTGACCGTATGTTCCCAAAATGCACAGCAATGCCAGGCTCGGTCAGCTGCAGGGCCGGCCACACTCGAGCCCTGGTGGCTTTGGCACCGCTGGAAGCCAGCCTCGACCTCCCTCCTGCCAGGGCCCAGCTGCCAACGCGCTCACAGCCGGGCATCAGCACCAGGCCCAGCCCTCCCCGCAGGCCTCTGCCCCCGACTCCACAGAGCACAGGGAGGGCCCGGCGGCCCAGCCCCCATACCTGTTCCCTGCCCCCGCTTCTTCCCGGGCTCCGCGGTGGGCAGGGAGGCGCCAATCCCTCCTCCCGTCCGAGGGCCACTTGCTGTAAGTCAGAGGACCGTCCACGCGTGGTGGCTGCACATGCACCAGGCAGCTCCCTCTGGCCTCCGAGGCCTTGTCCCCAAGGCCAACACCGATGACCAGCCCTGGGCACCGCCCGGGGGCTTCAGAACAAAGTCACAGAAGAACTGCAGGGACGGGCCAAGGCCAACCTGGGCCAGCGCCGACGCCACCCACGGCTCTCTGCACGTCACGCAGACAACCGGGTGCCCGTCGGTGAACAGCCGGACGGGAGGACGCGAGGACAGAGACGCCGCGGGGACTCACCAGCGTGTGGCTGAGCTGGACGGTGACGAGCGGAGACCCCGACAGGTTCCGGGAGAGGGTCGGCGGTGGGGAGACCTCCAGCGAGATCAGGGCGCTGGCGGCAGACAGGAAGCAGCCTCTGCAGCTCGCCGCCCCCGCAATCCTCGGGGGAAACGGGAAATCATCACAAAATGGGAAATGAGCGGAGGGGCGTGAGCGCGGGGACTTGGGTTCAGAATTTAACGTTAAGCCTGAAATGTTGGAGGCCAACAGCTTTTTCAGGTGAACTTTGACTTCTCAGAACCTGCTGCTCCGTTCAGGACACACCTGGCACCTACAGGTGGACCCTGTGGTTCTGTGTCTGGCTCTGTGACACGGATTCCGCCTGAATTTCCCCCGATAACTAGATTCGAGCTCCGTGTTCAGTGCCCTGCCTGGGACGGGGGCTGAGGGGCGGTCACAGTGACACACACATGTCAGCACATCCAGTCACGTCCCCTCTGCGGGTCACCTCTGCTCCTAGTTGCACAGGGAGGGCATTTAGGCCGGGCGCGGTGGCTCACTCACGCCTGTAATCCCAGCACTCTGGGAGGCCGAGGCAGGAGGATCGCTTGAGCTCAGGAGTTCAAGACCAGCCTGAGCAAGAGCGAGACCCCTACTCTCTCTACTGTCTCTACTAAAAACAGAAAAAATTAGCCGGGCGTGGTGGCACATGCCTGTAGTCCCAGCTACTGGGGAGGCTGAGGCAGGAGGATCGCTTGAGCCCAGGAGTTGGAGGTTGCTGTGAGCTAGGCTGATGCCGCGGCACTCTAGCCTGGGCAACAGAGTCAGACTCTGTCTCAAAAAAAATTATAAGTTGAAAATGTATTTAATGCCCAGATAAGCCCATCTTAGAGTTGAAAAAAAATCATAAGTTGCACCATCATAAGTCCAGATGTTCCTTAACCTTTGATGGGGCTAGGTATGTATGTCGCTGCTCATCCTCCCCAGCTCTGTCTCAAAAAAAAAAAAGAAAGAAAGAAAGAAAAGAAAAGAAAGAAAGAAAGAAGAAAGGAAAGAAAGGAAGAAAGAAAGAAAAGAAAAGAAAGAAAGGAAAGGAAAGAAAAGAGGGAAGGAAGGAAGGAAGGGAGGGAGGGAGGGAGGAAGGAAGGAAGGAAGGAAGAAAGAAAGAAAGAAAAAGAAAGAGAAAGAAAGAAAGGCAAAAAGGAGGGCACCTAAGATTACCAGACTCCAAGGGTCCATCTGGGAATTCTGAAATCTGTGAGCAAAGCCCAGACTTCCCGCATGTCGAGGGCATCAGCTCTGGAACTCAGTCAAAAGTCCGGACCACGCCATGTCCTCGCTATTGAACCGGGGCTAACCCATGACACGCGTGTGCACGGAGGAGGTAAAACTCAGTGGGAATCAGGGAGGGGAGGGACAAAAGCCCACCTTACGGGGACAGTGATCACCATCTGGGTGATGGGCACACTCACAGCCCTGACGCAAGCGGTACACGAGTGATCCGTGTAACCAACAACAGCTGTACCCCCGCGATATTTTGAAAAAAAAAATCGAACAAATAAAAATTAATAAAAATAAAATTTAATCCCTGGTATTTAAACAGCTAAGAAGAGAAGTCAGAGCGAGTGCAGGAAGAAGCTCCGCCTGGCCCAGACCCCCCCTCTGTGCGGCCACACTCAGCCCCTGACCCAGACGCCCACCCAGGATGCCGCGAGCCCCCCACATCCCGTGTTCTCACAGGCCACGCGACGTGTGGTGATTACAGCGCACAACACGAACGCCGGATACAAGCAGAAACCGGAACGCTGCCAGCGTGCAGACTCCACTAATCCCCTGACAATCGGGCCTGGGATTTGATAGTTATCTTAAGGCATAAGGGCGCAGACACCCGATCATCTCAGGAAGGAATGAGACCGAGCACCACGTGCCGTGTTTGGGAGCACTGAGTGCGGCATCAACAACCGGCTCCCGCGATCCCCGCGGGAACCCTCCGAGACCCGCGCGTTGTCACTCCTGGCTCAGAGAGGCACGGACGCAAGTCGTTCGCCCGAGTCTACAGGACAGGGTTCTAGAGACGCGGGCAACCCTGGGGCAGCTGCCTGGAGGATGCTTTTCCAGGTCAGCTGTGACGGCGTGACCTCTCTGCAGCACCTGCTGACTTGGGAGCTTTACCCAAGCCGCAGATCCGACCTCACGGTACACGTGACTAGTACGTTCTCACCGGGGCCGGCCGCCCACGGCAGGCGCACGCACACCCGCACCCCCCCACCGCACGCGCGGGAGACTCACCTGGTGCTGGCGGGCGGGATGCGGCTGAGGGAGCTGTGCACCGTGTGGTAGAGAAGCCCCACGATGGTGGCCCAGGCTGGGGAGAGAGCAGAGGCCCAGAGACACCGTCAGCATTCCAGGTGACAAGCAGGAGAGACACAAAGCCCCTTGCCCAGCCACGCACGTCCCTCACCCCAAGAACCGCCTGCCCAGCCCTGCGACGATTGCTCTGCCCACTAACTCTCATGACAACACTGCGATGCAGGGGCGACACCGTCCCCACTCGCAGATGGGGAAACTGAGGCACAGGCCAGCTCAGTAACTTGCCCAGGCCATGTGGCCAGGAAGTGGAGGACTCGGATTTCCCTCCCAGAGTCGGACTTGTGCCCAGGGAGCTCTGCTGCCAAGTGGGCGTCCCCAGGTGTCCAGTCACGGGGCTGCGGCCTTGCTGGCTGTGGAGACCTGAGCACAACCCACGGGACCCCCTGCCTGGCCTCCGTGTGGGGACATCCCGGGCAGGACTGTGCTCCCCACCTCTCCCCAGGGACAGGGCACACGTGACGTCACAGCAGGTGCAGCAGGTGACCAGCTGGGGACCTTTCCCCCAGGCCGCTCCTCGCTGGGAGGGGAGACACTTGACCCCAGCTGGCCTGGCCTGCACCCCTGAGGCAGAGCCCTGGCTGGGCGGGAAGGACGAGGGGACGTCTGTGGGGCATGTCCACGTTTCCAGGGACCAGAGAAGGCAACAGTCATTGCAGCAAACATAGCCGGAGCCGCCTGGGCCCCGACGGCTCCCTGGTCAGTCACGGGTCCCCTTGGCTGCTCGTTTTGAATTGCGAGATGGGACTTGGGCCCCCACGGAGTAGAAGCTGGGACCCTGAATGGACGAACCCCTCGCCTGGCCCGTGGCCACCCTGGGCCGGGTCGTGGGGAGAGATGGCCCATCCCATCCGTTTACAGTCGGCTGACCAGGCGCTGGGCAGACCTGGGGGGACACGTGACGTCCTCCACGGTGGCCTCACCAGGGCGAGTTTCAAAAGCTGCTCCCCAGCCCCCGCCCACCCCCAGGCCGGCCGCGGGGCAGGTGGGACCCCGCACTCACCATGGCCACGGAAGGCCTCCTGGGGGATCTCGATGTAGCTCTGCCCTCGGGCCGGGAAGCGGAAGTGGGAGAAGTTCATGGCCCTGGGAAGGACTTTGGCCACAGCGAACTCTGCAGGGAGCGAGGGCGAAGCCACAGTCAGCAGCTCGCAGGACCCGGCTGCGGGGGCCGGCTCGGAACCCACCTGCTCCCCCTTTTTAACAGAACGAGCTCCCCCAGGGAGAGTGACTCCCTTCAGAAAGCACAAGCCGGAAGTAGCCGGAAGTAACCGTGACCCGGAAGCTAAGCCGTGGCCGCCCCTCCAGGGCACCTACCTGTGGGGACCCCCCCACCACCCCCAGCTCCCAGCCCCCAGCCCCCGGCGACTGAGCCAGGGATGCGGGAAGACCCCAGGCTCTGGGGGACGCGAGAGACCCAGGAAACTGACACGCCCAGGACGTGTGCTCGGCTCTCGGGGTGAAGCGCCGGCACCAGGACGCTCCGCAGGTAAAGGCCTAAACCGCAAGGCCGTCCCCTGCCCCTGTGTGCAGCCTGACGTCACCCGGTCACGCGTGTCTGCACCGGGCAGCCCAGCTGACACCAGGAACCCGACCTGCCCCTCCCCTCCACAGACACTGCCGCCCCCGACCCCCACTCCGGCCTGAGGCCAGCCCCCACGAGTCACGTGTGTGGCCCCGTGGGCACATCACAGCCCAGCGACCCGCCCTGACCCCCCTCAGTGTGACTCTGCATGAGGCAGCGTGGTGGGGAGGTGGCCAGGCTCTTCCCCAGGGGAACCCACGGCCGGCGTGCTCCATGCTACCCATGTGCCCTGTGCTGCCCGCGTGCTCCGTGCTGCCCGCGTGCTCCATGCTGCCCGCGTGCTCCGTGCTGCCCGTGTGCTGCCCACGTACCCGCCACGGAGGAGGAGCCCTCGATGGTGGCCTGGGGCTCGCTGGCCTGCAGGTTGGAAGATACGTGGCCCATGACGGTGTCGATGGTGTCGACCAAGCCCAGCACCACTCTGCCGTCCTGCAAACGACACAAGCGTGGGGGGGCCGTGAGCGCCCACCCTGCTCAGCGGGCGCACGAGGCCGGTGCCTGGAGCCCTCGGAACCAGCTTGCTCGCCCCGGCCCCACGGCGGGAGGAGTCACACGACTGCCCTGGTTCACAGACCAGGAGCACCACAGAGAGGACACAACCCGACCGAGTTCGTGGAGCAGGGACACGGGCCGAGGTGGCCCACTGCCCAGGACACGGGCTCGTGCGTTTCTGCACTAAGATGCGGTGGCAGGTGGCCCGAGCTCCGCCTGACTCACGAGGGGCCTCCAGCAAGTCCTGGACCTGCCCACGGGTCCCCTCCAGGTTGAGGACACCAGCCGTTCCAGCCCAGTCCCCACGAAGGGGCGTGATGCTTTGGGGGTGCAGCACCCCAAGTCGTCTCTGGGCTCATTGGCCGGCCTGGCGCCTCCCTCCCTCTCCCTCCTCTCCCACTCCGAGTCCCCGAGTCCCGGAGGCAAAGGGGCTCCCGTGTGCACTGTCCCAGGAAGGCGGGGCCCGTCCTGACACCCTGGGCCGACCGTCCCCCACCCTGGGATGCCCTGCATGAGGCACAGCCTGGTCTCTGCCCAGCCACGCCTCCCTCCGCCTCTCCGAGGAGGCTGGTCCCCGGCGCTCCCCCACAAACCCACGCGCCCTGAGAGCCTGAGGAGCTGGAAATAGAAATCTGTGGCCAATTTTAGGAACTTGCAGGCCGGGGGCTGATTTCCCTCAGCCAAGCACAGTTACGCACACGGAACTGCGTGTTTCTGGTGGGCAGCTCTGTTGGGAGGCGGCTGGTTCGTACGTCCTCTTTAGTGCATGTCAGAGCCTGCCGAGTCTGAACAGTCCCTTTATTCTTATTTCGTGACAGATTTGCATATTTCGCATTTAGAAAACGTTAATTTAAAATGATGCCGCAGCACGTCTGCTCGGGCCCCGCCGGAGCCCCCGGCCGCTCCCCAGGCCGCAGCCTCGGGCACGGAGCCCCCTGGAAATCTGCAGCCCCGAGGCTTTGTGCTTTTTAAAAGATAATTTGTTTCTAGATCTCACATTCGTGACCCTGTCTTTCTCCCTTAGCCAATGCTAAACCTCAAAAAGTTTCTCAAACGTAAACCCTACAGCAATCTTATTAACAAGAGAGTGAGATGTTCTGTCTCAAACTGGCAAACATTGTTTAGTATTTATACGGGTTCGGGAGAAGGATCCCTTTAACATCTAACACCAAGACCCGCTCACCCTTCTCTGTCCTGCCCCACCCTGCCCTCAGAAGCCACACGCTGAGAAGGCAGCGTCGGTCGGACAGAGCCTGGGTCCCCGGCCTCCGGGTGGGGGACGGTCTACTCTGATCCGCGCTGGACTCGGACGGGTGGGAAGCGCATTGCCACCGCGCTGAGCCGCCGGGAGCTGCGGGGCTCTTTGTTACTGCGGAGGCCTCGCCTGTCCCGACTGCAACAATGTTGCAGACGAACACTCACTATCGCTGGAAACTGTTCTCCACGTAATTAAGGAACAACAGGTAAAATTGGATACACAATGCTTGTAGAATATGAGTGTGTGTGTGTGTGTGTGTGTGAGAGTTGAAAACTAGATTGTAAGAGAAACATACAAGAGTGTTAATAATAACCTCAGTCTTGGGATTTCAGCACATTCTGCTTTTTATGTTTTTTATTACCTGCACTTTCTAACTTCTCCACAGCTATTTACTTGTTTTGTTTTTTAAATAAGTAAAATCAATAAAGCTATTTTTAGAAAGAAAGAAAAAATTGTTCCATTCTCTCTTCTAATTATTTTGAGCACAGAGGATGAGAGAAGTTTTCTTTCACCCTTTCTTCGTGCAGTACGTATTGTCACGTGTTCCACTTTTCCACTTAACTTTCACTTTCACTTTCACTTAACCTTCGATATAAAACAGGTTTTTTTGTTACCATTCAAGAATGGTGTGAGGGTAAAAAATACGCTCTGTAAAGTGGTAAAAACCAGCCAGACGTCCCTCCTAGAAAAAAAACGTTTCCTTCTCCGGAGCTGAGGACAGTAACGCCTCACGGATGGTCACGCGTCCCAAGCCCTGGGGAAGGCGAGGCGTTTGAGTCCCGCACGTCCAGTCAGACCGGGCTCTGACGCCCCAGACGTCGGGACTGAGACATGTCGTCCTTTTACAGACGGGAATTGGGCCAGATGATGCCACTTCCAGGAGGACAGGATGACTCCTCAGGGGCACACGTTTTTGAAGATGGGAATGTTCTTTTCTCTTACCTCTGCCACGTCAGGCCATGCGGGCAGTAGCAGGACCCCTCCCACGGCCTTCAGGAAGGTCTAAAGGGGGAGAAAATGACGCTGTTCAGCGCTTGTCCTCACGCCTCACGTCCCAAGACCTTCCGTTCTCCCCACATCTCCCAGCACAGGCGGGGCCTGGACCGTGTCGCTGTGCACCCCCCGCCCCAGCCCCCGGGTCGCTTCCTGGTGACCAGGCCGGTGAGAGGGACCAGCCTGTGCGCAGAGCAGGTGTAGAGTATCTCGGGGAGCGAAAAGAGGAAGGATCTTGATGTTAACACTGTGAATGTTGATCCGCTAAGCGCTTTAGACGACTCTGGGAACTGCCACCGGGCACAGACTGTGGTCCACGGCCCCGTGGCTGAATCTACCCGTGACCCAGCTGCACCTAGTCTACACGGGGGACTGCAAACCCAAGTGCGCAGGGGCCAGGTGGCTGCTTAATAGACCAGGCAGGCCGGCGTCGGGCAAAGTGAAGCCTCGGGCCCCAAAGGGAAGCCCCACTGAGGCCACAGGGCCGGCCCGAGAGGCCACGCCACCCTTGTCCGGGACAAGCCTGAAATCCACACTTCTAAGTGACAGTGCCTGACTTTTCAACTCTCTCTAGGTCAAACACAACACGTCTCCGGGCCGGGGCCTGCAGCGCACCGGACACCACACCGCACGGTTCACCTCGGTGAGATTCAGCGCCGTTTCCTCCGACAGGGATTTGTTGGGTAAACTGAGGGACACGTTCTGAAGGTAACTCAGCACAATTCCGGGGCTCTGGAAGTTTCTCCTCTCCTCTGTCAGGTTGGTTATGATGGGGTGGTAGGCGTCGGTGGGCACCTGGAAGGAGGTCGTGGCGTGAGGTGAGCTCCTGCTCAGAACCAGAGCCAGATACTCCACAGAGGCTCACGTGTCCAACTCTGGGTGCAGCGCTTTTTATGCCATGATAATAACCATATAGGCAGGGCGCGGCGGCTCACGCCTGCGATCCCAGCACTCTGGGAGGCTAAGGTGGGAGGATCACTTGAGGCCAGGAATCTGAGACCAGCCTGAGCAAGAGCGAGACCCTGTCTCTACTAAACATAGAAAAATTAGCTGGGCATGGTGGTGCACCTGTAGTCCCAGCTACTCGGGAGGCTGAGGCAGGAGGATCGCTTAAGCCCAGGAGTTTGAGGTTGCAGTGAGCTAGGATCACACCACTGCACTCTAGCTGGGGCCACAGAGCAAGACTCTGTCTCAAAAAACTAAATACATAAATAACAATGTAGTACCCACCACATACCCGGCACTTCTGTGACCGCTTTGCATACATTAGCATTTCACCCCCACGACAACCTCGTGAAGTGGGAGCCCACTGGGCGGATGAAGCCAAGCACAGAAGGCTCCGCCCAGGGTAAGTGGTGGAACCAGATTTGGAACCGGCAGGCTGAGCCCACGCAGATGGCTCAGTCTGCATGAAAGTTCTCGGGAAAGGAAAGTTCTTTGATTACACACACTGATTCCAGAGGGGAACATTTTCTATACGAATCGACCGTTTTCTCCAACGTCAGAAGAAAAGGGCACAGACGGAGGGCGAGCGTCCAGGCAGCCCCTCCCCACGCCCCACCCACCGAGCCCCTGCCCAGGACGCGGCCTCGGCATCCACCTGTTCCCAGGAATCTGGGTCCCTCCTTGCAGGCACCTGAGCTTGCTGGGGACAGGAACCAAGGGGGTTCCCCAGCCACGATTCTACCAGAGCCGGCTTCCCGTCCGCCTGTCATGTCCCCCAGATGGCACTCTGCCCGCAACCAGAGCCCAGCTCGGCCACGGGAGTCTGTCCCTGGCAGACAGACCGAGCAGACAGACGTCAGCCGGGGGGTGACAAGAGCCAAAGGAAACGCATCTACTCACCGCGGTGCTCGCTGTGGGGGTCACACCGAGGCTTGGCGGGGTGGACGGCGACAAAACATGCTTTCCTGGGGGAAAAAATATGCTTCATTAAGGATGAAAACACGCCACCTTTTCTCACCCCGAGGAAGGCCTGTCCTTATTCAAAAGTTTCCTGGCTCTGAGACTGTTTGGAGCAGGGACGTTGCCGGAGAGATAAAGGTGCGTAAATCAGTGTAACGGGTGTTAATAGACGGTGTGGATTTTCCCACGTCCAATTATTTTCCCATTTACACTGTAAATTGCTTTCGAACATCTTTCATGCAAGTCATCATACACAAAGATGATTTTATTCAAGCTATTGCTGATTTCAAATAAATGAAGAACCCAAAGAAATAGATTTCCGTGGCAGCCATGGGGTGATGTTAATCACGGGGCGAGGACACCCGGGGGACCCGTGAGTGCTTTCCTGCGACACAGACGGAGCAAGACGAGACCTCAGTAAAGTAGCCCAGGAAGCCCCTCCCCAAGGACTGTCACTCTGTCCTCGTGGCCCCATGGGGTGAACGGTGGATCCGTGTGCTGTGAGCCTGTGAGAACCCTGCCCTGCCCTGGTATGAGAGGTGACGAGACAGGGAAGCTCCCTGTCTTCTGCGGTGGCTGCTGGGGCTGAGGACGCAACCCTGGAGGGATGGCAGCCACCTTGTCACCACGAGGCAGCCCACACAAAGGCAGGCGGGGCAAACCTGGAGATTCCTACTAAATCATCTGTACACCTGGACCGAGCCAGTTCTGCAGCCAGCTCTGCCCTAGACATTCCCTCGTGTGAGATGGAAAAAATGCCCTTCGTGGCCAAAGTTATTTTGAGCTGAGTTTTCTCTCACACAATGAACAGAGTCCTCACAAGTGATGGACTCAATGTTAGAACCAGAGTGGGGACCGGTGGGTGGGACCCAGGCCTTTCGCCTCCTGGTCCCAGCACCGATGATGCAGGGCACCTGCGTGGCCGCTGTCGTTTCCTGACAGATTATTTTATGTGGACATAAAGAAACTGGGTTCACTTGTAGGCAGATGAAAACAAAATTGTAGGGGGAAAGTGAATATTAACTTTAAAAACTGGCCAGGCTCTGTGGCTCAGACCTATAATCCCAATACTTAGTTTGGGAGGCTGAGGCAGGAGGATCACTTGAGGCCAAGAGTTCAAGACCAGCCTGGGCAACATAGCAAGACCCCATCTCTTAAAAAATGGAAAAACTAGCCAGGCATGGTGGTGCACCTATAGTCCCAGGTACTCAGGAGGCTGAGGCAGGAGGCTCGCTTGAGCCAGGGGGCTGGAGGCTGCAGTGAGCTGTGATCGTGCCACTGCACTCCAGTGTGGGTGGCAGAGTGAGACTCTGTCTCTAAAAAAAACGAGAAACAGCTAAGACCTATTGAAAACTCGCCACATGCCAGACATGGCACTAACGGCCTTGCACATCTTTTCACATTTAATCTTCACAACGTCCCCCAGGAGAGACAGGGTGCAGTATTGCTTTTATCCATTTAAGAAGGAAAAAATGTGATTTGAGCTGTTACGACAAAAGGGCCACGCGCCGTACGATTCCCTGTCCATGGAGTCACTGGAAGGGGTAGATCCGCGGAGACAGAAAGTAGCTCGGCGGCTGCTGGGCTGGGGGAGGGGAGCGACCGCTTACGAGGTGGGGGGGGGGTTTCTTTTGGGGGGTTTCAAACTAGACAGATGTGGGGGTTACACAACACTGAGAACATGCTAAACGCCACTGAACTGCTCACTTCTAAATGCTTGAGTTTGTGTTATATGAATTTTCCCTCAATTCTTAGAAAACTGACTTCCCAGTGCCCCACGGCTCATTAGGGCAGAGTGGAGATTTGAACCCGGGTCCACCCGCCCACGGGTCAGCACCGTCCCGTGCTGAGCTGGAGGAGGCGTCCCGGGGACTCCCCAAGGGATGAGCAAACTCTGGTTGGTGGAATGCGCTAAAGACCCGGAACATTCCTTCTCCAAAGCCTCCCCCCTCATCCATCACTCAGGCAGCCCCGTGGTGACCAGCAGGAGAACGTCCGTCTCTGGCGTCCCTGGGAGGGTGTAGACGCCTCTGTCTCAGGGAACGGGTGTTCCACAAACAACCGTACCTGTAGGGTCACGCCTGCAGGGTGACGCCGAGAGGGGGTGGAGGGACGTGCTGGGAGGGGGAGGGGGACATGAAGGGGCCCCAGGGCCAGACGCCAGACCCACCCAGCCCCCGCTCACTGACCAATGGCGGCTGTGAAGTACATGGCGATCTCGTCGGGGGTCAGCGCCCGCTCCCAGATGATGAACTCGTCGAACGCCCCGTTCTCGTAGCGCTTGGTCTGGTCCTGCTCGGACCCTATCACCAGGTTGACGTCGGGGTCCCCGTAGGCGTGGGACACCTTCCCGCTCGGATCAGAGGTGCTCAGGGTCCCGTTGACGTAGACTTTCAGGCCCTCCTTGGACTTCCAGGTAAACAGGACGTGAGTCCAGTAGGGGCCTGCAAGACAGGGGGGTCTCCGTGCGGGCGCTGTGGGAATGGGCTCCCCGTGCGGTGTGTCCCGCGGCTAAGCGCGTCCGTCTGTCCTGAGACGACCGTCGCTGTCCACCGTGGCGAGTCCGAACACGGGTCCTAACAGACCTGACCCTCCTGAGCCCTTTGCAGCACAGGAGGGAAGTCACCTTTTGCCCCACCCCCAACACTCCAGAAGCTGTTCAAGGAGACGCCTTGTCCCTTGTCACAGATCTGAACACTGCAAGGCAAGGCGGGCGCACCTGCCGGGACCCCCTTCCTCCAGACATAGCCAGGGAGGGGACAGAGGGGCCGGCGGCCTTTCCAGTCCAGCAGTTCGGTTTTGCTCAGGAAATAATGATTATGAAACAAACAGACAAAAAGCCTTTTTCTTGTCAAGCCCTGAGCTGCGTGTGCACAAACTGGCCCCTGGGGACGTTTCCACCCCAAGGAAGGGAGAAGACGCTGCAAAGTGACCCAGCAGATGCGTCCAAGGGGAAGCTGGTGGGTGACCCGCTGCCAGAAACAAGGCAGCTGGCAGGTGGCCATGACCCAAGGGGCAGCTGTCACCTCCCTGAGCCGTCTGTCCTCATCTGAGAACCAGTGTGAGGCAGGGCTGAGGCAAAAGTCACTGGCCAGGACAAAGGTCCCTCCACCCTCCAAAAAATAAAAAATAAAAAAATCCAAGACAGGAAGAAAAAAAAAGGAAAGCAAAGGTGATAAAATATTTGAAAGAGGAAAGAGGCCGGAGTACGAGCACCAACCAAGCCGACAGGAGCCCAGGAGAAAAAGCCAGTGTGGTCAGGAGCCAGGAAGAAGGTCCCTCTGTTCCAACATCACACAGAAAGTCCTAACTATGCAACAGGGCAAAAAATAATAAAATATTAACAAAAAGTCTACAGATTGGGAAGGATGCAATAGAACTATCTCTGTTTAGAGAGGACATGATTTTCTATGTAGAAAACACAAAAGAAATCAACAACAACAAAACCCTTAAACTAATAAATCATTATAGCAAAATTGCCAGATGCAGGATTAATACACGAAAGTCAACCACTCTTCTGTATACCAGCAATGAACAAATGGAATTTAAAATTAAAACAGTAAGTTTTCGTTTATACTAGCCCTCCAAAAAAAGGAAAAAGAAACACTTAGGTATAAATCTAACCAGAGCTGTGTCACATCTCTATGAGGAAAATGACAAATCTCTGCTGAAAAGATGTAAACAAAAGCTACATGAACAGAGCGATGTCCCTGGTCCCGGCTGGGAAGACTCAGTGTCGTCAAGCTGTCAGACTGATCTACGTGTTCGACACGATCCCAGGCAGAATCCCAGCGAGTTATTTTGTGTCTATCAACACCCTGTTCACAGCTTCAGAACTGACGGTTAGAACATGTCGATTCTGAAGTTTACGTGGAGAAAGCGACACACCTAGAGCAGCCGGCACGGAGCCGACGGCCGAGAACCGGGTCCGAGCCCCGGCACCACCTGACATGGAGACTCGCTACGAACCTATGGCCGTGGGGACGGCGGGATTCGACAGGCAACGGCAGACAAATGCCCGCTCCACCTCCGCCCTCCCGCGCCGGTCTCCAGCCCTGCCGGGCCCTGCCTCCACGGCCCTGGTGCCTGTCCACCCCGACCTCACGCCGGCAGGTGAACACGATGCCACAGGGAGACGGGGTCCCCGACAGGACACGGCCACCTGCAGGCTCAGCACTGAGCCCCCCTCCACCCCGACCCACCCCCACCACGGACCCTCCTCCACCCCAGACCCCCTGCCCACCCCTTCGTCCCTGCCCCCCACCCCCGGCTCCCTGAAGCTCCACCCTCTCTTTGCAGGAGCGTTTTCCCATCTAATTTTAAGCCACGGCGAGTGGACACCACTAAAGAGGAGGAGGAAGGGGAGGAAGAGGGAGCCACCGTGTGCACTTTGTGACCAATATTCCATTAATCTCCCCCAAGCCCTGAGGTTAGTGCCACTGACGTCATCGGTTAGTGGAAAGCGAAGCAGCTGGGAGAAGTCGGGTGACCCGCAGGAGTCACACAGCACGGTCAGATGGGACCCGGCGCTGCCCGCCACCCGGGGTCGTCTCAGCAAAGGCCACGTCCCTGCCCTTCCCGGGCCCTTCCGGAGCGAGGACAGGCGCCCGCACACCCGGAGGCCAAGCACCCTGGGCTCCCCGCACCGTCGGGCCCCGGCGTCCGTCCTCGGAGAGGACTCGGCTCCTCCGGGCTGAGCTTTAGGGGCCCACCCCGTCACTCACCAGGCGGGCTGAAGGTGGCCTCCCACGTCTTGGAGTTGTCCCGCGTGTACAGCTCCACGGAGCCTTTGCCGCCGCTGGAGCAGACTTTGAACCCGTCGGAAATGACCTGCCCAGCGTACGCAGAAGGGGCCGGTCGGGACTGTTCTCCTTGCGTCTTCCAGAAAAAAGAAAAGGTGACCCCTGCGGGCAGGAAAGGACGCGGTGAGTTGCTGACGGGAACAGGCGCACGTGACTGTCGGGAGCAGGTGACTCCGCTCTCCGCTCTGCATCTGAGGCACTTTTCCCTCATGCAGAGGCAGCGTGTGTTCAACTCAGAAAACACGCAGTGATGTTAGCTAGCGTGTATTAAGGGCACTTCTCTAAGATCTTTAAACGAATTGTCTTCTTTTAAATAGTACAAACGCCTGTTCCCGTCCCATTATACAGATGAGGAAACCGAGGTTAATCTGCTCAAACCCACCAAACCAGGGACCGACTCAGAGCAGTGCAAACCCAAGCGCATCGGCAGGGCGGGCGGACGCGGGGACCTCCCCTCCTGCAGACACGGCGTCGCGGGAGCGCCTTCCAAAGCCGCCGCTATAAATATATTTTACAAAGAAAGGAGCCATCTCGCGTATACCGGTTTATAAACAACATTCTTCTAACAATTTATTACACCGTGAACTTCCCCCGTGTCCATAAATACACCTGGCGCCGTCGTTTTTACGTCTGTGCAGCAACCGTTCCAAACGGGTGCGGCCTTCTCTAAACAACAGCCCCCTCCTGCAGGGTCGAGGTTTTCTTTGGCTTTTTGGGGAAATGTTTCAAACAGAATTTGAAGCAGACTTTCCGGCACAGCTTGGTGGGGGGTTTCCTGTCGAAGGGAAGGGCACTGTCGAGGGTTTTGGTGTCTGGGATTGTCCGTGCACGGCGCCCACAGGGACGGGGCGGCGGCGAGAGCTTTTCCCAGACACCCGTCTGCAGACTGTGGGTGACCTCTGACCCCAGTGCCACCCGGGGAAGGTGGTGTCCACGTGTTGGCGTGACCGAGCTGGCCCGTCAGCGGACGGCCCTCCGTCACCGGGAGCGGATGGCACATCCTTCAAATGCCGCGTGACAACATAGTTCGGCCATTGCATCACATTGCACCTTTGTCAACACGGAGAACAGAGAGCAATTTTTATAATCCTGGTTTTGAGTTTCCCTGTTTTATTTTTTAAGGTAAGAGGAACCTAAAAGCGCAGCTCCTGATGGTGACTCTCGGTCCCGAGTTCCCCCCTCGAGGGTCTGGGGGCCCCTCGCTGAAAGGTGATCAAGGCTCAGCCCTGGCCGGGGCTCGGGGGCCCTGGGGGGCTGGTGCCTCACTACCGTGACACTGCGGGGCTCTGATTGGCTCTATTCTGCCTCCAGGAACACTCGCCCCACCCCCCGGCCTGTCTTTGCGTGCGACAAACGTGGGTGTGACGTGTGTGCACGTGTGAGCTAAGCCGCCACCTGGCTGGACTCTGCCTACGAAAGCCAGAAGCAAATCCGGCTGCTCCCCCCCACCCCCCACCCCCAACAAGCAGGCCCGGGCTCAGCGGTGACGGGGCCTCAGGGACGCCGAGAGAGGACCCCCGGTGGGACGGGGTGGGTGGGCAGAGGGAGGAGACAGCAGCACATTTGTCCTTGACCTTATTTATGTAGATGGAACCAAGTTTAGACTTTAGACCTAATCTTCCAATGAAGTCACAGACGTGGTCTTAGAGAGAGTCACTGAATTAAAAGAAGACACTTGTCATTCATGTATAAATTGGTTTTTCATTACCAGCCATCCTTACTGTGACGCCTTAAAAATTAAATACATTTGTTACGAGGCCTTCAAATGCCTTGTGACAACGTCGTCTTACGAGAATTGCATTGTGCCTTTGCCAGTTCAAAGCCCAGTATGATTGACAGAAACATGGAAAACTGCATGATTTTTATGATCCTGGCTTAGAATTTCTCCATCTTATTTTTTAATGTAAGAGGAACCTCGAAACTCTACAAGGCCCCTGGATGTTTCTGATCTCTGAAGGGTCCGAGTCACGAGGGTGTGTGCCGAGGGCCACCGAGGAGAGCGAGAACCCCTCCAGCTGCCCTGCGGTGGGGGTCCCCACTGTGAAGGGACGAGACTGCGCACGGCCCAGGGTACTGACGGTGGCGTCCCCGGGCCCGGCTGGGCCTTCCCGGCTTCCCCTCCTGAGCCCGCTCCCTGCGAGGGCCGAGTGGGGGAAGGAGACTCGGGGCCACCCCCGTCCGAGGGTGCCCTGTGCGCCGTACTCGGGGGCCACAGAAGCCAGGAGCCCCCCGGGCCTTCTGGCTGCATCTCCCGCGCTCGGAAGCCACCAGATTCGCAGGGAAATGAGCACAGCCCATTGTGAAATTTTCGTTATGAAACACATTCCCAGTAGGATTCGTGAACGTTAATTTTTTCCAAAAACTTTGCTGTGTCGAAAAATTCCTTTCACTCAATTCAAAATTATACTGTCTCGGCCAAACGTCTTTCTGTCCAGAAAGAAAAAGAAAAAAAATAACAACACTGTGTGTGGTGTTCGGTGCGGGGAGGATGAAGGGCTCAGACCTCGCTCTCGTCTGGGTAACTCGACCCGCAAACAATGGCTTCTGTCCAAGGAACGGCTTCTATTTAAATATTAATTTGTGTCTTCGCAGAGTCTTAAAAGATTCACAATGTGCCTTCAGCATTAGCATTTGAAGGAACTCTGCCTCTCGGACTGGGACGTCAGTACAAAACGGACAAGCTGAAGGGAAAAGAAATAAGCGCGATATTGACAAATTGATTTGATTCTTCTTGTCGTGAGCATTGAATCCTCATCCATCCAAAAAAATAAAGCGAGGACGTGTCTTTCTCAACAAGACAACAAAAAGGAAAAACAAAAATCCAGACATCACAAGAAAAGACTGATAAATTTGAGTGTGTAAATATTATAATACTCTGCAAGGCAAAAAAAATTACCATAACAAAGTCAAAAGACGAATGACAATGTGGAGAAATAAAATTCGCAATACATTTAACAGACAAGAAATTCCCTCAATATGTAAATAACACTTTAGAAAGAAGAACATGACTTCCAGCATCGACTGAGAACCAACTATGGGCAAGGAAAGCTGTGCTGAGGCTTTTACACGTACGAGCTCTTAGTCCTCCCAACAACCCTATGAAGCAGGTGCTGTTATTATTCCCATTGCACACATGAGAAAACTGAAGCACAGAGAGGTTAAGTAACTTGCCCAAGGCCACACAGCTAGTCAGCAAAGTCGGGATGTGAACCCAGGAGTTGGCATTTGTGATCAGTGTACAATGCCATCCTTCCCTCGGAGAGAGCATCTCCCTGGTCACCGGGGTCTGTGGGCTGCACTGTCCCCGTCCCCAAATGAGAGCAGTTCTGGTGCAGTGGCTGGAGCCGCAGAGACACCTCTACCCCGCGGAGGAGGAGCGGTTCCCTAGAAACCAGGGAGGGACAGCTGGGACTGGAGCACAGTCGCTGTTTGTCCTCCCTGCGGCTGTCCCTGCGCCCGGGGGTGTTTTCAATTTGGAGGAATAAATAAGCCTGGTGTGTTTACACGGCTCTCTGAACTCGGAAACAGCCCAAAGTACAAATCTGTAAACCTGGCCGTGGTTCGGAACCTCAAAACCATTTCTCAAAATTCTGGTTTCCACAAAACGTCCCCTCCCACGTGTTTGTGCCTCGTCAAGCTTGTGTTTATTTTTGCTGGACCGTGGTCCTCACTGTCCCTGCATCGTGCGTGCACCGTGGACTCATCTCTTGGGGCCCTCTGATGTCCAGAAAGCCCTGGGGCTTCAGACCAGGCCTGCGTCACACTGGTTTCCTCCCTGGAAATGACGACTTGTCATTTTCCCGGGAGAAAGGACCCTGAAGGCCCAAGGCGGGCTTGCAGGGCGGAGAACACGTCCCCAGAAAGTATCCGACGGGCCCAGATGCTGCGGACAAATTTTCACATGACAAAAAAAGGAGCCGGTCCCTGATTATTTTTTTCTTTTGCAAGTATGTGTCCTGTCCGCCACATGGCTTTGGCCACAGGCTGTGGCCACCTTCTGGGGCCGATCCCCCCCTGCCCAGCCACTCCTCACGGCCACGGAAGAGGCGCAGCCGCCCGCGGGCGCTAACAGGCCCCGCCCTCCCTGCCACCAGCACCCGGAGCCAGAACTAACGTTCTGTGAGCCGCACGGTGGATTTCCTTCCCGCGAAGGCCGTGGCCCTGCCCAAACCCGCCGTGACATCACTGCCTCTATTATTTTAAGGAGGTTTTTTTACAAGGTTAAACATTTTCATCTTACATCTCTGCGAGGCAACGTCACACCTCTCAGCCCCCGGGACGGCAGCTGCCTGTGTCCCTCCCCTGCCCCCCCCAAGGTTTGTCGTGCGTCCTGCAGTCAGTGAGAACCTCGTACTCACACTGCGCCGGCCGGGGCGGGGGCTCCCCGACAGCCACGTGCACTGGGGTCACACCAGCGCCGGCCACTCACCTTCGGGGCCGCAGCGCGCCGGGTTGCTGATGCAGGAGCTCTGGTACCGGCCGTAGTAGAGCAGCGTGACCCCTTTCTCCTCCTTGAGGTAGATGCCTTTGTTGACCCGCCCCTCTACGATATCTGGGGAAGAGAAACCGCGCCGTGCGTTAGCGCTGCAACAGTAGAAGCCTAGAGACGTCTGTCAGACTTACAACTTGTGTATGATACACGTTACTATTTATCTTTCTAATTCTATTATGCATTTATAATCTATATACTCTATGATAGTAATATTATAGAATGGATTAATATTTATTATTAATAATTAAATTGTAAATAATTTATGTTGCCGTGTTAGATAATAAATTAGTATTAAATCCTATTGATATTATATTTGCATAAGATAGGTGTTATAATACTATAGTTATTGTATTGCCCGCAGGTGCACTCTAAGAGGGACATGACGCTAACCTCCTACTGGCCTGGACTTTGGTGGCATCGACACGTTTTATGAGTCCTTCCGGCTCGCAGCCTCCCACGAACTTCCCAAGCGAAACACTTCAGCAAGAGTGTGAATATACAACTAGGACTTAACTCCTCTCCTTTTGAGTCCTAATTGAAAGCCCCTGATCCCAGACATGTGTACTCAGGATTTAAAAAATAAATAAAACAAACAAAAAAAACCACCCATTATCAGACTCTACAAGGAAAACCAGAGTCACATTTTAAATGGCTGCCGAGTGCACAAAACGGCCGTGAGTCCGGGGGACGGGCCCTGCCCGGTGCGGCCAGGTTTCGTCCCAGTCCCGCAGCACACGCATGCTGGGAGTGTGAGGTCAACGGTGTGCAGAATAGGGAAGTGGAGACCTTAGAAACCACGAGTGAGCATTTATGGGCAGCTGGGGTCACAGTTGCTCAGGTCTCTCTGCCACCACGTGGGCCAGGCAGGGAATGCCCCAGGCGTCCCCAGCCGTGGATGGACCAGACCTGCAGGATCTGACCTGCCACACACCCGTCACATAAACACCTTGGTTGCCATCAGCAAACTGAGCTGTGCGGGAAGAGCAGAAGCTGCATGGGCTCTGGGGGTTATTAAATAAGACAACTTAATCGGGATTCTTGTGGGTGTGTCTCCTACAACAGCTTCTAACGACTCTTTTTAAGTCCAGCTACAGAAGAAATGCGGATTTTAATGTTTGTAAGGGATCAAATGTTCGACGTGGCATTTTAAACTCAGCTTTGCTTTTCCATTAAAAGGGCCTGCTTTTCCTATCCCCAAGGACATGCTCTATTTAAAAATCCAAACAATTTCTATGTTTAGAAAAGGCCTCCTCTTGTGTCTGTTTGGTTCTGAAAACGAGCAGCTGGTTCAGAAAGTGCTGGTAACTTGAAAGACTAGTCCCGCCTTCCGCTGTATCTGGACTTGCGACACCTGCCCTAGGGTTGGCCCTGAGCAGCCACTGCTAACACCTGGGGCTGCTGGGCCTGATGTGGGCTCTGCTTGTCTGCCAGCCACGGCAAGGAGGGTCCACATGCCACAGCAGGGGGAGTCCATGTGCCACAGCAGGGGAATCCACGTGCCACGGCGGTGGGGGAGTCCATGTGCCACGGCAGGGAGAGTCCACGTGCCACAGCAGGGAGAATCCATGTGCCACAGCGGGGGGGGGTGTCCACGTGCCATGGCAGGGGGAGTCCACGTGCCACCATGGTGCCCCGGCCTTAGAACTCGCTGCAGGCCCAGACGCGACAGAACGCAGAGCAAACGTGTGCGTGCTCACCTACGGTTGCAGAGAAATTTGAGTAGGCAGAGTCATTGGTGTGCACAAAGGTGGAGTTATGGGGAGGGAGCACAGTGAGGTTGTGGGTTCGCAACGCTGGGGGAAACGACAAAAGAGAAAAGCACAAAACATGAGTGACACGAAACACGGATGGATCCGACGTATCTCTCAACCCGCAACACGCATCCGGAGGGCCCGTCTGGCCGAGGGACACCTCCGTCTTCTCTCCTGCCTCCCCCCCTGCAGCCCCCACGGCCGCACCCACGCAGCCCGTGGGACGGCCCCCTCCCAGCCCCGTGGGTCCCAAAGTTGGGGCACGGTGGCTGCGAGTTTGGTGCCAGCACGGATCCCATCCGCTGGCTCCAGCTCCTACGCGGATACTCAGTTGAGAGATACGAACTTGAACTTGGCCATTTACGAAACGGCCTTCACAGAAGGGTTAATGGTGATGACGTCACGAGGACTGATGACAGAAACACGGCATGAGGACAGCTGCATGGGATGCGACACACGGATGAAACACGGAGAATTCGGCAACAAACGACAAAGCCGCACATCCGAGAGGTGCTTTTCAAGGCCACCGGACTGTCCCCGGCCGGCAAAATGTGCTGGCGGAAACTCCTCTGCTCCTTTTCCCTTAAGAAGCCGTAATCACAGTGAAACACGCCGGCCCGGCGTCGTGGCGTGAGGAACGGCTCCCGCAGGCAAGCGCCGTGAGACCGTCACCATCCCGTGCTTCAGAACAAACACTGATATATTAGAGTTTTCCTAGAAGCCGATACACTCAGCAAACAAAACTCCCCTGCAGTGTGTAACTACATGTGGGTAATTACAGCACCTTTGGAGGAGACTTTTTCATGGGTAAAGGTTTTCCAAACGCCAAGAGTTACTGATTTAATCCACAACCAGGCGCTCAGCTCGGGGGTGAGGGGAGAAATATGCTGATAGTTACTGGAGCTCTTGTGTGAAATAACTCCTAACGTTGGAGTTGCCGGGTCCTGACAATGGGCTATTTCAACAATGCATTTCCACGTAGGGAAATGATCCCCTTTCAGTGGCTTTAAATTAAAGGCCCTGAGAAACGAAACCTAGATTGTGACAAGGGGACGTGGTTTATTTTAACCTGCGCCAGTCATAGAGCAAACTTTCACAGGGACGTTTGTCACCGCTGCAATGCAGAATGTTCTCGGGAATGAGGAAAATGCCAGCATGCTGGTGTGGGAAGGACAGTACCCGGCAATATGTGGCTTTTGAAAAAAAATGCATGACACAGAGCCAGTATACAAACGACTGAAGCATGAGCTAGGGCTGGTGAACAGTAAGCCCCTTCTGTATACCTCGGCTGTCTGACATGTCCCACAGCACGAAGCAAAGAAAAATAAACCATAAAACAATCCCAAATCCTTCAAGACTTACAGTTGGAAAAAGGTTCTTGTTGGAATGGGGAAAAAGTGCTCAGGGATATCTTGGGTTTCTCCTACTAGCAAATGCAGGAGTTGAGTCAAATAGAGACACTGTTCTGCACGGAATGGGACCCCTGGGAAGCTCTCAGGTGACCTTTAGTCTTCTCAAGGGCAGCTGGTGTGTGGGGAGCCGACGGGGAGGTGTCAGTGCCCTTGCGGGTGACACAGTGGCCCACGAACTTGTGAGTGAGTCTCGGTTGGCTCGACCTTTGGTGCCTGCTGGAAACAGGCCCCTGCTTTGGCGGGCACAGACACCCTGCCGGTTTGGTCGAGCTAGAAAATATATACCCGGACTCACCCGCAGATGGATCCGTGACAGCAGGTTCTGTTTTGAGGTTGGGGGAAAATGCACATTTGAATCATATTTTGAATCAGAAATTCTGTCCTTCAACATATAACAGTTCTAGATATAAAAGTTCTAGTAAAATACTTTGCAATAATTACGAGGCGGAAGCTACACAAATATTTGCTCATCTCTTCCGTCCCAGTTTCCACTCAGAGCCGATTCCTCCCACATCCCCCCGCCCCCAACGGCGTGTGGCTTCCTGCGACCACGGCTTCCTCACCACCCGCGTCTACCTCCGGTCGTGTCCTGCAGTTCACGGATCCCGTCCACGTTCTCCAGCGGCCAGTAATGGGAAGCAGAAGCCAAGACCTCAAACCCTCGGGGAAAGAAGAGGAAAAATTTTAGATCATATTAGGGAGGAGAGAACTGCAGATGCAGAACCGCTCAGCACACACTTGGAATAGCGGCGTACCGCGATGGCCCAGGGCGACATTGAAAAGGCACCGGGTAAAAGCCAGTACTCGTTCTCGGTTTAAAAAAGACTCTTAAATCATAAATTGGTAAATAGTTCCATAAGGTGGACAAAACAGGTTAAGTAGGAAAAGATAGATGCCTCTCACCTCGTGAAAACAAAGCCACCGTGCCTGATGGTGGGTCAGGAAAAAGGCAGATCCATTATCCTACTCTTATTTCACATGGTTTTAGAGAGAATGTCTGATGCAAACAGACGACAGAAAGAAGGTCAACAATCATTTTAAGGCCGGGTGCAGTGGCGCACACCTGTAATCCCAGCACTTTGGGAGGCTGAGGCAGGAGGATCGCTTGAGCCCGGGAGTTGGAGGTTGCTGTGAGCTAGGCTGACGCCACGGCACTCTAGCCCAAGCAACAGAGTGAGACTGTCTCGGGAGGAAAAAAATCACTTTAAAAGAGGAAGAAACTAACATCGATATTCTGCCAGACATGGTTTGAGGTACTTAACAAACACTTCCTCGTTTTATTCTGAGGAGCATCTGCAAGAGAATTGTCCGCTTGGCCTATTTGTGAAGACAAGGAGTGAGGGTCTTGCTCGGAACCGCACAGCATGGTAGGGTGCACACACCCTCGAGTCTGAGTCCCCCCTGCTCCTCCCATCGTCCCTCCATGTTTCCCCCCACCAAAAGTTACTCAGTTCAAAATTTCCTTTACGCTCCTCGTACTCTGAGCAGACAGAACCTTTTGCAGATGTATTATTGTCTGTCCTGCTCTTCTCATCGGATACTATGTGGATGATTTAACTCATCTGTGTCCCGTCCTCACAATCAGTGTGGGTAACATTCCCTCGAGTGGCCGCGCCACTAACAGCCACCTTCACCACCCTACTACCGACGGAGCGTCAACAGCTTCCGTGTTTGCCGTCACGGTAACTCTAACACGGGTGGCTCCGTGCATAGAATGCTAACATTCATCTTTTCTTGGATTAGTCCCCTGCGACTAGTTCCCAGAAGTGGAAATAGTGGTCCAGATGACTAAATCATCATCAGCCGCCCTAAACATCTGCTAGATCATACGAAAGTAAAAATAAAGTAATCTTTGTGCTATTCTTTGTAAAAAAAATAAAATAAAATAAACTTTTTAAAGAGGAGATAATATGATCATTATTTCCAAATGATGTCTGCCTGCTAACCAAAGTGAAAAAGCCTTACACACAAGAAAAGAATTTGGTAAGTGAAAAACTATTACAAACAATAAAAGAATTTAGCAAAAGGCTTATACAACTTTAATATACAAATGTCAATAGCTTTCCTGTGTTCCAACAACAGTGCTAAAAAAGAAGAGAAGAAGAAAAGTTCTCATTTATAAGCGTAGCCAATAAAGAGAAAACATTTAAGAAGAAAAGAACAAGAATGGCACAAGATTCGCACAAAGAAAACAAAAAATAACAACACTGAGGGGTGTTAACCCTTCGACAAATGAGAGACTTATCCTATTCTGGGAAAAGCAGACTCAAGATCATAAAAGTGTCAACCATTCTTTAATTAATCTATAAATATTAAGAGATTTGCTGTAAAAAGTCTAAGAGAATTTCTTGAGATGGAAATCTGATTATGGAGTTTATACATAAAAATAAATAAGCAAGAATAAACAAGAAAACCTGAAGAAGGAAGATAAAAGGTTAATGGGAGTGGTCGTGCACTCGAGGCAGGACATTGTACAGCTGCAAGAATTAAGACAACTTGTGACACACGAATAGACAGTTCAGTGGAAGAAAAACCCACCAACACTCCCAAGTACATGTGGAAATTTGTTTATGATAAAGGCGGTATTTTAAATCAGAGGAGAAATATTATTCCACAGAAGGTATTGGAGCCAGTTGACCCTCTGGGAAACATTAAGATCCCTACCTCACTCCTAACATCGTAACAATTTCCAGATGTATTAAAATTGAAGTGTTACAAGATAAAACATAAAAGCTTCTGAGGGAAACAGACTACAAATTTGATGCATACGTATTTTAAAATTTCCGTACGGAAAAAAAATCCAGCTAAATCAAACCAAGGAATTATGTTTACATAACGCATATGACCGAAATGTATGGATTTCTCTTTAGCTGTGTTAAATTTATTATGTTAATAAAAACTCCTACTATTAAGAAGAAATAAACCAACATAATAGTGGGGCAAATGACACAATTGGATAGTTCAAAGTAAAAGTAATATGAATTATTTTTAAATACAGGAAATGATGTTCAGTCTTGCTCATACTTTTAAAAGCATGTTAAAATCCGCAATGACATAGCCTGTCGGAGCTCCCCTATCAGACCAGCAAACAAAAGGTTAGATACGCCAGGTTGACAGCTTCTACCCCATTTCTGATGTGAGTTCAAATCAGTACAGACTTTCTGGCAGGCAATTTGGCAATATCTATCCAAATTTTAAGTGTACGTTTGCTTTGATCTAGCAATCCCACTCCTAGGAATTCATGCTAGAGACATATTCACATAAATGATCAAAGACCTACATACAAGGTTTATTTGTTGCAGAATTTGTTATAGTGTCGGAAGCCTGAGAGTAGCTTAAATGTTCGTGGACAGAGGGCTGGCTGGACAGACGCGGCAATTCGCACAAGGCACTAGTGTGCAACCGGGACAAACACGGAGGCTCACAGAAGGATGTAGAATGTTCTTTGATTGACATTGTTAAGTGTTGACAAATCAAGATGACAAAAAAAAAATGTGTATGCCAGGAGCTATCTGTGTACAATACAGGTGTTTGGGGCAGGGAGGGAGAGAAGAGAGAGACGAGAGCGAGAGTGAGAGCGAGAGAGAGAGAGAGAGAGAGAGAGAGATGCTTGGATGGAAACCCCAGAAACCGATGCCAGTATTTTCGGCGTGAAAAAGTTGAGGAACTGGGTGTCACGTGTAAGGAGAAGGTTTACATTGCATTATCTTTCTGTTCTATTTGAATTTTTGGACCTGTATTCCTATAAAAATATTTTAAGACCTGCTGTCACAGTGAAAATGACCGTAAGTCGTGTCCGTACTAAATTGCCAGATGAGAACTGAGGCATCCGCCTAGTATCTGCATTTTTGCCTCCCGGGTGCCCAACATCTGCACACGTCCGGATCACGGGCTCCTTTTCCGGTTTGCATCTGTGGCTTCAGTGCTCCGTACACGAGCCCACGCTGCGAGCCAGGGGCAGAGCGCGCTCTGGGGCATACGCCAGAGAGAAGTGTCTGAACAACACCCGACTCTCCCGTGCATGTCGGGAAGTAACGCCCGACCTCAGTGGGTTTCCAGTGGGAATAGTCCTGCCATCGTAACGCAGCACTGAGAATCTGAAATGCAAAAATTGAAACTCTTCCTTTTCATTTGTACCACGCTTTTTTTTTCCCCCCTAAAATCTAGGATATTCATTCTGAAGAGAAGAAAACCTCATTGACTTGTTATTCGATCCATCTGGGGAAAAGTCGCAAAAGGAAATAGCATCTGTTATACAAGGAACAGATGCTGCGTCTTCAGAACTGTCATCTCCATAAAATAAGCCCTGTGGACACAAGATTCTTTCTGTCCTTTCCGTTTGCGCCTGGCCACGGTCAGCTCTGGGTAGAAAGGGGGACGGAGGACAGGGGGGTGTCCCCTTCACCTCAGAAGACGCACCCCGAAGCCAGCCAGTGTCCACAAGTGACGGGGGCCTGGGGAGGGGCGTTGGGACCTTCCATTGCGTGTCACTGCCCGTCACACACACGTGAAACACGGGGCTCATGTGACAGACGGGGAACAGGCGCGGAAGGGGCTGCAGACAGAAACGTCCACGAGGCAAGGGGACGCACTAGGAGTGATCTGGACAGAGGCCGGGGATGGCGCTCCAGGCAGTTAACAACCTGGAAGGGTCAGGCAGGGACCCCAAGGACAGGCGCTGGACACAGACGCCAGGCATTGCCCCACGTTGCCGACTGCGGAGCCCGGGGCAGGAGAGGCTGCGGGGACCAGAGGTGTGTACCCGGTGCCAGTAAAGCCACCGCCTCCTCTTGCCAGAGAACTCCTGCTCTGTCGAGGAGTTTGCCCGGGATTGCCAGGTATCCCACTCTTTAAAGAGAAGCCGGACATCCGGATTTTTTCATTTGAAATCTCCCAGATTTTTAATGTTAGCAATTTTTTAAAAATTAAAACAGTGTGCGGCACTACAAGACGTAACGGAGGACTGAGTTCAGCCCGTAGGTTCCCTTTTACCATCTAAAGAGTAAAATAAACTATAGTCCTAACAGTTTCATCAGGACAAGGAAATCTCACTCTTTTGTGAAAAAGACACTCTGTGGCTCTTTTCCCTTCGAGACGGTGACACAAGACCCTCCGGCTGGGCAATCACCTGAGTTGTCACCAGATAAACTCTCATAGAGAATAAACGTCTGCTCAGACAGGACGGCCAGGCCAGCAATAACGTGGCTCGTCCGGGGACTTCAAAATATCCCCAGGCCTCAAGAAATTGAGTAGGAGGGGAAGGCAGAGAGAGAGAGAATCCAGAAGGCACGGAGGGCAGGACCGTTCCAGCTGCCCCACCGTTATAAACCGAGTCTTCGGGACTGATTTATCATCCACACACAACGGCCCATCGATTCGGTTTGCGGGGGGGGGCGTGTGTGTGAGAGAGAGAGAGGGAGGGACGGAGGAGAGGCAGGAGCATTAATACTCAAAAAAAAAGTTAATTTTCCCTTTTCAGTTTTTCTTCCAGATTTCCCTATTCCTATCCCTTCCATATTACTTATTCCTTGTGTCTGTCAAGGAAACCACATGCCTTGGTTTCATTTAGGGAAATACATCTTCTGTGTCCATCTACTCGATTCAGCTGAAATCCAGACACACAAAGCTCACCTTCCCCATTGGACTTTGCCTGCTGTTCCCACCACCTACGATGCTGTTCCCTGCGCTTTGCATGGCTGACTCTATAATTCAGGTCTCAGCTCACAGGGCCCTCCCCTCGGACCACCCTCTCTTCACACCACCGTCCACCCTGCCTCCCACGTCCTCACGTAGCTTTCTCGTGGCATTTACTGTTATCTGGATTTCTTTGTCAGTGTGTTCGCCTGTGGTCTGTGTCCTGTGCCGGACTCTTCCTCAACCGCTCCATCTGCCCCTTACCCCTCGTGTCTGAAACCAGGCGTGGGGTGGGTGGGAGTGTATCGGAAATTCAGATTTTTGCATTTTAAGTCTCCCAAATTTTTAATCCTAGTAATTTAAAAAATAACTCTAAAGATGAAATGCAAAAATGAGCAGATGAATCCACATAGAATATAATTATATATATATATAACTCTGGTACCCCAGAGAATCTCTATTTGCCAAATCCCCATTTGTTCAATGGGTCTAAGCATTGTTTTAAAAAATCCCATCATAAGCATATCTTTTCCACTGGGAATATGAAGAATGAAGTTTCTGCCGTGACCAGTGGTTGTGACAGTCCTTTATAAACTATGCAACGTTATGTAAACACAAAGAATGATAATCACTATAATTATCCGCCTTGGCCTCCCGGGTCCCTAAATAGGGAGGCAGAGTGACTGCCCACCCTCCTGGGAACGGACTGGAACCAGCCGCACCAAGCACCCCAGGACTAGAAACTTCTGGAAAATGACATGGTTTTCTTTTTTTCTTTTTTTACATTCCCTTTTCCTCATTATAAATGTTATCTATAAAATGGTTTGTTTATAAACTTTAAGAAAACCTGGCCTGCAGTGTCCTGGCCAATGCCATTTATGGATTTAGATTAATCAACATCACAGCTTCCCAGGGAACAGAGGCAGATGCCCGGCTGGGCCGTGGAGACACCTTGGCTGTGGGTGGGTCGGACTCGGGGAGCCCGGCCGTCCCCTCTCTGAGCCTCATCTTCCTCTCCTGGTGTCCCTGTAAAGGGGGCTGGTGGCTAACGAGTCTCTAGGGCCCCTTCCAACTGCAACCTCCCACCACTCCTCTAAAACGGCAACCTGCACTCACAGACCAACACAGGTGGTGCAAAGGCTCAAAACGATTCCCAGTGGATTTGCGATTACTTACAAACCGAGCACGTGTCTGTAAGGCGGGGTCGAGCTAAGACCTGGCGCAGAGAAACCAGACGGTGCCAGGTGGGCGCCGGGAGCTGAGCCGTGCAGGGCGGCCGTGCTGCCTCCTCCCTTCCCTTCCTCGACGGCGTGGACAAGTCCACACGGCCTGAGCACCTGCCGGGCGCGGGGCCCGGTGCTGGGCACCAGGACGAGAAGGCAGGGAAGCCCCACGGTTCTGGTAAAGCCCTGCATCAAGTTCAAGCGGGCTCCGGAGACCGGGGTTCCCGCCCTGTGCGGGGCCCTCCGCGAGGTCACCTGGCACCTGTGCGCACCTGCAGTGCCGCACTCGCCACTCGGCTGTTATCTTCCGGTAATCTCCGTCTGTCTCCCCAGTGCCCTGGGCGTCGTGAGTCCCCTGAGCTCAGTGCTGTGCCCTGAGACCACAAGCAAGTCCCTTAATCTCGCTGGAAGACACACGTCTTCATCTGCAGTGACGACACTGCTGCCGGGGGTGGCTGTGCAGGCCCCGGGTGCTGCCACATGGGCGCTACATTGTAGCGTTCCCGGAGTGAGACGCTGCGAGCTGTGCGGGCTGCTTCCCGCGTCCCTGTCCCAGCAGGCCGCGCGTGTCGGGGCGTCCACGCCATCAGTGGGTGCCCTCGAGATGGTGCCGGGGTCGGGCTTCCCCCTGGGGGGTCCCCGGGTGCCTCGGCCTCAGGGTCGTGAGCGGGAGTGTGACGGGGGTGCCCGGCTGGAGCCCCCAGAGGCCGTGGATGGGCCGGGGGAGAGGAGACAGGCAGAGAGGACTGGGCAGGCAACGCCAGGGGAAACTGAGGAAAGAAAAGCAGACAGAGCCCGGGGGCGGAGTGCAGGATGGAGGACCCTCCGAGCTCGGCAAACTGGAGCCCTTCACTGTCCCAGAGCAGGAAGCGGGGAGGAAAAGGAGGAAATAAAAGGGAAAAACAAAGGAAAGAAAGACAAACCCACAAAGCTGAAAGGGGCAGTCGAGGAAGGACCAGCAGAGAGGGGGTGGCTGGGGTCGGGGCAGTCGGGGGCACCTGGGTTCCAGACCCAGAGCTCAAGAAGCACCACCACCCCCCGCACCCCCCACGCCAGCCCCGGCACCACGGCGTCTTTCCAGCGACATTTCTGTCATTCTCAGATTGTCACATGGCCAGTTGATCAAGAAACATGGTTTTCTACCCTAAGGCAGGACGTGGCCGGAGCACAGTCTCTAGATGGAGCCAAGACAGTGCAAACTGCTGCATACGCTCAGGGCCAAGAATGTCAGTGCAGCAAATTGAAACACTCAGTGTGCAGGTAGAAGGGTTAAAGAATTTTTAAAAATAAATTTTAAGAAAAGAATGTGAGTGCATATGTGTGGGCATGTGTGGACATGTGTGGACACATGTGGATGTGTGTGAGGGTATGTGTGGTGCACAGGGGTACATGTGGAGGCATGTGGACATGTGTGCAGGTGTGTGGATATGTGTGGATGTATGTTCATGTGTGAGGGTGTGGGTGGTGCATAGGGGTACATGTGGAGGCATGTGCATGTGCAGGCATGTGGGCATGTATGTGATTTGTGTGCATGTGTGTGAACACGTGGGCACTGAGGATGTGCGTGGACATGTGTGCAGGTGTGTGGACATGGGTGGATGTGTGTGCATGTGTGAGGGTGTGGGTGGTGCATAGGGGTACATGTGGAGGCATGTGCATGTGTGGACATGTACAGGCATGTGGGCATGCATGTGGCTGTGTGTGCATGTGTGTGAACACATGTGGGCGAACACATGTGGGCATTGAGGATGTGTGTGGACGTGTGTGCACGTGTGTGTATACATGTGGACCCCGAATCACAAGGCAGCGGTCTGGGAGGTGCCCTCATGGCTCCCTTTCCAACACTGAGCGGCAGTGAGCACCGTGGCTGGGGCCTCGGGGCTGCTCGGGGCTCCAGGACCGTGGGGTGCACAGCCCTGCCCGACCCCCGACACCAGCTCGAGGAGGCACCTCCCTGTCCTCCCGGCTTCCTCCTCTGCTGGAAGCCAGCGGAGCGGCACACTGGACGCGGTGCTGGCCACAGAAACCCTTCCCTTTCTTCCAGCAACTCGGTTGGGGAAAGGGGAACGCGTGGAAATCCACAGCTTCTCACCTGCTACACGGGGGACTTGAGAAGCTCCCCGAAAATGTGGGTGACAGAGGAACGGCAGCACCCCGAGCCCTGTCGCTGGCAGGCTGAGGGGTGGCGTGGCCCCGCGTCACAGCCAGAAAGGAGACCCCTGCCAGGGTCCCGGGCTCTGACCGGGGCTCTTTCTGGGGGCCCTGGGTGCAGCCTGAGCCGGGTTCTGGCTGGTGGTTAGAGGCCGGTCCCCGTGGCAGGCGGGCAGGGCCCCGGGGGCGAGGCTCTGCGGGAACAGAGCCAGCTCCCCAGCAAAGGCTCGGGCATTAGCGGTGGGGGGGCCTCCCCACCTGCAACTTCCAGCAGCATGCGACCCCCGCTGCCCACAGGACCCCTTTCCCTCTCCCGCCTGCTCCTGACCGATGGGGCGGGAAACGTGCCCCCCGCACACCTGCCGGTGGAGGATGGGGCCTCCCCGTCCACCCAGAAAGAAGCCTCGTCCTGACGCTTCTAGACTGAGCATCCCGATGGTGAAAGGAAGGCGCCTGGCCGGGTGGGCACCAGGCTTGCTCTGTGTCCGGCACCGGACGAGGAAAGCCCCACTGTGCGGCTACCAACAGCCTCGGACGGGCCAAAGCTCCCAGTCAGCGCGAGAGAGCTCGCCCGGGAGACACAGGATGCGAGTTGATGGGGACAGAGGGCGCTCGGCCCTGAGGAGGCTGAATTCCCCTAATCACAGGTTTCATCCGACCCAGAGCCAGGGGTGGCCCGGCTGCTGCTCCGTCCCAGCCCGGACAACGGGAGGACAAAGCTCACGGCCAGCCGGGCAGAGAGTCTGGAGGACCAAAGACCCCAACAAGGGCCCTTTGAGGACAGCCTCTGTGATAAACAAATAAGCCGTTCCCAGGACACCCGCGGGGCAAGAGGAAAACGTGGTGAGAACAAGGAGACGCCCTTACCTGGGTGGTCCTGCGACCTGGAGTGGGCTCCGCGCACCTGCACACAAAGACCACACGGTGAGACTCTCGGGGACACCTCCCGGCAGAAATCTACCCGGCACCAACAGTGGCCACTTGGGGACGTTACCTGAAAGTCACAGTCGAACAGCAGCAGCCACGAGTACCAGCAGCAGAGGGGCAGCAGCTTCCCCATGGTTCCTCGGAGGACAGTGCGATCCACGAGCAAGTCCCCAGGGGCTGGGATCCACGAGCAAGTCCCCAGGGGCTGGGAGGAGGCGTCCTCTTCAGCTGTCACCTCCCCGGGAGAGGGGCATCTTCACAGGTTCCGGGGAGGAAAAGCTTTTGTCTCCTTCAAGTTTGTGAAACGCAGCCGTCTTGGGGGTTAACGGGTGTCTCTTCCTTGTCTCAGAGCTCGAGCTTCTCGGGCGATCGGTGGGCTCATTGCGATGACCAGACCTGCCACGGCACGCAGGGAGGGACGCACGTCCCAGTCGCAGCGCCGGGAGAGCAATCGGAGGCGTCACCGCGTGCGAGGCGGGGACTGTGTGTGTCCTCCAGGGCTTTCCTGTATCCCAGGAGCCTTCGTGCGTCCCAGTCGGATGTGGACTGGACTTTTCTCCTTTTTCTTGCGGCGGGAGAGAGCAAGGAGCCTTCCCGAGTGACTCTGCCCCGGAGCTCCCGGCCGCGGCTGGAGCCCGTCCCGGGCCGCCCGCTAACTCCTCCCGGCCTGGCTGGAGTTTACGAGGCTCCGCGCCCTGGGTGGAGAGCAGTGATGTCAGGTTCAGACCTTGCTCTGCTCCTTCTCTATTTATATCCCGGCGGCTCCGTCCTTCCTGGGTCCTAACACCGGCCCGTTAGGAGCAGCTGGAAACGCCTTCAGGATCTCAGGCTCCGACGCGGCCGGGGACACGGCCGCCACAGGTGCTTCTAATCAGCACCGCGGAGGCCGCGCCAGTTAGTGTTGGCGACGTCAGGACAGACTGTCAAACAAACCACAAGCTCCCTTTAGAGCCGAGTCTGGTTTGCCCGAAGGAAGGCAGAGGGGACACGGGGGCAGGAAAGGGAAATAAACACGCCCACCCTGCCCCCCGCGCTAGGGGCCGACCCCATCCCTCCTTAACTCTTTCAGCAGTCGCGAAAGCCACGGGGTTAGTTACACTGAGCAGGTACGCCAGACCCCACGGCCGTCCCCACCCAGCACCCAGGACAGCGTCTCAGTGTGACAGCAAAGGGACCCTCGGCCAGCCATGCCTCAGTTTACCCTAGACCAGAGTTTCTCCGATCTACCCAAGTGTACACGCACACACACGCACACCCTGTGATCACGGCCACGTTTGCCGCGTGATCTGACCAACACTCACCTGTCTGTGAACTGCCCGACACGCACGGGCCGCGCTCTCAGGCAAATCCCCGCGTCTCTCTCGCTGGCAAATTCCTTGTCTGCAAAAGGGAGGTCGTGGGTCCCCCTCGGCAGGGTCACATGTGTCAGGCTCCTAGAGCAGCGCTTGAAAAACACGTGGCGCTCAATAGATGTTAGTTTTTATTAAGGAAAATTGTCAGTCCATAAATGTTGGCTATGATTATTGTTATAAAGTAGAAAATAACACCCAATAAATGTTCGCTGATAGCGCAATCCCCACGGTCCTGGCTTTAAATGGGGATTAGGAGCCTCGAATCCAACCGACTTCCTAAAGAGGAGAAAGCGGCTTCCAGTCTCCACGCACAGGGAGAGAGACCTGCTGCCCAAGGCGGCGGGGGACGGGGGGAGGGGGGGATTATTTTGAACTTGCGCCTGCAGCCGACGGCAGCTCGGATGCTCCGACAGCCGGACCCCCCGGCGCAGCGGGAGGAGACAGGTGGTTTCTTCCCGGCCCCTCTCCTGCCACCTCCAAAGCCTGGAGCTGGGACCGTGACCTTAGGCCGCTTGCCCAGGCTGATCCGCCTCAGAAGAGACTCGTCCACGACCTTTATCTCCACGTGGCATCCGCTGCCCAGTCCTTCCACCTCCCTCGGGGGAGCGTGGAGGGAGGGACGGTGTGGCAGTTGTCCCCGCCCCGGCCTTAACGTCAGAAGAACCACACGGATTCCCGAACACACGGGCCCTGCCCAGCCCCAGACCTGGGCAAAGCCGATGTTTCTTTTCCATCATAAATCTGTCATTGGACGACGGACGGCACCCAAGTCCAGGGCGGCCGTAAAATCCGGGTAGAAAGCAAGTTGAGCAGAACCTGCCCCGCAGGCGTCTACACACACCCAGATGGATGTTCGATCCCGATGCCAGACTATGGGATGGCACTGGCACACGGCCTCCCCTCTCCCACTCAGAGGTGTGGAGGGAGAGCCCACCTCCCCCTGGAGCAGGTCCCCAGAGGGCGGGGGCTCTGGGAACGGGGTGGGCCCTGACCAAACAGCTTGGGGTCCCTCTTGCGTCCCACCCCATCACCCCCTCACGTCACCTGGCACACACTCCTGCGCCCCAGCACCCTCCCCTGCGGTGTTGCTCGCAAAGCCCCCATCACTGCGGGGCACACGTCACATCTCAAACACTGACCTCGTTTATTGTCAGCCTCTCCCCACGGAGACGCCCACGAGAGCAGGGACTTCTGCTTGTCTCTCTGCAGTCCCGGCCCCCAGAACAGGGCTTGGCACATCACAGGCATTCAACATGCAACATGCAACACACAACACGCAACACGCACCATTCAAACGAGACGTTCTGAGCGAGGACAGCCCGCTTACCTCAGGGATGGAGAAACTTGTCGTGCTTTGGTAGAATGTATCAGGCTTCTGCTGAGTAAATGCTAATTAAATATTAAAAGGGGCTTCACATTCCGACAAGGCTGTACTCAATAAATTTTAACAGGGATGCCACAGAGGGGGACAGCAGCCAACCATGGGGACGTGACTGGATTATTCACGCGGGTGATGCCTGTGCACACCTGACATGTGTCCCCGTGCTGGGGACAGCATGGGCTGGCAGGGAGAGTCCCGTGAGCGGCCCCCGTGCTGGGGTCGGTGGACGGGCTGTGACACAGGAGCTCCTGACTCCTGACACCCCCCAGCCGCACCTGCCTGCACCACAGACCCCCCCCAAACCACCACCCTGGGAGACGTGCCCAGAGCCGGGGGGACCCCTCACATGTGCTTCTGGGGACCCCTGCGCACGGGGCAGGAGCTACAGAAACTCAGGGGTTAGGAAGCTCTGCGGGTGAATTCACTGGGGTAGCGACGTGGAGGAGTCAGGGGATTCCTCCTGTTAATGGCTAAAGAACATTCCGGAAAGGAGCTATGGGATGGGCATGGCATGGATCATAAACACACGTGGTCTCTGCCAGCGCAGCCTCCCTGTGCGCTTTGGAGAACACGGCCTTCGCCAACCCGTGAACGGGAACCGTCAGGGACTGTGGTGGGCACGTGGCCATCGGAACGCATGCAGCACCCCCCTACCACAGGCACTGCGATTGGCCCAAAGGCATACATGTGACCTACTGCTCAGGACCAATCAGTGTCTTCCCTGGGATTAACAGACTGACCTCGGGAGGGAGAGGACTCCCCTCCCCATTAGAGTTGTTGACCCTGAATGATCTTAAATTAAAGCTGTCAATGTCCATTTTTATAGAACAGAATTGCCTGCAGCAGAAAGTAAAGGGCAAACATAGAAACACGAGCATCATAGCACTGAAGGGGCCAAGAGAGGACTTGAGGATGTCAACTGAGCCCCTGGATCCTGCTGCACCTAAAGCCAAATCCCCCTGACAGACCCCAATACTGTCATGTTTGGGCTCAAGCAAGTTTGAGCTTGGTTTCTGGGTTTTTTATTTTTTGGAGACAGAGTTTTGCTCTGTTGCCCCGGCTACAGTGCTGTGGCATCAGCCTAGCTCACAGCAGCCTCCACCTCCTGGGCTCAAGCGATCCTCCTGCCTCGGCTTCTTGAGTAGCTGGGACTACAGGTGTGTGCCATGACGCCTGGCTAATTTTTCTATTGTTATGTTTAGTACAGACAGGGTCTCATTATGTTCCCCAGGCTGGTCTCAACCTCCTGGGCTCAAGTGATCCTCCTACCTCGGCCTCCCAAAATGCTGGGGTCACGGGCATGAGCCACTGCACCTGGCCTCATCCAACTTTCAAACAGATGGAGAGAAAGGACGAAAGCTTAAGAAACTGCAGTTTCTGCAGACATTGCTAACTACTGACCCAAAATCTGTTCTCTTTCTTCTTTCAGTGTCGAATTGCCAACACACTCAGTTAAAAGTGCTCTTTCAGGCACGACCCTGTGACGTTCTCACAATGAGATGTAGCAGACGCCTCTTGAATAAGCAAAACTTCTGCAAAAACATTTTTGAGAGGCAAAATCTTTGCCCTTTGATCCTTGCTCTTCCTGCAGCCTTCTGACCGGACCCTTCTTCCCGGCTGGAACCTGGGAGTGGGACGGGTGGAGCAGCTGCCCCAACGTCATGAGAACGGAAACCACACGCCACCCTCCTGGGGTGTGGAGGGCGGCGAGAGCATCACACCCAACTCAGGAAAAACCCGGCTACTCTGCACAGTCAGGGCTTTCCTTAAACCCACCAGAGAGCTGAGGTCCAGGGAAGCCACCTCGCCTGAAATCCGGGAAAGTCACACGGGTCCGAGGAGCGTGGACACAGGCGTGGCCTCGCAGGTGGCAGAGTGGGCACAGACGTGGCCCCGCAGGTGGCAGAGTGGGCACAGGCGTGGCCCCGCAGGTGGCAGAGTGGGCACAGGCGTGGTCTCTCAGGTGGCAGAGTGGGCACAGGTGTGGTCTCTCAGGTGGCAGAGAGTGGGCGCAGGCGTGGCTTCGCAGGTGGCAGAGCACAGGAGGGAAGTGCAGCCCACAGGCAAGGAGGACGCAGCAGACATTGGTAATGAATTTGGCAAGGCCGGTGTGGGCTGGCGCGAGGACACAGAACCCGCAGCTGCACCAAAGGGGTGTTTGTCCCCACACACGGCCGCCCCTCCCTGGAACCCCGGCAGGAAGCAGGGGCTGGAGGAGCAGCCACCACCGTGCAAAGGCACCAAGGCTGACCTTGACCTTTCTCCCAAGGAGCAAAGTCCTCACGTGGCTGGGGGGACAGCCAGCCCCGCCAGCCCTCCCGGCCCAGGGCTCGAGCTTCAGCAACCCCTCTTCCCAGGGAGGGCGCAGAACGTCATCGCAGATCCCCTCTGCTGGGAGAGGAGTGAGGCCCCTGAAAACATCCATCCGCAGACAGGGACACAGGGCCCACCTGAGACAGAGGTCGGACCAGGAAACAGAACCTCCGTTGTTCCCCACGACCAGGCTAGCGAGACCCCCACTCTAGCGTCGGAGGGACGCTGGCATCCCGGAGCACAAGCAAGGCCTGAAACTGAAAGTGGAGCAGGAACGAGAGAGAGAACCCTGGGCCAAAGCAGACCCCACCCTGAGCCCGAGATCCTGCCAGAGGAATGCGGGGCCCCTGGCGCTCTGGAGGTAACCATGGCAACGGAGCCCAACCCAGCTCCACTCCTGACTGGACTGACTTAACACACGTGCACGCGCACACACATGCACACATTACACACACGTACACAGAGATACATTGTACACACATGCACACATTACACACATGTACACAGAGATACACTGTACACACATGCACACATTGCACACATGTACACAGAGATACATTGTACACACATGCACACATTACACACATGTACAGACACACATCTCACATACTAATACATCACACACATACATATACACAGGCATACTAGGCACACATTACACATATATACACACACATATCTCACTTACACACATTAATATATCACACATATATACGCACATGCACACACATGTTGTACATGTGTATCACATATGTACACACGTGTACCCACGCACACAGCCACACACTCACATCAATGACCTGCTGAGACAAGTTCTCCCTATTTCGTGGCATAAATGCTGCTCACCTGTCCCCACTGTCCCACACGTGATGTTCAGCAGTCATGCTAACATTATCACACACACGGAGAAAAAACCACCCACTGTCAAAAAACCAAGCAATCAAAACTAAAAATTTTTTTTACTGATTGACAGTTTCATGCCAAAAGAAAATTTTAAATACTATGATTGATATGTTAAACGCTTTACTGGAAAACAGTGACAACACTCGTGAACAAGTGGGGAATTTCCACAGAGAGATGGTAATTATATGAAGGGGTCAAATGGAAATGCTATTATTAAAAAAAAACAGGTAACAGATAAAACATTCCTTCTTTATCAGTACACTCAACACAGGCAAGGAAAGAATCAGTGAACTTCATGATAGCGCAATTAAAATTATCCAAACTGAAACTCAAAGTGAAAAAGAACATATTTTCTTTAGAATATCAGTGGTGGCTCACACCTGTAATCCCAGCACTGTGGGAGGCCGAGGCAGGAGGATCAGCGGAGGCCAGGAGTTTGAGACCAGCCTGAGCAACATAGCAAGACCCATCTGTACAAAAATAAAAGTAAAAACATTAGCTGGGCGTGGTGGGTCACACCCACAGTCCCAGCCACTGAGGAGGCTGAGGTGGGAAGATTGCGTGAGCCCAGGAGTTTGAGGCTGCAGTGACAGAGTGGGTGAAGGGTGAAACCCTGTCTCTTAAGACAAAAAACAAAAACACAGAGCGTGAAAGAGCAGTATCACAATATCAAATACTCTAACATATGTGTAATTGAAATTCCAGAAATAGAAGTGAGAAAATGAGACAGAAAACAAACTTGGAAGACATAAAGCCCAAGAATTAAAAAAAAAAAAAAAGATATTCAACCACAGACCCAAGAAGCTCAGATAATGCCAAGCAAGATAAATACCAAACCCACACACACTCACACACACACTCTCACACACAAACACACATACATACACACACACAGACACACACACGCACAGACACACACAGACACACACATGTACATACACACTTAGACACATGATTATCACATCGCTAAAAATCAAATATAAAAGAGAAATCGTGAAGGCAGAAAAAGGAAAACTCCACGTTGCCCACAGAGAAGCGAAGATAAGAATTACAGCAAACTGCTTACCGAAGCCGAAGGACAAGGCAGTGAAATATCTGAAGTGCTGGGGGCGAGCGGGGAAGAGGGACGTGCCAACCCCGAATGCTGCGCCCGGTGGGGACACCTGCAACACCTTGCAGCGACGAGGGCGAGGGCTGGAAACAGGGCGTGGGGCGCGACTGCCGGGGGGTGACGAAAATGTTCTGAGATTAGACAGTGACGATGGCCGCCCAACCTTGTGGATATACTAAAAACCGCCGAATTTGACACTTAAAAAATGAATTTTACTGTATGTGAATATATCGCAATAAAAAATGAAAGAGAAACATGCACTTTTTCGAGCAGAAACTGAGAGGATTCGTTGCCGCACGTCAGAACGACAAGAAAGGTCACAGGAGCTCTTTCGGCAGAACAGTGGGTCCCCGGACAGAGTCCTGCATCGACACGAAGCAACGAAGACGCTCGCGAACGGCTGAGACTGAAGTAAGTACGAAAGACCTCGTTCTTATTTTTAATTGCTGTGAGAAGAAAACGGAAATAGCTGACGAAGAAAGAGCAGAATGCGCTGCGGGTTGACAGAATCTGTGAAGGTGAAGTGGACGGCAACGGGGACAGGCGGGAGGGAGGAAGTGGGGGACCGTCACACGGAGCCGGGTGGCATCACCGGAAGGGAGCTTGACGAGATGGAGCCTACGACAGCCGCCGCGAAGAACATTCGGGAGGTCTGAGGGCAGCCGCTGGGAAAAAACATCATAGAGGGCTGAAAACTAGCCAATTACACACGCGAAAAGGAATCACAGATTCCGGATTAATCCAAAAGCACACGAGAAAAGGAGGGAGATCTAACCCGCCGAGTCCACGCTGCCCTGAACACACGTGATCCGGACACGGAAGAGAAGACAGCGACTCCCAGGACAAAACAGAAAGACCCACGACAGATCGTCTGCAAGAAACGCATTGTAAATGTGACTGCGCAGGCAGGTTCCGAGGACAAGTGGAGGGAAGAGACGCACTGGGGCAAGCAGCAAACAAAAGAAAACGGGGCTGTCCGTCTGACCAGACAGCGTGGACGGCAGACAGGGACACGGTCGGGGATAAAGATGATCGTCGCGTAGGAACGGAGGGGCGATTTCGCCAGCAACACAGAGCGGTCCGCGGCAGGAATGCGCCTAACAGACCTGCAGGATGCAGGACAGACCCCGTCCCCGCGTCCCTGCAGGCGCGGACAGACAAACCCGGTGATACCTGGAGCCCCTCTCTCAGCAGTCAGTAGAATAAGGAGCCGGAGAGCCCGTGGGGGTGCAGATGGGACCAGCACTAGTGACACTCTGGGTTCAGCGACATTCACGGGACGCTCCCCCCACGACAGGAAAAGGACGTCCCCTTTTACGCTGATGAGACCACACTGTGGCCCACCAACAAACCTCAGCAAATGTGAAATATCGAAATGACACAAGGGAAGTCTCTGATCATGATGAAATCGAACTAGAAAGCAAAATGACAGCGAGAGACAGGGATGTGAGGGCGAGAAAATGCTCTAAAATCACATTACCGTGATTGTTACGTGACTGTCGATAAACCAGAAACACTGAGCTGTATCCTTTAAATGAGTAACCTTTGCAGAATATAAATCGCTGGACCTAGTATGCAAGTTCAGCGAGGTCACAGAAACAAGGTCAGCAGGAAAAAATTAGTTTTATTTTGCTGTGCTAGCAATGAATGATTGGATATTAAAATATTAGAAAACATCATTTATTATAATACCAAAAAATGAAACATTTTCCTTTTTAGGGAAATTTTTTGGAGTGTTGGGCCAATTTTATATCCTGTTATTGTGGTGGTTACGTGACTATGTCTTTGTCAAAACTCACGGCACCGTACTCTGAAAAGGGTGATTTTTTTCTTCTGTGTACGAATTACACCTAAACAAACCTGCCCCCCAAAATCCCACAAGCTAAGGGCGGCAGAGCCAAAGGTTAGAAGGAGCTTGGTCCTCGATGACATCAGGGAACGGCCACCCCCTGCACATGGCTGAGCGCTGGGGTCTAGTGTCCGTTCCCCATACTTGAAAAAGAATCTCATCCCAGATGAGCTGATCTGGGCCTCGGAGAGTGTCTTGGGCCGTGGTGACTGTCCTCCTTTGCCTCTGAGCCCAGGCACAGCCATGAACGGGACCGCCTGCGACTCCGTTTTCATCCCCACCTACCTGCCACTGAGGAGTGAACCACCTCGATAGGGAAAGACGGGTCTTACCCGACAGCGAGCGCTAGGCAACCGTCATCTGTCACCGCCAGCTCATCCTCCCAGGAGCAATTAACACATCACCCAGCAAACAACGTGACTTGCCACCTGCAGGTGCAGTTGACAGCAGGCAAAAGACGATCGGCCACCGTGCACCTTCTAGGAAACCGTGCGGAGCCCTGTGGAACACTGGCAATTAATCAACACCTCACTCCCATCTCGGGGCAACAGTGTCAGCCTCCTTCAAACCCTCAAGGTTGGAATCGTACATTGTGGGATTATTCTGGGGAGCGCCTGCACCAACCAGAGTTCTGATACCGAATTTCAGGAAGACCCTACAAAGGGAACTAAACTAGAAATCAAAAAGAAAGAAAGAAAGAAAGAAAGAAAGAAAGAAAGATATCCGGTTTGAAAATCAATGGAATTGCACCATGATTTGTCTGACAATATCGTTTGAGCCCCTAGATCCAGCCATGCCTGAAGCCAGCCATTTCTAGACTTTTCAGTTACACGAGCCAATAAATTTCCTTTTCTGCTTAAGTCAGTTTGAAGTTAGTTCTTTTACTTTCAACTGAAGAAGTCCTGCCCAGGACAGGTTCTAATAGGTCTCCAGATCTCTCATTTTTCTGCTTTGAATCCATTCTCCACACAGCTCATCTTCCCAGAGCACGGATTTGACCTCAACCTCTTTTATAGAAACTTTAGAAATGGATTTCTACCTAGAAATGCTCCAAAAGACAAGTAACATGGGTGGTTTCTCTAGACTGTGCGTCTACAGATTCAGCCTAATCCCGTCTGTTTGGAAAAGCATCATTCCACACCAAGTTTGCCTTCTATGGTGGGGCTCTGGGCAGTATTTGTAAATATGACCACAAATTAAGCCTTTAAAAGTTAACAATTGCCTGTTCCCATCCCCACTTTTCTCCATCTTCCCTCCCAACATCCCCATCCAAACCAGCATCATCTCATCTGGGGGCTGCACCAGCCACTTAGCTGGTTTCCCTGCTTTCTCTCTTGCCCCCAGTAACCCCTATCTAGACATCAGCCAGGATGATCTTAAAACATCTAAATGAGGACATGCCACTTATGGCTTAAAACCCCTCAATAGCATCCCATCAGGCCTTGAAAAAACCTACACAATCCAGCCCTTTCCTCTGATCTAATCTGCCCTCATCTCTTACTCTTTCCAACTTGCTCACTGCTATGGACCCACTCCCCAAATCCAGCATTGAAACCCCCATCCCTCAGTGTGATGGTATCAGGAGGGGATGCCTTGGGAGACAATTAGGTCACGAGGGTGGAGCCCCCATGGATGGGATTAGTTCCCTTATAAGGAGAGACATGAGAGAGAGGATCTCGCTCTGCCACGTGAGGACACAACAAGAAGGTGTTTGTCTGTAAACCAAGACGAGAGCCCTCATCAGAACCTGACCATGTTGGCGCCATGATGTTGAACTTCCCAGCCTCTAGAACTGTAGATGTAAATTTCTCTTGTGCAAGCCACCCAGTCTTGATAGTTTGTCATAGCAGCCCAAGCTGACTAAGACACTCACGATGCCCCAAGAACATTGCCCTTCATTCTCCGCCTTGCCGTGATAGGGCTTTGCCTGCCTTGTTTCCTCTGCCTGGAATCCCCTTTCTTCATTCTTATGACTCAAGTCTTTGTTCAGTTGCCAGTTCCTCAGAGAGAACTTTCCCCGACCAATCAACACACCCCAACGAAACGATGAGATAGATGATGAAATTATCTGTCAAGGAGTTTAAAGCGGCTGCTATGAAAATACTCAAGAGAGAAATCAGGAGCACTCTTAAAACAGAAGTTAACACAGAACGTTGAAAAGTCCTGCAGGACTTCTTCGTCTAGTCTCATTTGTTTTCACAGCATCCACTTACCTGTACCATAACATATGTCTCTAACAGGAAAATTTAAACTATGTTTACAAACCATTCAATAAAATTGAACACACACACATATGAAAATAGAAAAGGAAATATAGGCCGGGCGCGGTGGCTCACGCCTGTAATCCCAGCACTCTGGGAGGCCGAGGCGGGTGGATAGCTCGAGGTCAGGAGTTCGAGACCAGCCTGAGCAAGAGCGAGACCCCATCTCTACTAAAAATAGAAACAAATTATCTGGCCAACTAAAATATATATAGAAAAAAATTAGCCGGGCATGGTGGCGCATGCCTGTAGTCCCAGCTACTCGGGAGGCTGAGGCAGTAGGATCGCTTAAGCCCAGGAGTTTGAGGTTGCTGTGAGCTAGGCTGACGCCACGGCACTCACTCTATCCATGGCAACAAAGTGACACTCTGTCTCAAAAAAAAAAAAAAAAAAGAAAGAAAGAAAGAAAATATAAAGAAGAACCACATGGAAATTTTAGAACTAGAAAGTACAATAACTGAAATTAAAAAATGATGTTGAACTTGAAGATAGATTGATAAAGATTAAGCAATCTGAACAGCAGAGAGAAATGACTGAGAGAGAAAAACAACAGAATCTCAGGGACCTGGGGGACAACAGCAGTCTGACATTTATGCCATCAATGTTCCAGAAGAAGTGGAAAAGAGTGTGGTGCTAAAAAAAATTTTTTTGAAGAAATTATAACTATAAAGTTTACAAGTTTGATGAAAGATGTAAACCTACATATTCAAGAAGCTGAACAAACCCCAGACAGAAATCTGTACCCAGATACATCAGACTCAAACAGCTGAAAACTAAATAGCGTCAGAGAGAAGGAACGCAGCACTGTTCAAAGCAACTGAAGATCTCTCGCCAGAAACCGTGCAGGCAAGAAAAAAATAACAATCTTCAACAGCTAAAAGAAAAGAACCGTCAACTCAAAACTCTATATCCAACAAAAACATCCTTCAGAAATAAAATAAAGACATTCTCAGGGCCGGGCGCAGTGGCTCCCGCCTGTAATCCCAGCACTCTGGGAGGCCGAGGTGGGAGGATCGTTTGAGCTCAGGAGTTCGAGACCAGCCTGAGCAAGAGTGAGACCCCGTCTCTACTAAAAATAGAAACAAATTAGCCAAACAACTAAAAATAGAAAAACTTAGCCAGGCATGGTAGTGTGTGCCTGTAGTCCCAGCTACCTGGGAGGCCGAGGTAGGAGAATCACTTGAGCCCAGGAGTTTGAGGTTGCTGTGAGTGAGGCTGATGCCATGGCACTCTAGCCCACACAAGAGAGTGAGACTCTGTCTCAAAAAAAAAAAAAAGACATTCTCAGATGAAGAAAAACTAAGAAAATTGATATCCAGCAGACCTGCTCTAAAGACACACTAAAGGAAGTTCTTTAGACCAGATGCAGTAGGCATAGTGGCTCAGGCCTGTAATGCCAGCACTTTGGGAGGCTGAGGCAGGAGGATCGCTTGAGGCCAGGAGTTCAAGACCAGCCTGAGCAACAGGGTGAGACCCCGTCTCTACAAAAAGTAGAAAAATTAGCAGGGTGTAGGGATGAGCACCTGTAGTCTCAGCTACTCAGGAGGCTGAGGCAGGAGGATCGCTTGAGCACAGGAGTCTGAGGTTGCGGTGAGCTACGATGATACCACGGCACTCTACCTGGGGTGACAGAGTGAGACTCTGCCTCAAAAAAAAAAGAAAAAAAGAAGAAGAAGAAACCCACAAAATTAAAAGGAGAAATAGATGAACACACCATTAGAATTAGAGACCTCAACACTCCTCTCTCGGTAACTGTAATGGTTAATTTTATGTGTAAACGTGACTGGGCAATCCTGTAAGAAGCCCAGATAGCTAGTGACACATTGTTTCTGGGTGTGGCTGTGAAAGAAATTAGCACTGGACTCAGCAGACTGAGTAGGAAAGACCCACTCTCACCGATGGGGCTGGGCATCATCCAATATATACTGAAGGTCCTTTTGCTGAAAGGTGGAGGAAAGTAGAATTCACTCTCCCTTCCTGAGCTGGGACATCCATCTTCCCTGCTCTTGGGCGTGGGAGCTCCTGGATGTTGGACCTTCAGATTCCAGGACTTAGAGCCGTGGCCCCTGAGTTCTCAGGTCTTAGGACTTGAACTGGGAGTTACACTGTTACCTCCCCTGGTTCTCGGGCCTTCAGACTGAGTCACCCCACCTGCCGTCCTGTTTCTCCGTCTTGCAGACGGGACTTAGGCAGGACTTCTCAGTCTCCAAAATCACATAAGCCGATGTCCGTATCAATCTCTGTCGTTCATAGATAGATAGACAGACAGACAGATAGAAAGATATCCTTTTGGTCCTGTTTCTCTGAAGATTCCTAACTAACACAGTTATACATAGAACTATGAGACAGAAAATTAGCAAGGGATTTAGAAGAAATGAACAGCATGATCAACCATCTGGATCTAATTGACATTTATGGAACACTCCACCCAACGACAGCAGAATACACATTCCTCTCCAGGGCACACGAAACATTCACCAAGATAGACCATAGCCTAGGCCATAAAACTAATCTTAATCGATTTAAAAGAAGATAAACCATACAAAATACGCTCCCTGGACATAATGAAGTTGAGATAGAAATGAATAACAGAAAAATAAATGGCAAATCTCAAATCACTTGGCAATTAAAAACATACTCCCAACTAATCCATATGTAAAAGATGAACTCTCAAGGGAAATTAGAAACTATTTAAATTAGTGAAAATGGAAATACAGCATATCCAAATTTGTGGAGTACAGCTAAGGCAGTGCTTAGAGGAAAATTTATAGCAATGAATGCTTATATTAGAAAAGAATAAAAATCTCAAAATCAATAATCTAAGGAGCCTCCATCTTAAGAAATTTAAAAAGTGAGAGCAAAATAAACCTAAATCAAGCAGAAGGAAAAAAATAAGTTTTAGGTTATTATATGTCAACAATGATTTCTGAGCAGGAAAGTTGTTACAGAAACTAAGTCATCTAAACAAATTTCCTCCTTAGAAATCTTCAGTGACAAATAATTACTCACCCAAAAGAGAATGGTTACTAATAGCTTCTTCTCCATCGTGGTCCCACATGACTTCCCAATATTATCATCTCTCCTCCTCCCTGTTTTCTCGACCAAACTGAGCATTTCCATGACTGCCAACCACGCCTTCTTGCTGCTCACTCTGCCTTTGTCCACACAGCTCCATCTGGAACTTCCTTGCCCGTCTTTATCTTAGCTCAGATTCTACTTAAGTTAAAATGCCTCTGCTCTCAGATTTCTCAAAGAACTGAAAGTAGATCTACCATTCGGTCCTGCTGGTATCTACCCACTATGGAGTATCTACCCAGAGGAAAAGAAATCATCATATTAAAAAGATGCCTGCACTTGTGTATCTATCACAGAACAACTCATAGTCGTGGAGATGTGGAATCAGCCTAAATGCCCATCAACCAATGAGTGGACAAAGAAAACATGGTGTGTGTGTGTGTGTGTGTGTGTGTGTGTGTGTGTGTGTGTATTTATATATCATGGGCACTGCTTGGCCTTAACAAAGAATGAAGTCATGTCTTTTGCAACAACTTGGATGGAACCAGAGGCCATTATCCTAAGGGAACTATCTCAGGAACAGAAAAATAAATGCACATGCTTCCAGTTATAAGCAGGAGCCATGCCCACGCAAGGACACACAGAGTGGTACAGTGGACACTGGAGACTCACGCGGGGGGAGGCTGGGAGGGGAGGAGGGATGAGAAACTGCCTGTGGGTACAGGGCACACTACTCGGGTGACGGACGTACCAGAAGCCCAGACTTCACCACTACGCAATATATACATGTAATAAAATTCACCTTGTACACCCTAAATCTATTAAAATAAAAAAGATAAAATGCCTCCATCCTCAAGCCCACACATTGAATACTTCCTATTCAATATTTTGTTGTTTTAGATGTTTTATATGCATCATTTTATCTAATCTTTCTGATCATTCTTTGAGGGAGGTACTAATAGTTTCTATGCTTTTAGAAAATCAGGAGAACTGAGGCACAGACTCTCAAGTAACTTCAAAAGAGCAAGTGAGGCCGGGCGCGGTGGCTCACGCCTGTAATCCTAGCACTCTGGGAGGCCGAGGCAGGAGGATCGCTCAAGGTCAGGAGTTCGACACCAGCCTGAGCAAAAGCGAGACCCCTGTCTCTACTAAAAAAATAGAAATAAATTAGCTGGACAACTAAAAATATATATAAAAAATTAGCTGGGCATGGCGGCACATGCCTGTAGTCCAAGCTACTCAGGAGGCTGAGGCAGGAGGATCGCTTAAGCCCAGGAGTTTGAGGTTGCTGTGAGCTATGATGATGCCACGGCACTCTAGCCAGGGCAACAGAGCAAGACTCTGTCTCAAAAAAAACAAAACAAAACAAAACACTAAAAAAACAAAAGAGCAGGTGGGCGATGAACAGGGAAGAGGTAACTGAACCACACAGCCCACCTCCTGCATTAATGCCCCGCCACCCTCTGGCTCCACCTTCCTGCCCTGACTCCCAGCGTGTCTTGTCTGCGGCCATCTCAGGGCACTTAGCACATTTTGCCTGAAGTTTGAGTCTTTGTGTCCTTAATAGATTATTGGTTCCCAGAGCACAAAGGCCAGACCATGTTAACTTTTTGTTGAATTAACTTCAGACTGAATACGTATGTGCGGGTGGAGGAGGGAGGACAGGACACCAAAGCCACTCGGTGGCACTAAGGGACTTCCAAGGGATGCTGACCCTTATCCACTGTGCTGGACCGACATCCTCGAGCTCTTGCTCATGAGATGTGCTCGGCACCAGCCTTTCTTTCCACACCCGCCGCCTCCCTCCCCAAAACAAAACTCTTTAAAACACATCCATGCCCTACAGAAGCTCCCGCCACCGCTGGGTGACAGATCAGTGGAGAACTCGTCACCCGCCCACCCTCTGCAGCCGTCCGCCGCCGCCTTTTCAGAGCACACATTTATCACTAAATAAATAGCCGTCGAGCGTCTCTGCCCGCCTGGCGCAGCTCGAGCAGGGGCCGTGGCGCAAGAAGGGCCGGGTGCCTGCCCAGGCTCCAGTCGGTGGGAGACACGTAACACAGAAATGAACAGAAAAGCACGAAAATTCAGATTGTGGCAAGTGCTTTACATAAAATATTTAAACCCAGCTTGGCGTTCGTGATGAAGGGAATTGCTGTAGTTGGAGGGTCAGGGTGGCGTTTGAGCTAAACAGGTGGCGTTTGAGCTGCGCCCAGGAGTGCGGAACTCTGAGGGGACAGCCTGGCCGATGAGGAGGACGTCGAAGTCCCCACGGCAGGAATGAGCCTGGTGCTCGTGGGGACCGGGGAAGCCGGCAGGGCCGGAACACGGCGGGCAAAGGGGGTGCTCAGGCCGGGGCCGGACGTGCGCGGGCCACACCGTGGACACTCTGTGATCGCAGCAAGGGGGCTGGGCTGGAGTCGCAGGTGCCGGGAGGCCACTGGCAGGCTTGGAGAGGACAGTGCGTTAGCTAATTGGCACCTGAAACGCTGGCTCTGGCTGCTGCGTCACTCCGGGCCTGCTGGGGGCCGGTGACGCCGGGAGTCCGGTGGAGAAGCCTTGAGGACGTCCCGCCAAGAGGGGACGGCGGCTTGGACTGGGGAAGTGGAGGCCAGAGTGGAACAAGGGAAGTAGGCAAAGTCGGGATGCATTTTTGGAAACAAAGCTGACAAGACTTGCCAATGGGTGAGATGATGCCAGGGACAGACCCCTGGGCTCGGGGTGGAAGCAGCCGGGGGACGCGGTGCCGCTGACCATGACGACGGAGGCAGAGAAGAAGCAGGCTGCGGGCAGGGCGTCGGGGCCCAGGGGGAGGCCCTGACCCCATGGGACCCCACGACTGAATGGACGGCCCCATTCCGAGGGCACCTGCCCTGCCAGGGCCCGTGTGGGTGCAGACGGGGACTGCTGTGAGTCTCTGGGACAGAGTGGAGCACGTCCTGGCCCCGGCCCGTGCACCAGGGAGACCCCGGGGGTAGCGGCAGGATCAGAAAGTGGGGAAATCATTCTGGGGATGGGGTGAACATTGTGATCGACGTGAGGATCCCCACAGGGTCCTGGAGCCCCCACATCCCAGCTGGGTCTCGTGTCACCGTTCCCCGATCCGCTCCACATCACGGGCGCGAAGCTCCTGCGAAGTCCCGCGCTGCCCAAGGAGCCACTCCAGAAACAACCTGCACAGCCAGAAACGTCCCCGTTCACTGTCCCTGCTTGTCATCGGAAGTGGGTGGAAACAGCCTCTTAGCGGCGCAGGCTGAGGCGCGTTTATCTCCAGCCGGGGAGAGGCCCCCCCAGCCCCAACAAAGCGCCTTTCTCTTGCCCCGAACATGCCCGCGAGCCTTCTCCGCGGCTCACCCATATTTACTGGTATCCTTAGCTGTTTTGCTCAGTGTCTGCGGAATGCGCCTCCGCGGCCAACTGGGCTGGAATAAAACAGAGCCGGGGCAGCCATCGTGAGGCCCATTCCTTAAAAGTCACTTTTCAAACACAAGGAGGCAGTTCCCTCTCCGCTGCCCCCCTCGCCCGGCCATCAGCATCTCTCCGGGATGAAGGCACCTTCCTGCTCGGGCCCCAGAGCACAGCTGGCCCCAGTGCTGACCCCAGAGCCGCGAGTCCCGGCCAGGCTTTGGTCTTTAATGACACCCCGTGGAAGCCACTGGGGCTGGTGTTATTTCGGCTGCTCACTGTGACAAAAAGCAGGAGAAGTAATTTACTGAAACTCGCTTTTTCCAGCTGATGGAAATCGCATCAGGGTTGATGTTTTTATCTTTTGCTTTCATCTGTCGTTCCATTTTCAAAAAGGAAAAAAAGACCGTTTCACTTGGCGTTTAGATGGCGACACAGCTGAGAGATCCTGAGATCTCTGGTCCCGAAACGTTCGGCAATACGGGGAGAAGACAGTTTCACAAACTTCCCAGCTGTGAGGTCTCATCCCCAGTCGGCCCCGTTTCCCGTACAGACTCACAGTCCACTGAACATTCCAGAGGAGCCGGGTTATCTCGGGCTGTTCTGAAATACAGTGGCGTCTGCTACAGGCTGCTCAAAGGGCCCGGTACTTCCCTGTTAGGGGACAGAAAAACTGCCGTAACGGGATGATTTTGCGGATGAGGGCTTGGGTTGAAGGAGGATGGTTCAGAGAGACAAAGGCTCCCAGGTGTGTTTGCGGGTTTGGGGTAAAGGAAGGAAACTGGGAGAGTGTGAGCATCCAACGCCCAAACCTGACCCTGGAAACCGCTTGGGCGGGGCGGAGGGAAGGACAACTGGGGACGTCTGTGAAGTGACGCACAATGTCAGTTACTCAGTGTCGTCCGCACCGTGCACGGAGTGTGATAATCCGGATCATGGGGTGGAGACACCCAAGGAGTTCATGTTTCTGCGTCTGAATCACTTTATCTGTTTTCCTGACCCTAAGCTTTGGGTGTCCGTAAACCAGACTTGCAAAATTATCTAACTCGGACTGCGAGGAATTTGGAAATACAGAATTTTCATGCCCTGAGCTCATCAGCTGCCTCCCACTTACTCACTCCCAGTTGTTCCAATCCCTGAAGAAAAAATATGCTATTTATGCAATCACTAAAGATCCCATTTCCTGAACCCTGGACCTGCACATAGCTTCTTGCATGTTGCTTTAAACTAGTTAGTTATGGACCAGGCAGGGTGGCTCACGCCTGTAATCCTAGCACTCTGGGAGGCCGAGGCAGGAAGATTGCTCGAGGTCAGGAGTTCGAGACCAGCCTGAGCAAGAGCGAGACCCTGTCTCTACTAAAAATAGAAAGAAATTATATGGACAGATAAAAATATATAGAAAAAATTAGCCAGGCATGGTGGCTCATGCCTGTAGTCCCAGCTACTCAGGAGGCTGAGGCAGGAGGATCGCTTGAGCCCAGGACTTGGAGGTTGCTGTGAGCGAGGCTGATGCCACAGCACTCTAGCCCGGGCAACAGAGCGAGACTGTCTCAAAATAAAAAAAAAATAAAATAAAAATAAAATAGTTAGTTATGATGATGGGCGTTAACACGCCATGGGCGTGGGTGACACTGGGCACATTGCTCCTGTCCTCTCCCTTGTCAGATCATACCCACAGCGTCAGGAACTGTCCTTTCTTTATTTCATTTGTACCTGTGCTCAGAGATGATTAGACAAGGAGTATGCCAAACCATAATTATAAGTGCAGAAAATAATAGTTTATAATCCATTGAAATTAATGATACCAAGCTATTAAGATTTCCCAATGTCAGGGAAATCTTTTCAAAATTACTTATGAGGGTCAGAATAAAATACTTCTAAGCAGCACAAAGCCCTGGGACGGATGCTCTGGTGGATGCTGTGTGTGTGTGTGTGTGTGTGTGTGTGTGTGTGTGTGTGTGTGTGTGTGAGAGAGAGAGAGAGAGAGAGAGAGAGAGAGAGAGAGAGAGAGAGAGAGAAATGAACTATTGATTATAACCCAGCCAAGCAAATTGGCAGTTACTGCACAGGCAGCCACACGTCTTATTCAGACCTGCGGGACCGGCTATGAAACAAGCGGGAGGAATAACCCCTGCATCTAACCCTGCTCCAAAATTATCACGGTGCCTGTAACCAATCGTGCTTTTCTCTGAGTAGGGAAATAACCTTGAAGCTGTGCAGCTGCTGAACGGAACATCCCGGCTCTCCACGCCCCATGGAAGAGGCACTGGAGTAATGAAGGTTTGATTCGTTCTGGAAGACGAGAAAACATACCGGCAACCATGACCTTTTTGAGATTTTCAATAACAGGCCTATTTTTAGGTTGTTTTTAGATGTTGTGGCTCTGAACTCACAAGGAGAAGGGTCAGGCAGACTAGCCAATGGCAGAAGTCCTGCCAGAGGAGGTGAGACTGTCACCTTTTCCCTGCAGCCATCGTCATCTCATGGACGCTGACAACGTCACCCTCATCTTCATCGTGCGGTCGCCGTCACCGTCCTCAAAGCATCATCCTCAGAGCAGTCACCACGTGCGGACGTGGGTCCCAGCTCCTCCTGAGTGTTCACTGAGTCCTCACGGCCCCCCGCGAGGCACGTGCCACCTTGGATACCCCTGTGCAGACGAGGACACTGAAGCCCGCAGGCGTGACGTGAGGTCCCCAGGTCAGCTTGTGAGCAGGAGAACAAAGATGCGAACGCAGGACGCCTTGACATCGGAGTTCTCAGCCACCCCCACACAGCCCCCACATGTCCTGAATCTTCCGAAAGAAAAATATTTCATCATGATAACGTGCCGTGTACGGCTGATCTTGCCGGGATACCGTGCTCCGTGGAGCACAAGGATGTGATTGTCACCCCCACGCTCACGACTCGCGCCCACCGCTAACCCCGTCCTCACCCGTCTTGGAGACACGCCCGGGCTCACAGCCAGCCACACCACTGAAAGGATTCTGTCTAGGTTTTTATAATTAGTTCACATGTGACAATTCAAAGACTTTGGAAACCTCCCGCATCTCCTAGCACCTTCCTCTCAAGACATTGTTTCTCTCTTTAACCCAAGAAGAAAAACCCTTCCCATTCCATCCTTGCTTGAGTCTTTTATCAACAGTCCCTCCTCATCGGCTGACGTCACTGAAGCACGACCACAGGTGGCCGGAGCACCCAGCGGGGTCCTCACTGCGGGACGAGCCACGCCTGCCCTGCCTGGTACACGGGGAGGCCCCTCACAGAGACCTCGCATCTGGGGGTCTGTGCGGAACAGAAGCAAAATCCACGTGCCGGGACGTGTTTGTAGCAGCACAATTCACAGTTGCAAAGACCTGGAAACAACCCCAGTGCCCATCAATACATGAGTGGATTAATAAAATGTGTTGTATGTGTACCGTGGAGTGCTACGCAGCTGTAAGAAACAATGGTGGTTTAGCATCTCTTGTATTATCCTGGATGGAGCTGGAGCCCATTCTACTAAGTGAAGTATCCCAAGAATGGAAAAATAAGCACCACATGGACTCACCATCAAATTGGTTTCACTGATCATCACCTAAGAGCACATTTAGGAATAACATTGATCGGGTGTCGGGCAGATGTAGGGGGGCAGGGGATGGGCATGTACATACATGATGAGTGCAGTGCGGACCGTCTAGGGGATGGACACACTTGAAGCTCTGACTCGGGGAGGGGGACCAAGGGCAATATACATAACCTAAACTTTTGTACTCCCATAATATGCTGAAATTTAAAAAAAGTTAAAAAAGAAAGAGTTCACAGGACTCTCAGTTTTTTCTAGTTGAGGGGAAGTAATGATGACATAGGGAGGTGAGATATACGCTTCTGGGGGGAACTCAAGAACAACAAGTGCAGAGGAGAGAACATCGCTGTGATGAGAGGAGCCAAACGTCCCCACCCGTCACTTTCCCAAGCACTTGAGTCAAAACAGTGGCAAATGTGTCGCCACGTAGCTCCGCTATCACGCGGAGACAGAGCTGTCGCTGGGGTTACCTAAGCCAAGTGTCAGCCACATGCAAGCACAAGCAGACAAGCCCCGAGCTGAGCTGTGTCCAGGCTGCTGATTCTCCGTGGTCCTCCGCAGGGTTGCAACAGGGAATGAAGACAGGCCAAACGGAGGACAGACGCTGGAACAGGAAAAGAGACACACGAGGACGGTGATAAAACCCGACATGGAGGCCCTAGTGGCCAGGGCTGGGTCAGCTGACAACCACGTGACGGAAGCAAAAGGAAAATGCATTGGTCTGCAGAGGGAAGGGCCAGTGGTGATCTGGCTGCAGGCACGGCTGGATCCAGGGGCTCGGCTGACATCCTGTTGTTTAGCTTTGCCCTCCCCCACGCTGGCATTGCAGGTGTGAGCCTCGGAGCCCAGCTGTGACATTTAGAGCACATGTGAAGGCTTCTCGGCTTAAGACACTGGCCTGTGACACTATTCTTTATCAATTCAATTCTTCAGTCATCTTTTGCTTTTCCCCAATCTATATAACTCACCCTTACAACATTTGAGAACTTTGGCCGAGGCAGGAGGATCGCTTGAGCCCAGGAGTGTGAGGTTGCTGTGAGAGAGGCTGACGCCACGGCACTCTAAGCCTGGGCAGCAGAGTGAGACTCTGTCTCAAAAGAGAGAGAGAGAGAAAAGAAATTTGCAGAGCGAGAACCGTGGCAGAGAAGCTTCCTCTCCTCCCAAACCACCACGTAAACCAAGCATGTCCCTTACTGCCACTCAGAACCAGGGAACCAAGAATAGGCCTTACTAATGTAAAGACTTGAAAATAGCATGTGAAAGGACACCCATGTTCTTGCAGAGCCGCCCTCCGTGTGCCGCTGTCTTTAGCACGAGGCTCTTCGGCCACCGTGAATCACCGCTTGTTTGGAGAAACGTCAGCTGGCCCGCTGAAGCAGCTGCCTCCCTTAGTAAGAAATGGCCTCTGTTTGGAAAACCACGAGTCCCTGATTTTTTACTGCCTACTTGGCACTTGTTGGAATGAGCCACGGGTCAGAGACGAGCACCAAGGATGCTGCCTGGGTCCACGCTAACAGCCGGGAGGAACATGGGTGCATCATGCGTGATCCCTGACCCGAAGAGTCCGATGTCTTGCTGGGCAGACAGAACGAACCACCTGGAACCGGATTCAAGAACACGAGCCTGGTACGCGGTTGGCAGCCCCAGGCAACCGGCGGTCACCTTGCGGGCATCTCGACCTCACCATAGATTATCTGCAGGAGGAGGAACGGCACGACGGCGGTGGGCGGCAGCGTTATCCTCCTCTGCTCTGTGGATTAGCGTCTGCGGAGGATTTCGTCCGACAAAGGAGGCCCAGTACTTCGGTGGGCCAGTCGTTGAAATGTCCGTTTGAGTGTTGTTCCTACATCTTCCCCGTCACCTCCCCGATCTAACAGCTCATTGACACTGTGAGGGTCTTCTCTAACCCCTCCCTGCCCCGAGCCCAGACTCAACGTCTCGAGTCACCTGACAGAAAGTCAAAATGGGACTCAAACGCTTGACGCTGTGCTGTCCCTGTGCTCTGTGTACGAGGAGGCCGAACCTCATGGGCCACAGCGACCCGGATCTCCTGCCCTCTGCTCGGGCTCCCGGGAGCTGGAGTCAGACCTCCGGGGAGCGGGGGAGCGGGAAGACAGGTTCTGGGCGCACAGGAAGGAGCTGGAGGACGCAGGGAGGGAGCCGTTTCTGGGGCAACGACGCTTCACAGAAGAAGAGTTCGTGGCCAATAAACACGTGAACAATTGCTCAACACCATCGGTCATTAGCAAACAGCAGATGAAAACCACCACGATTTCCCACCATGCACAGTGCACACACCCAGAGTGGCTGAAATTAAAAAAGACTGACAGCTTGAGCAAGAGCGAGACCTGTCTCTACTAAAAACAGAAAAATTGGCGCATGACTGTAGTCCCAGCTACTCGGGAGGCTGAGGCAGGAGGATCGCTTGAGCCCAGGAGCTGGAGGCTGCAGGGAGCTGTGATGGCGCCACTGCACTCCAGCCCGGGCGACAGAGTGAGACCCTGTTTAAAAAACAAAAAGACTGGGGCCCCCAGATGTTGGTGAGGGTACAGAGAAGTCCAGAGTCCTGCCCTGCTGGAAGGAGAGTTCGCCAACGCCAGGGAGCTGCGGAGAGGTGACAGGGACAGAGGGCGGGTGGCCTCTGACAGCCAAAAGTCACCCATATCTACTCTACGCGCACATGCTTGGGGACCTTGGGAATGCAGTCCCTTCTGCCAGGTGGGACTCAATTGTGCAAGACCTCCTGATTTTTGTGGGGCTTTTTTAGAGAAGCTGGAAATTCAGAATTTTGTGTAAAACCTTTTGATTTTTGGACATTGACCATTCAGATACGTACACAGGCCAAATAAGGCCCGGGGACCACCCGTGTTCAAGCCCTGCAAAGAGAGTGGCATTTGCCAATTTAAGAAAGGGATTTGACCAAGAAAAGACTACCAAGTGGGTCAAAAATTGTCTTACTGCATTCTGACTACCGTAAACAGGGTGGATTACAAATAGCAGAAACGTGTTTCCCACAAGTCTGGAGGCTGGAAGTGCGAGAGACGGAGGCACTGGGACATTCGATGTCCGTGGGGACCCGCCTCCTGGTTCATGGACACACGGACCTTGTCCCTGTGTCCTCACCGGCCAGACGGGAGGGTGCTCCCTGGTGAGGACGCTAATCTCATTCCCGGGGCTCCACCCCGCATGACCCAATGGCCTCCGTGAGGCCCCACCTCCCAACACCATCACCGTCGGGGGTAGGATCTCAACACACGCATTCCGGGGAGACAGAGATGTTCAGACCACAGCAAAGAGATCATCGCGGACGTTTAAATGCCTAAAGCCAGGAGAGGCATCGCAGCCGTACCCCCGCCCTGCGCTCGTTATGAAGTAATTGTCGTGAGAGCTAAATGTCTCCGAGCGCCACTGCCGGCCGGCGGGTCTGCCTCGGTCGCCGCTCTGCACGATCTATTAACCAGCAGGGATTCGGGGAACTGCATAACCGCTGCCCCCTCATCTTGCTAAGTGATACCAAACGGTGTTCCGTGAACCTCAAAACAATCATTTGCAACGAGGAAAACAGAACTTTCAACTCAGGAAAAGTCTGTTTCTTCCTTCAGGCTTCTCAATAATTTCCCATTCCCTCGTGGTGTTAAATGTTGCTTAGATTTATAATAGCAGGCAATTACGAGACAAATTCACCGTCTTCAGCTAATGCAGTTCCCTGCAAAAATGCAATGTTTCTGGAGAAAAAGATAAAAGCGAGGCTTAAGCGATCGCATTGTGTGAGGCAATTCTTTTTATATCTTTTTAGAAGTGATTACAGACAAATTGGCTTTGCCAAAAAAGCCAACGCCCAGTACACTTGTACTCTGTTTTCTTGGCAAACCTCGGTCCCTTAATTTTTTTGCAATTAGAGAAATATTTGATGAGACTAGCTTCTCACACCGGCCCCTCCAAACCCGCTGGCTTTGCCCAAAGTTCCCTGTCCGGGGGGGAACGTCAACCTCAGACCCCGCGGTTCACACCTCACTGCCTGTGTGTTACCTTAATCCATCCAAACCGTAGAGGTTCGTCCCAAACCCTCCCTGTGCAGAGCAGAGAATATGTCACGTCGAGGTGGGGACCCAGGGGTCCGTGTGTCAGGTGGGAAAGGGGACAGGAGCGGGGGCTTTGGCACAGCCAGGGCCTGGGCGTGGACTCCGGTCCTGTCTCCACACGGCTGGAAACGTCCCTGCGGGGCCTGTGTGCCGAGTTTTCTCTTTTGTGAGAGGGAAAGAGTATTTACTCCAAAGCGTCGTGCTAAGGATTAGGGGAGATTACACCCGCAAAGTTCCCAGGGCACAACACCGCTCCACAACATTGCTGCTCACCACTTCTCCTCACAGCTTAAGGGCTGTCACAAGATCGCCAGCCACACGTGTGCAGCCCCGGGAGCGGGTGTTATTAGATAATATTTAACAGTTATGTTTTCATCTGTCCAGGAGCCAACCAGCATGTCTCCTCATACGTGCCCTATCGCAGAGACGGCCACTGTCACTAGCATCCTTCTGCTTCTGCGTCTCGCCCAGTGACCCCTGAAGGTGTATCGGCCTTGGGACAAGTTCTGGGAATACGAGCAAAAGTGCTGCCCGCCGTCCGTCCCCTGCCCCAGGGATTTTAGGATGCACGGAGGTGACTCTGGCCTCTCTTTCCTGCTTGGAGGCAGGAGACTCGGGGGCCAGGTGAGCCCCAAGGTGGGAGGGCCTGGACCCCCGAGTCACTCGTGGACGGGCATCGGCCAGCTCAGAGCACCTGCCTTAGACTCTGACCTGGAAAATGAACCCTGTATTGTGAGAAGCCCCGGAGATTTCTGGAGGAATCTGGCATTGTGTGTGGACGTGGCAGGAGGCAGCTTTTGCGGCCCCTCTGTAAAGCTGAAGGCAGCGAGACCACGGCACGTCTGGGGCCGAGCCGTGACTCAGGCTCTGCGGACACGGCAGCTTCCCTGGTGCTCTGGACCGAGAACGGACGCGGACACGAAACCCCACGCTCTCGACAGGGCCCCGGCCGCGGCTCCCGCCGTCCTGCCTTCCAAGCCCGACCCTCCAGCCCCCCGGGGATGCCGTGAGCCCCTGACACCCTTCCCAAAATCTCCTTTTGCCTGAGAAAGCCAGCATCCGTCGAGCGCTGTCAACCAAGAGCCTGACTAGCACACTCCGTATCAGCGGGGAAAATGTTTCCGCGTTCCCGCTGCGCTCCCTGCCCAGCCGGCCTCCCCCACCTCCCCACAGCCAGGGCTGGGCCGCGGCCAAAGCAGCCACGCCCTTGGCGAGGCCGCAGGAGCACGTCTTATGAATTTACAGCCGTGCAAACAGCCGGTCCTGGTCATCGCTTGGCCTTGAAACACACGTTGGCAGAGAGGGCTCCGTGAAGGCGCTGCCGGATTCCAAGAGCATCTCAGATTTCTGCGTGTCAGTGATAAAACCCGGTCCCCTGGGAGCCAGGTCAGCGTCACTCCTGCTTCGAGGACGCCGAGCACACGCAGAGACGCTACTTGGAAGACGGCGTGTCCCGAGGAGACGCCACCAGGGCGAGTGTGCCGGACACAGCTGTGTTACGACCCTGCAGCCCTGCCGTGGCGGCACCAACGCCAGCGTCCCCAACGTCCCCTGTGTCTGTGATTCCCCTCATGCTGCTGTGTCCCTGGGTCCAGGAGAAGGAAACTCTGTGTCCCAGGAGAGACGGCGCAACTGCTGTAGCAAGCAAACCCCAAAGCGTGTCCGGGCTCTGCGGGAGAAGTGTCTGTTTCTCACTCGCACAGTCGCAAATGGTGGTCTGACCCCTCACCTGGTGACGCAGGACCTCGGCTCCTTCCCTCTGCGGCCACGTCTGCAACACGTGGCCATCGAGGTGGCCTTGCCAGTCTGCACGGCCAGCAGGAGGGAAGGAAAAGGCGAACGGGGTGTGGGAATATTTACAGATCGGGACCAGCCACATCTACTTGTATGGCAGGGCCAGCACACCTGACCAGGTGCCTGGGAAGAGGACACGGGTGACGAGTGTCAATCTCAGCTCCCAGAGACCCCCCACATGGAGGCTGAGAGCACAAAACGCTGCAAGCTGGGATCCCCCCCGCCTGGCGAGGGCAGGTGTGTGTCGGGGGAGGGCAGTGGCCTGGGAGTTTGGTGTTTCGTGGCCACCTGGTCCACTTACGGGAGCTAAAGTCCAGGACAAGATGAAAAAAGTGTGACCCCAACTGGCCTCTGCAATTCCGACGTGGGAAAATATATGATTTTTTTAAGGTGCCAAGATAGTGAGTATCAGAGACGTCAGGGCGGCCGTCGGCACACTGAGCACCTCGGACCTCCCGGAAACCGCCGGACCCCGACACACAGAGATCGGGGAACCTTGGCCTCCATGCTGCCTCCGTGTCCCCCCGAAACAACCAAAACTCACACAATAAAAGAGAGAAAACAACTCTACTGGTGCCCTGGTCAAACAGCCCCGATTGCAACCCTAGAACTGACGGCCGGCCCCGCTGAGCAGACCACCCAGGGGCCACTTCCCTCCGTCCCTCCCGGCGGCGAGTTTGCCGTCAGCCCGGCTCCCGGGGCAGAAAGGATGGGGGGTCGCAGAGCAGAGAACGCGGTCCGATGCCGCAAGGTCGGGTGAAACCACAGCGCACTGGACAAATGAGGCCACCTGTCCCCAAAGCCACCTACCGCCCCTGGGGTCAAAGGTGCCTCCTGCTCTGCCCAGAGCTAATTCGGGGCTTCTCACTTCTGCCACCTGGCAAACCTGTCTGCCGGGCCCCGGCCGTGGGGCGCTAGGGGACCTTATGCCGCGTCCCTGGTGAAGCAGGGACAGACCCAGAGGGAGGTGGGCCTCGCCCCGACCGCCCTGAAGGAACTGAAATGGCGATAAATCGCCAAGTGCAGGCAGTTCGTTAGGGTTCCCAGCTTCTACCAAGATATCCAGGATGCGTCTGCAGGACCATCAACCCCGGAATTCTGTGCAGACCTTTCCTTTCCCGGTTTCGGGCTCAGCAGCTTCAAGGCCTCTGCTCTGCCGCCCCCTTGCGGAGGTTCTGCCGTGCGCTGGGCTGACTGGGCTCCCGCAGGTGGATGCCATCGGCCCCAACGCGCACCTCGAAGGGGCAAGCTCATCAAACGGAAACAAGCTACGCTGACTGCAAAAACAGGGGCCTTTGGTCCCCACTCCCTCTTGATACCCAGTATGCTCACCGTCGTCCCACTGGGCAGGATGACCCAGTCCCCTGGTGGGGTCACCGATACCCCCCAGGTCCCTGGCTTCCTCCCAGCCCCACCTGCAGGTGTTGTCACTCCTCGGCATTCCAACCACGTGCACCTGCCGGTTATTCCAACAAGCCCGCGTTGCCTCCTGCCTCGGGCTTTGCACAGCTGGTTCCCTCACCCTGGAATGTTCCCTCCCCAGCCAACCCCCTCCCTCCCCGGGACCTCCCCTCTCGGGGTCCGCCCCGCCTCCGGGGGCAGCTCCAGCCCCTGCCCGTGAGTCCACCGCCCTCAGCTGTGCCTCGTTGCTGCGCAGCAGTTGCCAGTTGGGAATTATTAACACCCATCTGTGTGACTGTCCCCCAGACTAAAGTAATAACAGGACAGGGGCCAAGTTCACTTTTATTCACCGTTTCTCCCCAGCCGCGGTCTAAGTCAGGGCTCCCCACACGGACGCAACTTTCTCGAGGGAACGAATGAGGCAGACGCTGCAGGGTGGGGGCTGGGCTGTCGCCCACAGAACTGCTCTCCTCAACACACGTGCTTTGCACCCGCACGCTCCAGCGTGGCCCCAGGACCGCGGCGTCAGTCCCCCCGGGGGCTGGTTGGAAATGCAGCCTCTCGGGCCCCAGCCCAGACCTGCCCATCAGGGTCTGCACCTTCCAGGGCTCGTCAGAGCCCGAGGGGCAGCGTGCAGCACAGCTCCGCAAAGCGCACACGCACGGAGAAAAGTCTATAACCTCAGTCCCTGTGCCAAAATCTCGCGCCTTTCTTCCTTCCAAACATCAAGCCCCACTATACCCTCTAAAATATCAGGAATCCCGACAGCAACAGCATTTGATGGAGCTGTGTCTTCTCACAAACCACCTCGTTACCCCAAACGGTTTTTCAGTTTAACACGCTGCATCTGCTGCTCCCTTCACAGTGAAACACGCGACCGTGCCAGGTGCCAGGAATAATTGCCACGTTAAGAGCTGCCACGAGGTCTCCTTGTTTTGTTGAGTTTTATTTTGCATTTTCAGTGATTGATCTTCCAGAGACAACGATTTCATGTGGGCTTAGAACATGAGATTATTTCAGGATGCAGGTCCATACGGGCACGTTATTCTTCCTAAAAACCTGAATATTAAGGGCACCTGAGCTTCTCTAAGTACCCAAACGCACAGCGTCTGCCTCGGCCCGAAACGCGACTTCCCAAGGCCGCTGTCACTGCCGTTCTTCCCCCGCCCTGTGCAGACACCCGGGGCTTCACCCGCCTCTTTTGTGCAGGCAATTAGCCCGCGTGGCCAAGTGTGAACACGCTTCCGGCGTGTGCCTCCCGGGGGCATCTCAGAAGACACGCCAGTCTCTCTTCCCCTACGCTGCAATGCTTTGCAGCACAAAAGGGTTTTATTAGCTGCAAACAAGACCTAAAAACTGTGACACAGAGAAGAACACCCCGCCTTGGGCACAGCTTAGGAAAACAAATCTTCCCTCTTGTTGCCACAGATAGGCATCTGCTGTGGCTCATCTCCCGTAACACCTGACAAACCTGCATCGTGGTCGTTAAGAACGAGGGGCTCACTCATGCCCCCTTTCCGGGAGGGTAAGTTGGAGCAATGATTAGCATGGACCATTTGAGCAAATGCCCAGAAAAACGCGTGTGTGGCTGCAGCATGGAGCGTGGGTGCCCCCGTGTGGCTAAAAGGGGGACGTAGTCCATGAATGCCGGCGCTATTCCTAATTGCCCGGCAATTAGGTGCCCAGCCACGTCCTGGGCGCTGGGGACAGAGAAGGTCCCATGAGCATCCATTCTAGCGGGACGGCACACAAGCAGGATGTACACTGCACAGACGAGTCCCTGCAGACAGGGACCTCCCGCTCCTGAGCACCTAGCCAGGGCCGGGCACAGGTGACGGCCATCAACAAACAGGTGAAAATGAGCAAAAGGATAACTAGGGGTGGTGGAACCATTTTAAAGGCTGCCGTGGCTCTCGGAGATGCCGCTTGGACTCAGGCGGGGACCACGAGCCTGCAGAGACCAAGGCATCCCTGCCTTGTCCTGATTGCAGGAGAAAAGTCTTTAACTATTTAAGTAAAAAATATTAAGTGTAAGTTTCCCATTGGTGTCTTTTCTTTAGACGAGGAAGTTTCTAGCCACAGTTTCCTGACAGTTTTAATCAGAAATGGATGTTGGATTCTGTCAGGTGCTCACTATGCTTCTGCTGAGATGATCATATAGTGTGATCCATGATATGTTTAATTATAGTGATTAGACCAGGCACGGTGGCTCACACCTCTAATCCCAGCACTCCGGGAGGCTGAGGTGGGAGGATCCCTTGAGGTCAGGAGTTCGAGACCAGCCTGAACAAGAATGAGACCCCCGTCTCTACTAAATATAGAAAGAAATTAGCCAAACAACTAAAAATAGAAAAAATTAGCCGGGCATGGTGGCACATTCCTGTAGTCTCAGCTACTCGGGAGGCTGAGGCAGGAGGATTGCTTGAGCCCAGGAGTTTGAGGTTGCTGTGAGAGAGGCTGACGCCACGGCACTCTAGCCTGGGCAACAGAGTGAGACTCTGTCTCAAAAAAAACTAAAATAAAATAAAAATAAAAATGTCTTCATTTCACCTTTGGTTTTGAAAGATATTTTTTATGGCTGTAGAATTCCAAGTTGACAGTTTGGGGTTTCGTTTCATGTTCAGTACCTTAAAGATGTGGCCCCACTGCCTTTTTCATGGACATTGTTTCTGATATAAAACCTTCTGTCATCCTTATCTTTGCTCCTCTGAACAAACACAATGTGCATTTCTTTCTGTCCCCCAACCCCAGCTGCTTTGTAAGATTTTCTCTGGCTCACTAAGAGAAATCTTCATTTTAAATGTAAACATTTTAATTATAATACAACTTGCTGTGGTCTTATTCAGGTCTCTTGTGTTTGGGGCTTAGTGGGCTTCTTGGTCCTGTGGGTTCATAGCTTTCATCAAATTTAGAAAGTTTTCAGCTGTTATTTCCTCAGATATTTTGTCTGCCCACCCCTTGTCTTTGTGCACATGTAGATGGTCCCCGACTTACAGTGGTTGGACTTGACATTTTTTGACTTTATGATGGTTTGTTGAGACATACATCGACCCATCAAAGGTTAAGGAACATCTGGACTTATGATTTTTTTTTCAACTCTAAGATGGGCTTATCTGGGCATTAAATGCATTTTTGACTTACAATTTTTTGACTTATGATGGGTTATCAGGACGTAACAGCAGTGCACATCAAGGAGCATCTGTGTATTAGGACATTGCAGTGGCCCCAGAGGTCACCAAGGCTATGATCATTTTTATTCAGTCTTTTTCAGCTGCTTCATTTTGAATATTTTCTATGGCTGTGTCTTCAGTTCACTAATGTTTTCTTCAGCCATGTCTTCTCTGCCATGAATTGCATCCACTGTATGTTTTAACTGAATGACAGTTCTCATCTCGAGAGATCATGTGGATCTTCTCAATACCTTCTATGCCTCCGCTTGCCATGCCAGTCTGTGCTGTAGCTTCTTGAGCCTGTAGAACGTGCTTAGAATAACTAATGTCCTGCACTACCAACTCCATCATCTGTGTCATTTTCTAGGGTTTTTTTTTTTTTTTGGTTGGTTGATATTTCTCCTCATTATGGGTCAGTTTCCTGCTTTCCTTTGCATGCCTCGTAACATTTTATTGTTTGCTAAGCAGTATAAATATTACATTGTTGCTTGGTGGATATTTTTGTACCCCTATAAATATTCCTGAGCTTTCTTCTTGGATGTTACCTTGTCCTGGGATGTTACTTGGAAATAGTTTAATCCCGTTAGGTCTTGATTTTAAGCTTTTAGGCAAGGTGAGAACAACTCTTAGGTCCAAGTCCAATTTTATACCATTTCTGAGGCTAAAAAAAAAAGCCTTCTGAGTGAGTGCTTTACCTAATGCCCATAAATATGACGTTTTTCATTCCAGCTGAGGGGAGCAGGCACTATTCCCAGCCCCGTGTGCTCTGAGATCTGTCCTTGCTGATGCTTTCGGGGGGGTTCTTCCCCTGGCTCCGATGGCTTCCTAACGTGCACTTGTCGGTGCTCAGGTGAACACACGAGAAGGATGCTCTGCAGGCGGATGTGGTTCCCTGTCATAGCTCTCCCCATTCCCCGCATCCCGCCCTGCGAGCTCTCGGGCTTCCGCCTCCCTCGATGCCGGAGTCATCCCCTCAACTCAGAGCAACTGCCGGGCTCCCTCGGGTCACTCCCTGGGCCATGGCCGGAAACTCTCCAGGTAGCGAGCTGGAGTCTTTGCAGGGCTCATCTCAGTCACTTTGCATCTCTCAGAGACGCCTGTTCTCATCACTGAAAGTCCACCACCTTGAAAACCACTGTCTGACCCATTTTGTCCATTTTCCCCTTTGTTCCTGTGTGAGAGTGAAAACAGTCCCTGCTGCTCCCTCGTGGCTGGAAGCAAGTCTGATCACTTCATTATATGCAAATAACCCTCTTTTGTATTCAAGCCACTTTGATTTATATTTTCCATCATGTGCAGTAAAAAAAAAAAAAAACAGACAAATACAGCCATCCAATCGGAACTGTTTTGCTTCACTTTGTTAATGTGTCTTAAATTGTGTCAATTAAAGATTCATTCAGGGTTACCAGAAATCTCTTTTAAATGCAAATACCTCCCGTAGGAACAAAGAACTATCTGTGGTTTCACATATTAATACAAATAGTTTCTGACTGCTTTGCACCGAACAGCTAGCTGAGATTAGCCAAACTAAAAATGAAAAGTTTAATTGGAGGGAAAGAGAGAAAAGGTAAAAAAAAAAAAATGGGGAAGAGGTGGGGTAAACTTTGGTAGAATAATATACCTGGATGGGAAGAAGGAAGAGGTTTGTTTATGTGAGAAATATTTCAACAAAAAAGCCAGGAGGTTGCCAAATTATTAGGATCAAACACATGAAATTGCCAGGCCATATGGTCCGAATGTTCATGTGCCCCCAAAAGTCACATGTTGAAATATTTTTATTTCAGGAGGTGGGGCCTTTGGAGGGAATTAGGTCATGAGGGTGGAGCCCTCCTGGATGGGGTTAGTGTCCTTAGAAAAGAGGCCCGAGGGACCCCCTCGCCCTTTCTGCCACACGAGGACACACAGACGGCACCAGACGTGGACAGGAAGCAGCCCTCAGCGGACATGGAATCCGCTGCTGCCTCGATCTTGGACTTCCCAGCCTTAGAACTGCGAGAAATAAATGTCTGTAGTTTACAAGCCACCTGTCTCACGGTATTTTGATACAGCAACCCAAACACGCTAAGACATGCCATTTTGTAGGCCAAAATGTTAAAATATTGGCCATTTCATACGGTTTGATGAAACGCTATTTTCAACAGGGTGCAGTGAGCTGGCTGGCCGGCTGCAAAGCTCCCTGCCCCCGAGATGAAAAACACGGACTGCCACGTGCCAGCCACCCTGCGAGCTCGTTCATTTATTCAGCCACGATCCTGACGTTAGGGACGCATCGGTCAACAAGACAGAGCTCTGGTGGAGCGTGTGGCAACACCACAGAAAGAACAGCCAATAAGTGCATTTGCACAGAGATTTGAGCACTGAGAAGGAACCAGAGCTTCCAAACCCCGGAGCAAAAAACGCTTTTAGGCAGATGGAATGAAAAAACATACAGGTCCCCAGAAGGGCATGAGCTTGGCACACTTAAGGAACAGACAGAATGATGGAGCAACGTGGAGTCACTTACGATAACAGGAAACCGAAATGTCAAGAGAAGAAGTTTACGTTTTATTCCAAGCGCTCTCCGATGCCATTAGGAGTGATCAAGTGACGTGATTCGGCCGACCTCTTTAAACACTCACTCCGTCGCCTGGTTCAATACGATATTCACAGGCTAATTTAGGAACCTAATTCCCCCCTTCTCACTTCCCTGTTTAAACACAACGTTATATTTAAGGTTGTCTCAGTGTGAGATTTCATTTTCAAAGCACAAATATGCCCCAACTTACAGAATGATTCTCCTAGTTTGAATACAGAAAGGAAAGGGAAGCCCCTTTTCTCTTCCTGGCGTGAATTGTTATGTAACAGCCCGCCGTGAAATGGTCCACACTGATGATCGGGTCTTACAGGATGGGCGATGCACCGTGTGCCAAAGGGTTTTGCAAAAATCCTGAGCGTTCTGGGGAGGAATGTGCAGCTCCGTCCCCAAGCAGGGACACCTCGCGTGTCTTCCGTCCTTTCCTGAGAGGAGGAAACCGCATCGCTGCGCCGCGTGGACACGTTAGAATCCTGGAGGTTCCTGTCCGCCTGAAAAGGTCAGAGACCGGCCACCGATGACCCTCCCGTCCCACACCCGGCGTCCCATCCCCTCAAGACCACGTGACATAAGTATTTTGTGCCTCTGGCACAAGGTTGAAATCAGTAGATAAATTCCTTGAATAATTCCAGACTACAGAAAATAAAGAAAGCGCCTCATTTCATTTTCAGCAGGCAGCACAGCTTTTTCTGACACGGAAGCGTGTTCTACGTGGCAACACTGTTCTAACTCACTCAGTCCTCACCGCAGTCCTCTGGGGAAGTCTGAACGCTGTCCTCAGTCACAGACAAGGCAACTAAAAGGAAGAGGGCAAGTGCCCACGGGCCACGGCCGCTGCGGGGTGCTTCTGGGGTCAGACCCGGACAGCCTGTGCCCACGCCGGGCTCTGTGTGCGTCACGCTACTATGTCTGCACTGAACCCCGAAACCGGACAAGGTAACAGAAAACTAGAAAACCATCGATCAGCCTCCCATATAAACACAGGCGTAAAAATTAACAAAGAGAACACAGAAATAAATCAAATAAACACTATGACCAAGCATCAAACCTAAGCAGGGTTTATTCCAGAAATTCAGGAATGATCAATGTTCAGAAATCTATCAACACTAAAAAAAGTTTACGTCCAACAGCCAAACTATGATACGAAGAGATGCTGAAAAGGCAGTTGATAAAGTTTAGTCATAACTTCTAATAAAATCTTTCTAAATAAATTTCTTAACTGTGTTAAAAATTATTTGCCAAAGCCCAAGAAGAAAGATCATTTAAAATGGTAACACACTAAAGCCTTTTTCATTAAAACCAGGAGTAAGACAATGATATCCCTGATAGCCAGTATTATTCATCATTGATGAGCAGTTTGAGCATATTCAAAAATATGAGGAAAATAATTGGTATAAACATTAGAAATGTGATAATGCAATCTCTTTTCAATATCTATGATTACATACCCAGAAAAAGCAAAAGGCTTGTAAAATAAATTGATGAAATAAATTAAATAAGCAAAGGAGTATGTGGAGGCAGTTGGATTCAAGATAAATACAGTCCTTAAAAATTTTTTTCTTTGTATTAGCAATGACCAGCTAACGCTTAAAAATGAAGAAAAGTATTTCGTCGGTTAAAAGTAATACCATTTTTTAAAAAGTTAAAGTGGACCGGGAGCGGTGGCTCACAGCTGTAATCCCAACACTTTGGGAGGCCGAGGAGGGAGGATGGCTCCAGCCCAGGAGTTCAAGGTTACAGTGAGCTATGATCACCCCGCTGTACTCCAGCCTGGGTGACAGAGCAAGACCCCGTCTCAAAAAAAAAAAAAAAAAAAAAGTTAAAGAATATGATGAATTTTAAAATATAGTATCTCGGCCGGGCGTGGTGGCTCACGCCTATAATCCTAGCACTTTGGGAGGCCGAGGCGGGAGGATTGCTCCAGGTCAGGAGTTGGAGACCAGCCTGAGCAAGAGCGAGACCCCGTCTCTACTAAAAATAGAAAGAAATTATATGGACAGCTAAATATATATATAGAAAAATTAGCCAGGCATGGTGGCACATGCCTGTAGTCCCAGCTACTCGGGAGGCTGAGGCAGGAGGATTGCTTGAGCCCAGGAGTTTGAGGTTGCTGTGAGCTAGGCTGACGCCACGGCACTCTAGCCAGGGCAACAGAGTGAGACTCTGTCTCAAAAAATAAAAAATAAAATAAAAATAAATGTTGGTACATGAAAGTTGGGGAAAGCCGTTGACCGGAAGTTCGCTCCCCTACCGAGTACTGCTAGGTAAAAGCAGCTCAGGGTGGGTGAGGATATAACAGGTGCCAATTTTTTTGTAAAACAAACAATGAGAAAACACTACAAATACAAATGTAATGAACTTTCGTATATACAAAGAGGTATCACTTAATAGACAAAAGTAAAGTTGACTCCACTTATTGAAAAAGCATCTCCTTCCCCCACTAAAGATTTAAAATACCTAGAAAATAAGGGTAAGAATCATACAAGCCCTGAGTGAAGAAAACCTTTTATAGACTACTTTCTAAAAATGGAAAACCTAGAAACATCCTACTTGCGGACAGAGGATGGTGTCAGTTTGCTGGCGCTGCCAGAACGAAGAACCACAGGCCACGCGGCTTCAACAACGGACATTTATTCCCACAGTTCTGGAGGCTGAAGTCCAGGATCAAGGGGTCAGCAGGGCTTGTGTCTTTGGCGGCCCCTCTCCTGGGCTTGGGGACGGCCACCTCCTCGCAGTGTCCTTTTCTCTGTGTCAGTCCATCCCTGGTATCTCTCTGAACGTCCAATGTCCTCTTCCATGAGGACACCAGGCAGGTTGGATCAGGGCTCACGCTGAGGGCCTCATTTCAATTTAACCAAACCTCCCCAGGCCCCGTCTCCAGACACAGTGACAGTCTGGGGCCAGGACTGAAGGCTCCAGCCATGACTTTCAGGGGACGGTGGTACACAGCCCAGTTCATAGCAAGGACTCACTGTCACAAAGATGTCATTCCCCCATGTTCATTTATAAACATGACAGGTTGCTAATAAAAATATTACAGGCAGATTCTTTTGTTATGTTTTGCTTTGTTGGAACTAGGCAAGCATCTGATTCTAAAAGTCACGAGGAAAAATAAACAAGCAAAAATAGCTGGAAAAAAATATATGTGTGTATATATATTATATATATAATATGTAATATATATGAGAAGAGGGTATATTATAAAGCCACAGAATTTTTTTTTTGAGGCTGAGTCTCACTCTGTTGTCCGGGCTAGAGTGCCGTGGTGTCAGCCTAGCTCACAGCAACCTCAAACTCCTGGGCTTAAGCGATCCTCCTGCCTCAGCCTCCCGAGTAGCTGAGACTACAGGCATGCGCCACCATGTCCGGTTAATTTTTCTATATATATTTTTTATCTGTCCATATAATTTCTTTCTATTTTTAGTAGAGATGGGGTCCCACTCTTGCTCAGGCTGGTCTCGAACTCCTGACTTCAAGCGATCCTCCCGCCTCGGCCTCCCAGAGTGCTAGGATTACAGGCGTGAGCCACCGCGTCCAGCCAACAAGAATTTAAACATTGCAGCATTGACACAAACATAGACCACTGCAAAGCTACAGAAACCACAGCAATACGCCTGTATGTTATAATAATTAATATATTATGGGAATATGATGTATGATAAGGATGATAGCTCAGAGAAATTATGGGCAACTCTTCAATAATGGTGTTGAAACATATGCATAACTATATGGAAAAACAAAATAAAATTGGGCCCATACTTTATGTCTTCTATCAAGATAGATTTCAAATGACAAAAATGTAAATATTAAAAAATGAGATCATAAAATTTTGTGGACAACTTTCATTATAACCTTGGAAAGGGGAAGGCCTTTCTAATTCTGACTCAAAGGCCAGAACCGTAAAGGAAAAAAAATGATAAACGCAAGTACATTTTAAAATGCAAAAGCGAGAGATAAATAACAAACTGAGAGAAATATCTGCAGCTTGTTCCAAAGGCTGCTGTCTGTGATAAGAGCTCCTGGAAATGGATGGAGAGAGAAAGACAACAAACGAGGAAAACAGAGGAAGGATCTGAGCAGGCCATTTACAAAGAAAAGGACCAGGGACTCTTCGATCTCACTTGTGATAAGGCAAATGCACATTAAAACCCCACGGAATTACCATCCTTACTTATCAGAATGGCAAGATTCCAGAGTTTGACAACACCCCTTACTGAAGCTGCAGGAGAACAAGCTCCACGGCTTTGCCAGAGGAGCATGAGCCCACGCCAGCCAGGGAAGGCCACCGAGGAGTAATCTGTGACCCAGCAATCCCATTTCTGGGAATTTACCCTGCGGATACATTCGCACACGTGCAAAATAACAAATGCACAAGAATATAGTCACAGCAGTGTTTGCAATAGTAAAATGCTATAAACAACCCAAATATCTTCAATAGGGGACTGGTTAAATAAATGTTGATGCATCCATACATGTGCAATTCTATGCGACTATTTCAAGATAGCGGCCGGGCGTGGGGACTCACGCCTGTAATCCCAGCACTCTGGGAGGCCGAGGCGGGAGGATCACTTGAGGTCAGGAGTTCGAGACCAGCCTGAGCAAGAGCGACACCCCATCTCTACTAAAAAATAGAAAGAAATGATTTGGACAGCGAAAATATATATATAGAAAAAAATTAGCTAGGCATGGTGGCGCGTGCCTGTAGTCCCAGCTACTCGGAAGGCTGAGGCAGGAGGATCACTTGAGCCCAGGAGTTTGAGGTTGCTGTGAGCTACACTGATGCCACGGCACTCTAGCCAGGCAGGCAACAGAGTGAGACTCTGTCTCAAAAAAATAAAATAAAATAAAAAAATAAAGATAGTGACTGGGCCGGGCGTGGTGGTTCACGCCTGTAATCCTAGCACTCTGGGAGACTGAGGTGGGAGGATCACTTGAGTGCAGGAGTTTGAGACCAGACTGAGCAAGAGCGAGACCCCACCTCTACTAAAAATAGAAAAAAATTAGCCGGGCATGGTGGCGCATGCCTGTAGTCCCAGCTACTCGGGAGGCTGAGGCAGGAGGATCATTTGAGCCCAGGAGTGTGAGGTTGCTGCGAGCTAGGCTGACGCCACGGCACTCTAGCCAGGCAGGCAACGGAGTGAGACTCTGTCTTAAAAAAATAAATAAAGATAAAGAAAAGAGAAAGATCTCAACGTACGTTATGAAATAATCTCCAAGATACAGTATCATGTGCCAAAAGCCAAATGCATATTGTCTACACAAGCTAACTTTTGTTTTTTTAAAGTGGTAGAAAAATAAAAGTCTATATTCTTATTTTTTAATGCATGAGCACATTACGACACACAAGGAACCTATTGAGGCAACACAGCTGCCAGGCTGGAAGAAGCTTCTCCCCGTGTGCCTCTTACTGCTTCTTGCTTTGTGGACCAGTGAGCGAGTATTCCCTGTTCAAATAATCAAAAGTATTAAAAACTCATTAAACTGGGGTACACACGCACACACGGTGTGATCCCGGAGAAAGCCGTGGAGCGGCACCGCCAGGCTGTTACCGTGGGTTACCTGGGCGGGAGGTGGATGGAGAGAAAATGAAGCCACGGCACCTTTTAACGTGCGTGAGAAACGGGTCACACGCGATGACCTGAACCGTGACTTGGGGTGGGGGTGGGGGGGCTGGTCTCAGGGTATTTGAGATGTCTTTTATGTTTATATATCCTCTGAATGTTTTTTTATAATTAACATCCACTCTTGTATAATCAAAAAACTGTAATTTTCATTTAAAGAAATTCCCAGTAAATAAAAAATACCATTTATTCCTCAAAACTAAAAACCAAATGAACAGATTTTATTTTGTGGCGAGAAAACATGATCTCTTCTTTAGAAAGAAAATACAAAAATCAGAAACACAGGTATCCTCCTCAAGAAAGGGAATTTTTTTCTTACTGAAAACATCGTAATGTACTTGTAAGTAGGAATATCGAATTCCAAATTCAGTGGCATTTTTGTCTTACCCTGTACTTTGCTCCTTTAAAAACCACCTCTTATGCCTGAGAATTTCAAGGCTTTTTGAAACATTATTTAGATAATTACATGGTCATAAAACAAAGCCTGCTGTGAAACGAATGGTTTATAAATGTGTCTGTTAATTGTTGACACTCCATGAGGCCGCACGGGTTGGTCACACTCCCGGCTGCTCTGTGTGCCGGGCTCACAGGTCTCACGTGGCTTTTGAACCCGTGTATTTCCATATCCAAAGCACCCTCTTTTTTCTACACCCCACGTCACCTTCTATGCAAGATTATTTGTAGTAAGTGACAATAGAATCAATATTAATATGAAGGCCGGGAGAGGTCACATGTACCTGTAGTCCCAGTTACTCTGAGACCAGCATGAACAAGAGCGAGACTCCGTCTCTACCAAAAATAGAAAAAATTAGCCAGGTGTGGTGTGTGCCTGTAGTCCCAGCTACAGGGGAGGCTGAGGCAGGAGGATCGCTTGAGCCCAGGAGTTTGAGGCTGCTGTGAGCTAGGCTGACGCCACGGCACTCTAGCCTGGGCAAGAGAGTGAGACTCTGTCTCAAAAAAATAAAAATTAATAATCATAATAAAAATCAGCTAAAAGAGACATTGCAAATCCCACAAAAGAGGCAACATTTGACACAGGGGACAAGGAGGTCACTTTGGAGAACTGCCCACGTCTCAACAGGACGAGTGTCCACCAGAGTCTGCTCTGAGCTCTCCGGGAAACTGACGAAGCCCTCAAACGCTTTTACACACAGCTTCTTTTAATGACCCTCCTGTGAAAATCAAGTGCGAATTGAAGAATACACTATAATTCTGCCAGGCAAATTATGTTCCTCCCACATTAACACAATTCATCTTTGGTTTGTTCCAAGAATTGGCCTCAAATTTCAATGATAAGCTCAAGAGCATTAAATGCAAAACTTGTCACATCTTCACTCTGAAATTTGGTCCTTAAGTAGACTCATTTCAAGTGACTACTTTTAATACCAATTATCTCCAGATAACAAGGCCCTCCTATAACATATATTAAAGAGCTTTATTACACTAGAGTCTTATTAGGATTTAACAGGATTAAATATTTGGTGGTTTTATTTTAGAAGAATCACTAGTCAGCAAAACTCGTATCTTTCTCAACATCTCAGTGATACTATTGTTACCAACAGCACCATCCACACCGCCCTCTTCTGCTCCAACAGCAATTCTCAGTTGTTTGACATAAAAATCCAGACTCCTGACAGTGGCTTTCAAGGCCAGGCTGCGGACACCACACACTCCAGCCTTCACCTCTGCAAAAACCCTTCCTCTGGGCCGGCCTCTTATTAAAATGAAGGTTACGGATCCTCCAGCTATTTCAAACCCGACTCAATTTCTGCACTATGAAAATAATTAAAAGAAACAATAGGCCGAGCGAGGTGGCTCACGCCTGTAATCCTAGCACTCTGGGAGGCCGAGGCGGGTGGATTGACTGAGCTCAGGAGTTCGAGACCAGCCTGAGCAAGAGCGAGACTCCGTCTCCACTAAAAATAGAAAGAAATTATATGGACAGCTGAAAATATACATAGAAAAAATTAGCCAGCCATGATGGTGCCTGCCTGTAGTCCCAGCTACTCGGGAGGCTGAGGCAGAAGGATCGCTTGAGCCCAGGAGGTTGAGGTTGCTGTGAGCTAGGCTGATGCCACAGCACTCTAGCCTGGGCAACAGAGTGAGACTCTGTCTCAAAAAAAAAAAAAAAAAAAAAACCAGAAAAGAAAAAAAAAAGAAAAAAGAAACCCACGTGAGAGGCAATGGGGTTTGGGGAAAAAAAATCCTACAGAAAGAATTACAAATCTAATAACAGGTTGATTTCTACATTATATGAACATTTTATATACTGCACTGAGACCTCTTCACACACAGCAATCCCAGTACTTTGGGAGGCTGAAGTGCGAGGACCGGTTGAGACCAGGAGTTCAAGACCAGCTTGGGCAACATAGCGAGACCCCATCTCTGCAAAAAATTTAAAATAGCCAGCTGTGGCAGCGTGCACCTGTAGTCTCAGCTACTCAGGAGGCTGAGGCAGGAGGATCGCTTGAGCCCAGGAGTTTGAGGCTGCCATGAGCTGTGATGACAACACTTCACTCTAGCCTGGGTGACAGAGCAAGACTCTGTCTCCAAAAAAAAAAAAAAAGTTGAAGATCACATGGCAAAAACAAACACACACTTTAAAATATAACTTTGGCTTTCCATCTAGTAGGATTTCATAAGACAGGGCAATAGACCTCCAACATTAAAAGTAAAAATGTGACAGTTTGGTAGCACGTGGAAGGGAAAGAACACGGAAATTCTAAGCACTGGGAAATAAATTTCCCGGGAAGAGTGAAACCCGTTCTGAAAGCGGCACACAGCGGAGCCGGACGCAGACAGAAACACAATCTGACAAGGACCAAAGAACTTGTCGGACTAAATGACGGTCCGGCCACACTGTGGGTCACTAGATAATTACGAAAAGTGGCGTGAAACTCGCTGACAGAGAAAAGCCCACGATAAAAAGTGGAAAATGGTTATGAAACAGTATCACGGTGTAATCCCATCTTCTGAGAAAACAGCTGAAAGGGTGTACGACAAAATGTCAACAAGCTACCGCTAAGCGACGGGAAAACCCGCCAGCTGTATGTTTTCACTAGTCAATCCGTGATCTTCTGAAATACACCGTATGTGACTTTTTCACTTTGGGGGAGAAATGGTCAGATGTGGGGGGAGGGGAGGAAGCAAAAAGCAAGTGCTACTCACCCGAAAGTGGCCCGCGGTTCACGCTGCCAGACTGGCTCCCGCCTGTCTGCCTAAAGATTCTTCCTAGCAATTTGGTTGCTCATCCTTCGTGCCTCTGGGCAGGTCACCCCCGGACCACCCTGTCACACCCACACGACCACTTGTCACTGTAAACTTATCAGTGTTGATTTCGTTGTCAGTAACTTTAAATAGGCTGTTCAGCTCAGATCTTGAACCTACTACTTGGGGAGGTTCCTTAATCCTTTATCTACCCAGCTGTCCAAGCAGCAAACCTGTGGGCTGAGATGGTGCCTGGCATCACTGTCTCTGTCACTCAGGTGATGCACCTGCTCAGTGTCTGCCGGACGGACAGACAGGAGCCCTGGTGTGACCCTCCCCCACCCTGGACTACTGCAACGTGGAGGAAACATGGCAGGCGAGAGTCTCTGGGCACTCACTCCTGCTGCCAAAATCTTTAAAACCATACCGACCCTTCAATGGCTTCCCCTTGTGTTTCGAACTTCCAATCTGTAAATTGGCTTTTCAGAAAAACAAAAAGCTCACCAGCTGAAGAGCCTCCACCTGCCTTCCCTTCCCCACTCTGCAGGGACGCTGCCGCCGCAGGCATCACCCCCGTCCCAGGGCGCCCGGCTGCCCGTCTCCCAAGGTGACGGCTTCAGGAGCAAAGCTGACTCATCATCGCACCGCTCGGCACTTGCAGAACGGATGAACGGCCCACATCATGGAAGGATAACTTACATGGGATGGTTTGTATTTTGTTTCTTAAAGGGGAATGAAAACCAGTTAAATCCAAGCTTCCTCCTCCAATGTCGAAGGCTAAATGCAGAGTGTCACGGACCCAGCACTACTGACAGCACCGTGTTGACCCCATGTTCCATGGGCAAGCTTCCCGATGGCCCAAGCTGGCCTTCTCTACTCCTCCACGCTAAACCAAGCAGAGTAAACGAATAAAGGATAGCGTCAACTATCAATACACACCCCAGGAAGGAAATACCATACTTTGGATTAGCCAAAGGCTACTAACGGTGTAATAAAATTTGTTCAGCCCCTTTCTACCCTACCAGCGTCAACCCCACCCCTGCCCCTAGCCCCTAGGTTCCCTTTTCCTGCTCAGCCTTCCAGTAGAACATTTCATAACCCTGCGGACACCCACGGGCACAGACGGGACTATGGCCTCCTGGCAATTAGATTAGCAAGGGAGACAGACACAATGGCAAACTTAATGTCTCCACCAGGGCTACGGGGCAAAGTCTGCGCTGTATCCACAGTGGGGACATTGGACCCACCTAAGGGGACTGTCAATGCGTAAACTGTTAAGGAGCCAAAGCATTTAACTAGTGGGACCGACTTCAGTGAGGAGTGAAGGAGCATTCTGAGAACCAGCATATACACAGGTGCATGATCTTAGCGTGCCCAGAGCACCGAGTCTGAAAGCGGGCAGAGCCGGAGCTCGCAGGCCCTTGCAGGCAAATGTGGGGCAGGGAACGGGGGTGATTGGGTGTGATTTTTTTTTTTTTTTTTTTTTGGAGACAGGGTCTCACCATCTGCCAGGCTAGAGTGCAGTGGAGTCATCACAGCTCACAGCAACCTCAAACTCCTGCTCCTGCCTCAGCCCCCCGAGTAGCTGGGACTACAGGCACGCAGCACCACGTCTGGCTGATTTGTCTGATTTTTGTACAGAAGGGGTCTCACTCCTGCTCAGGCTGGCCTCAATCTCCTGGCCTCAAGGGATCCTCCTGCCTCAGCCTCCCAGAGCACCACAAGTACAGGCATGCGGCACCGCCATCGGCCAAACCTTGCTTTTTGAGTGACTGAGCTCTTAACTAATGGCAAGGTTTCAGTGATTAGGTGCACATTTCACCTCCGCAACACGACTTGAAGCTTGAAGGTTAGAAGGTGCTGGAATGATTTATTATCAATAATGACATCCTAGCGCAGTGCCTGCCTCCCACAAGCGGAGATTTTAGTCTCAAGTTACTTGGTGGGCAGGACACCTGCAGGCCCGACGTGGCTAAAGGCATCACCCAATGAGCACAATGCCACAAGCCCAAGTAAAACCTGACCTCATCCCATTTGCCCAACACATCTTTGTGTTCCTGATCTGTTTTTACAAAAGAAACTAGAGTCCTTTTTTGAAATTTAATGTATTCTCGGAAGTCTCTGACCTTTCCTATCCATCAAGACTGGCATGATTAAAAACTCCTTGGCTTAAAACTTGGCTCTGGCACAAAATGAAACCTCTTCAAAAACATTTTACCCTTACCCACTTTCCCAGGGCTTCACATTTTGTCTGCAAACCACACGGACTATGCTGCTTCCTAGCGATCCTGCTCTAATAAGCTATTACTAGAGTCACTAGTTCGTGTAACTGTTCAGTATGAACTTTCTTCCGAGGCTTCCTCTGTTAGATACCAGATTTCAAAAAAATGAGCAAATTTTTCCTGTATGTACAAACTGGACATAAGTGTACCCCCCCAAAATAATAATCTCTATTTGGTATTTCCTACAGCAAATACTAGAGATGATTCAGGAAATCCAGGCAAAGTAGAAGCAATATATTTTGCAACAATTATTCTTCCAATGAATGACTTGTAAATTCTCTCCCACCCCACGTTAAACAGGTAAGTGAAGCAGCTTCCAAATTTCAACTGTTACATGTCAGATTCAGATCGTCAACACCGTACTTGCATTCTACATAAGGTTACAAACAACACAGACACCGTAAGTCCAAAGTCTGAAGGAAAAGTTTCATCCCAGTTATGGGGAAAAAGCTTCACATCTCACACACGCTGGTAAAACCTGGCTCTGAATATAGCACAGCATATACAGCAATTCAGATTTTTTAGCAACTGGTGCCGGTTTATACACAATTGCATTCAACTTCACCCTTATTTCATTTCCCATATATTTGACTTTTTCTTTACCTTCTTTCAAGGTAGGCAAGTAATCTGACAACTAAACAAACTTTGGTAAACTGGACTACACAGTACTCGTGAGAAAAATAGCCATTTTTAAGACTCTAATTGCTACAGTAGTGTTGATGTGATCAAATCCCTAAGCAAGACAGACCTAATTTATTTTTAAATGTGGGATAAAGGCTTAATCTGGTAAAAAGTTGAACCTGTCTCCCTGCACTGAGAAGCCCATTGTCACTGCTGCAGCCATGCCTAGTCCCTCGCTTGCCCCGACACAAACCTCCTCCGAAAAAAATAATTATCAAAACCTGTGTGTTCTGCTGAAATCCTTAATCTTTGAGACATCTTTAAAGCTTAGGAGTACTCGAAAGCAGCAGGAAACATGAAACATCTTCCTAGAGTATCAACTTCATACTAAACATCTAACACTAAAACAAAGAGTGCAAAATTTATACTCATTTTTAACAGTCAAGAATTCCCTCAAGCTCCCGCCACCAACTGCAGGTTCCATCTGGTATTTGAGGTTCTACATTAAAACACAGTTGCCCTTGCCATAATAAAGCATAACCCTTAACGTATTTGATACGTACAAACCACGTATTTTTGACAGGTCACACATTTTGAGCAAGTTCTTCCTTAGGTAAGGCTACGTAGCCAAAATGAAGGTGGGGCAGACATTTTAGCTTAACAGCACGAACAATATTTACACCATTTAATTCCTAAATACTCTTGTTGGCCCGTCATATCCAGTTTGTGACATGATTCAAGTACAAAAAAATAAAAAGTAGATCTACGGAGAAATTTACCTACTAGATTTCAAATTATGTGAAATCAGCAAATTTTAATATTAACATGGCATAAACTTCCCTCTTTTAGTGGTTCTAAAATGCTTATAAACAAGGGATGAGCTCACTTGCTTAGATATTTGAAATACAACTTTATTCTGATTCTAAACGAAAAGGAATGGGAAGGACAGTTAACAAACAGGGTTTCACCACTGAATATTGTGATGTGACTGTAGCAGTCTTATATTGGAAACTCAAGGAGGATCAACTGCGTTCCAAAACAGCTAAATATGCAGGTCCAAACAATGAAGGTATTTTTTAAACTGCCATTCACTCTGAAGCCCATCCATCTCCTTCAGCATCCCACAGATGAAGCACATGTTCCGCTTAGCTAGATAATAAAGTGGCACACACGCTGCACCGCTGACATCACAGGACAGCCTATAAAACTAGACTTCTGACGCTGGGCTCCAGCTTCATTCTCACAGGTCATCATCCTCATCCGGGAGAGCGGTTGTCTGAGCCACCTGGAGAAAGATGAAAATGGTGACACTCCATATTACAACCACAGGAACAGAACAAGCCAAATCTAACTCCGGAGCAGCAAAGCGGGACGTGATACCTCTAAGTCATGCTCATACTGCGCTGCCAAAGCTGGGTCCATGACAACCTCTGGTGGGGCAAGAGCAGGCATGGCAACAAACTCCAAGTTAGGGTCTCCAATGAGCTTTCTAGCAAGCCAGAGGAAGGGCTTTTCAAAGTTGTAGTTACTTTTGGCAGAAATGTCGTAGTACTGTTTAAAAGAAAAGTAAAATTAATCCATTAATAAAACAATGATTATTCTAAAGACATTCCAAGCTAAAACATAAAATCATTTGATTAAAAGAAAATTAATACGAAACCGTTAATGAAACGATTATTCTAAAGACATTCCAAGCTAAAAGATAGATAAGATTCTTTCAATAAACTTCACGGTCCTATCTCTATGTATCACCTTCTCTGAGAGTCGTAATTAAGTAAATAACAAACTTTAATTTTTAACATACTTGAAGATTCTTCTTTCGGTGGAAGACAATCGATTTTGCCTTCACTTTCCTGTCCTTAATATCCACTTTGTTGCCACACAACACAATGGGGATGTTTTCACATACTCGTACCAGATCTCTATGCCAGTTAGGCACATTCTTGTAAGTAACTCTTGATGTTACGTCAAACATTATAATGGCACACTGGGCTGAAAGAAAAATGTATGGTAATTTAGTATAAACCTACAGATCACAACACAGATGAACAATGGATGGACGAACCACAGGCTAGGACTTGGTCTCAGTGTCACCCTGGGTCACCTAGACCTCTCCCCCAGTATCTCAAGGTCTATTCCAACTCTCAGTGTTCAATTACTGTAATATACAACACAGCTCACAGTTTCTTTTCAAAACAGAGCTTGAAAAACCAGCTTACCCTATCACATCTCTTCCCCTGAAATACATCGTTAACACACCTCATCCCAAAAAAGCATCTAAAGCATTTTAATGATAAACCGCCATTCCAGAGAATCCACCTCCCATATCCTGAGAGTGAGGCCTGGAAACATATTCTTTAAAAGACCTTTAAAAGGCAGAATATACTAGCGAGTATACCTCAATTTTAAAAAATCCAGAATAAACCTACACTGATGTGTAGGGATAGCTACACTGTAACTACTTAGGCAACTCACCACAGACTATGTACAGTATAACACAACTTCCTGATTTAAAAAATCGGGGGAGATAAAAATTTTTATTTGTATATGCCCAATGAAAGCAAAAGGAAAGGTTCCTAACAATTTTTCACTAAGTGAGACTCCAGAAGATAATTTTATTCATCTTTATGTGTGATACAATAAACATTTACTTCCTTTTACTTTTTCCTATCAAGCCTTCTGAAAAAAATATCGTGTGAAACTTAATACAAACAATAAGAAATCAGCTGGGCTTACATACAACCTCTGTCATCTAGAGAACAACTACCACTTGTGGTTTAGTATCTGATCAAAGCATTTACTCACCTATCATCACCAAAATATACATACCTAAACCCAAATTTTTACGTTTTCAACATGCATACCTAAACCTAAATTTACCGAAATTGCACCACCACCCGCTTTGTCTAACAGCATCATTACTGTTTTGAATTATAAGACTTCTAAGTCTCAGTGTAAGCCATATAGTGTTTGCAAAACCGTGGCCAGCGTGCAAACAAATGACACGAGAGAACTTTCATGAAATTTTCTCCTCCTCCACCCAAATGGTCATCGACTCCCTCAGTGCAGCATGTCTTTGACTCAAAAATTACACCATTTCCCCTACACTGCCTGTTCAGCATGCCTGCTGGAACAGACCTGATGATGTTTAAATGACCTTGGAGAATCGGGTCCGAATCCACTCGAGCACTGCTGAAGCGACAAACCAGAACGCACCTTGGATGTAATAGCCGTCTCTCAGCCCCCCGAACTTCTCCTGGCCAGCCGTATCCCAGACGTTGAACTTGATGGGTCCTCTGTTGGTGTGGAACACGAGGGGGTGGACCTCGACGCCTAAGGTGGCTGGAACGGAAACATTTCACATCAGCGGAGGCCAATTCGTCCATTTCACCCAAGTTTCCACGCACGGTTTTTCCCCACGTACCTACATACTTCTTCTCGAATTCACCGGTCAAATGACGTTTCACGAATGTAGTTTTTCCAGTACCACCATCACCAACCAACACAAGCTGTCGGGCGACAAATTTTGGAAGTAAACCCAGAACATTTCGCATCTTAGGACACCCCCCCCCCCAATTACGGAGCTGTTGAAGGGCTCCGGGCAACCATTTCCCCTCGAGTCACAGAACTTTAAGCCCCCGAGAGGTGCCCCTAAGACAAAGAGCGGGGACCCGGGCCCGGCGACACCGCGTGGGTGCCCGGGGCCCGGGGGGCGCTGCGCCCCCTCCCACCCCGCGATCCGCGGCCCGGGGCCCGACACGCGCGGGCCTCGCCGCCCGCAGGGCTACCTACTTTGAACTGGACCTGCGGCTCTCCCTGGGCGGCCATCGCGGCGTTTCTGCGGAGGAGAGAGCGCTGCAGGCGGGCCGAGCAGGCCGCGGGCCACATGGCGGCCCTGCCCGCGCCCCCCGCGCCCCACGTGCCCGCCCCACAAAGGCCGCCCGCCCGCCGCGGCGCCATGGCGGCGGCCGGGCGCGGACGGGGCCGGGCGGTCGGGCGTCCGGCGGGCCGGCGGGCGCGGGCGGCGGGGCCGGGTGGGGCCGAGGCCGGGCGCGGCGGGGCGGCGGGGCGGCGGGGCGGCAGGGCGGGCGCCCGACCCAGGCCCGCCCCGGCCCCCGCCCGGCCCCGCCGCGCTCGCCGCCGCTCCCCAGCCGCCCGCCGCTCCCGCCGCTCCGCCGGGGCCCCTGCGCCCCACGCCCGCCGCCGCCGGCCCGCCGCCCCCGCCCGGCCCCGCCAGCGGCGGCCGCTACCTTCCAGAAGCGTCTCCGCGCCCGTCCGACTGAGGCTGGGAAGATGGCGGAAGCGCAATTCAAACGCCGGAGACGCAGCCGACGCCGGCGCGCGCGCAGGGCGGGGCCGACGCGGGGCGGAGTCGGCGCGGGGCGGGGCCGCGGCGCGGCGCCCGCGCACGTGCACGCGCGCGGCCTGACCCGGGCGGCAGCTCCCGCCGGCCCTGCGCGAAGGTCCCGGCGGGAGGCGGGGCGGGCCACGCGGGAGGGCGAGCCGGGCGCGCGCGCGCACGCCAGGCCGCGGAGCCACGTGCGCCGGGGCCGAGGGCGGGCTCCCGGGCGCGCATGCGCCGGCGGATGGGCGGGCGCCCGGCTGGTTTGGGCCGGGGCCAGGCGGGAGCGGCCCTGCTTCCTTCCGCGCCGGGGGCGGGGCCGGCCGGGGCGGACGCCGCGCTGTCCCTGTCGCGGGCGGCGGCCCGGGCTGCGGGGGGCGCTGGCGAGTGCGCAGGGGGGATGAATGGATGAACGAACAAAGGCGTCCTAAGCGGGGCCTCCGGCGTCCGGCCTGCGTCACGGTGACTCCACGGCCCCGCCGGAGGGGCCCGAAGCGGCCTGGCCTCCGCGTCTGGGGTCGCCCCGGGCGCGTCCCGCGGGCGGGCTGGGGTGCGGGGGGCGGCGGCCCCGGGGGTGCGGACGGGGCGGGGATCCGCTCACCTCGCCGCGGGCCGGGCGGTCGGGAAGTGCCTGGGCCGGGCCCCGGCGAGTCAGGGTCCTCGGAGCAGAGGCCGGGGACAGTGGCCGAGCGGCCCTGCGAGGACGCGCGTCGCAGCCCCCCGTGGACCCCCAGAGAGCCCGTGGGCTGCGGCTGGGGCTGGAGCAGGGACGTAAAACCGGGCCTTCGGCGTCGGGCGCCGCATCTGGGGGCTGCTCCGGGGCGGAGCTGGAAGACGTGCGGAAGACGCGGGGTAGACGACGAAGTCGGATACGGACCCTCTCGTTCCCTCTCTCGCTTCCCGACTGGAGAGTGGTGGCCCCGGGACCCTCGCGGCCCTTCTGCCCGGGGTCCCGCTGGACTCGGGGACACCTGTTCCCAGGAGCCGCCCTCGCCTCCCGTGCCGCTCCCTTGTCTCGGGGACCCCAGGAGTGTGCGGAATGGGCTCCGTGTGACCCCTGCTCTTCCCAGAACGTGGGGAGCTCCCGGCCCTCACCTCCCAAAACTACCCCCTTGGGGTAGTTGGATCTGGCTGATGAGGTCCAACCAAAACGGCTTATCTTTTACTGTCATACGGCCGGCCACAATATAAATTAGATAATAACTGCAGTGGCCAAACATGGAACGTTTCGACCCCCTTGCTTGCCACCTACCGTAGTCCCCTATCCAGACACATTCATTAGTTTATGCGTGTATACCGGGTCCCTGTCGTCCTGAGTAGAGTGCGGTGGCGTCAGCCTGGCTCACAGCAGCCTCAACCTCATGGGCTCAGCAATCCTCCTGCCTCAGCCTCCCGAGTAGCAGGGACTACAGGCGGGTGCTACCATGCCTGGCTCATTTCTCTATTTTTAGTAGAGACGGGGTCTCGCTCTTGCTCAGTCTGGTCTGGAACTCCTGACCTCAAGGGATCCTCCCGCCTCGGCCTCCCAGAGTGCTGGGATTACAGGCGTGAGCCACGCGGCGCCTGGCCTTCCAGATACATTTGAAACACCCTTCTGGGTTTCCTCGCCTGGCCCAATGCCCGGTTCCTTCACAAGGCCTTCAGGAACTAAAACCCATCATTACTCGCCTTTCCTCGGAGGCTTGCTTTGTCCTACCAACTCCCCATATAGCACCCCAATTCTGCCAGTAAAAATTCCTGATGGATCTTACTGCCTTGTCGGGGATTTAAGACTCATTACCCAGGCGGGAAGACCCGTCCACCCAGCGGTCCCTAACCCTTACACTATCCTATCCCATCATTCCACCCACCACCAGCCACTTCACCATGCTAGACCTAAAAGATGCCTCTCACGATCCCACTGCACCCTGACTCCCAGGACGTCTTCACGTTCGCATGGACTGACTCAGACTCCAAACAGTCACAGCTCACTTGGACTGTACTCCCCCAGGGATTTAGAGACAGCCCCCACCTCTTTGGACAGGCATTAGCCTCCGACCTAACCCAACTAAACCTCTCCCCATCCTCTTACAATGTGTAGGTGACTTGCTATAACGTGGTCCCGCGGAGGCCATTTCCCGCCAACGTACTATACAACCCCAATGTTTTGGCGGAAGAGGGCTATAGGGTGTCTCCGCAAAAGGCACAGATTTCCTTACCCCCAGGAGCCTATCTAGGACTAGCCCTCTGCCCCGGAAAGAGGGAGATGAGGGTAGATAGGAAAATCTTATTGCATCTCTGCTTACGCCTACCAGTAAGAGTTCTCCTCTGTTTTCTAGGATTAGCCAGATATTTTCGTATCTGGGTCCCTAATTTCAGCATCCTAGCTCAACCTCTATATCAAGGAACCAAAGGGGATCTTAACGAACCCTGAGATCCCACTATAAATATTCGGCCTCCCTTTGAAGCCCTCAACTGGCACTAACTTAGCAGATCCAGAGGCAAAAAGAGCAGCTTTACGAGATCCGCCCACTCCTGCCAATCGGATGATAGCGCTCTCATGACTCCAGTCATTATTCCCCTGAAGAAAACGTTCTTTGCTAGAAGCTGGGGCCACTCCAAATGGCCCCTGGTTATTAAACCGAGGAAAATATATCCTTCACAAGAACAAACATACACCATACTAAAAGCTATACATGACTCACTACACGTAGGGTTTAAAACTTTACTCCAACTTTTAAAGCGTCTCGATGATGGTCCAAACCCACCTTCTATTCTGCAAGATGTAACCCGTAAATGCTCTATTTGGTCCCCAGTCTCCCCTCGGGATAGACGGGCCGCCCACCTTTCCCATGCACCCCTCGCGTGGCTACTACGTGCCTGGCCAGGATTGGCAAACCGACTCCACTCTCATGCCTCCCATCGAAACAACCAGATACCTTCTCACCATAGTTGACACATGAAGGTGGAGTCCTCATGAACAATACTTATAAAAGGGACCCCAGAGAGGTCCCTTGTCTCTTCCCCCGTATGAGGACACAGCGAGAAGGTGCCTTCTATGAACCAGGAAGCGAGTCCTGACCAGACACCGAATCTGCCACACCTTGATCTCGGACTGCCCAGCCTCTAGAACTGTGAGAAATAAATTTGTGCTGTTTATAAGCCACCCAGTTTATGGTATTTTATCATAGCAGCCACAGTGGACTGAGACAGCCTCCCCTGTTAGGAACAACAGCTGCATCTTTCAGCAAGGGGGATTTTAAAAGCAGATTGTTGCTTGTCCATGATAGGACAGACACTCTCTATGAAAGGAACTTTCATCTGGTGTCCTATGTCATTTTAGGAGAATCTGGTCTAAGAAAGGAAGGTAGAAAACATAAGAATATGCCAGAACTTCTCAGAGGTTGAGAGATAACCTGGGACACTTCATAGATATAGATAGAAGATTTTTAAATATATTAATCTTCTAATATTAAATATTTAAATGTTTATATTTAAATTCTAGGGTTTCAAAAACTGTGGTACATTTTGAATGCTTGCTTTTAACAAACTGACTCTTCTGAGACATACCAGTAGCCAATGCAACATAACTGCTATTTATAAGATAATTGCAGGGTGGAATTGGTTTCCCACGGCTGCAACAACAAAATCCCACAAACCGGTTACCTTAAAATAACAGAAATTTATTCTCTCAGAGTTCTGCAGGCTGGAAACCTGGAACCAAGGTGTCGGTGGGGCCACGCCCTCCCTGAAGGCTCCTGGGGAGAATCTGCCCCCCGACTTTCTCGGGGCTCTTGGTGTGTGGGCAGCGTTTGGTGCCACTCAGCTTGTGGCCACATAACTGCAGACACATGGCCATTGTCTCCCCTGTGTGTCTTCACGTCACCTGCGACTGTGACATGTCTCTGGGTCTCTCCTCTCCTTGCAAGAGCACCGGTCGCTGGGTTAGGGCACACGCTCAACACCTCATCTTGACTTGACCACGTCTGCAAAGACCCTATTTCCAAAAAAGTTCCCTCCTATTCACAGGCACAGGGGGTTGGAACTTCAACACATCGTTTTGGGTGACACAATTCAACCCATAACACAGAGTTTAAAAATACATATGTGTTAATGTATCGTATACTTTGGTAGAATGGTTTAGAACTGACATGAGGTTAAGGGTGCCTGGTGACCTGCAGGTGTGTGACCTCGCTGGGATGGAGGAGGAGAAGTGGGAGCTCTACTGGGTCGTGTGATGTTGCTGTCTGCCTTGCATAGCAGGCCCCGCACCGATGAAGCCCAATTATTCGAGCCTTCCACTGCTAATGGACACTCAGGAGTTTATTTCCCCACTAAAACAATGCAGCAGCTAATATCCTTAAATACATACATTTGCACAGTGGGGCTTTTCTTTAATGGAACTTTAGATTCCTAAAGAGGAATTGCTGGGCCAAAAGGGATGTGTATTTTCTATTGCTGTTTTCCCTAGATGCTGGGAAAATGGTGTCACACTGTGGTTTTAATTTCTAAATTCCGTGTTAAATAAATAGAAAATATTTGATTGGTTAAAGTGAATATGTAACAGAGGGAACGTCCTAAAATAAGGGTGAAATGTTTTACCACTTGTCTCTTTTTACTCCTTTTAAAAGGTCTGGATTTCTGCTTCTAGAGAGTACTATGCCACCTCGAGACAAGAGTCTGCCGTTCTCCTCATTTGCCGGGAAATTAATAAACTTCTCTTTCCTTTTTCTCAAAGCACTTGTCCTCCTTCTTCCGATGCGGCGTCGGAGACAAGTGCTGAACTTTCGGTAACACAAAGTCTACTGTAGGGATTAGTTGGCAATTTCTGATCATTTACGCTTGAGTTTCATTTCACTATTCACGCTGAGTTGGGATTTGGTGGGAACCCAGTACACTAGAGCCATCTTACCGTAATTAATTATGTTTATTTTTATTTATTTATTTTTTTTGAGACAGAGTCTCACTCTGTTGCCCAGGCTAGGGTGCCGTGGTGTCAGCCTCACTCACAGCAACCTCAAACTCCTGGGCTCAAGCAATCCTCCTGCCTCAGCCTCCCGAGTAGCTGGGACTACAGGCATGTGCCACCACGCCCGGCTAACTTTTTCTATATATATTTTTTAGTTGTCCATATAATTTCTTTCTATTTTTAGTAGAGACAGGGTCTTGCTCTTGCTCAGGCTGGTCTCGAACTCCTGAGCTGAGACAATCCACCCGCCTCAGCCTTCCAGAGTGCTGGGATTATAGGCATGAGCCACCTCGCCCGGCCAATTCATTTTTCTTAAAAGAAGTTTTCTAGAGGTGTATACGCAACCACCAATTAATTTTCTTCAACAATGCTAAAACTCCAGTCAGTATGTGTGAAGCATATCACCAGTTTCCTTTCATCCACATACACGGACACATTGAATAAGTCCCTGAGAAAGAAGCCAGGGTGTGTGGAGTCGGCGGAATAGTGGCTCCTGAAGTGCCCGGGCCCTGGGCCCCAGAACCTGTGAGTTGGCACCAATGTGGCAAGAGGGAGTTTGCAGATGTGATTAAGGGTTTGGATTTTCAGAAGGGGAGATCATCCTGGTTTATCCACATGGATTCAATCTCATCACTTGAAAGTGGAGTCTGTTTCTGGCTGTGGCCAGAGAAAAAGATGTGATGTTGGAGAAGGGTCCTAATGACACCACGTTGCTGGCTCTGCAGACGGAGGGCGGGGCCCTGCGCCAGGGAACGTGGGTTTCTCCAGAGGCTGGAGAAGGAAAGGGAACGTTCTCCCCTACCACCCCGGGGGGAGAACCAGCTCTGCCTTCAGTCCTTTGATACCCTGCCTGACCTCTGACCCCCACAACTGTAAGATAATAAATACATTTGTCTTGCTTTAAGCCACTAAGTTTGCGACAGTGGCCACAGGAAACTAACACAAGCATGTGACATTGTATTTTGAAAGCTATTTCCAGGTAATGTATTCAGCCCCATCTTTAAAAGGGTAGCCTATTTCTAAACTTAGCATAATGATGAATTAAACAAGGCGACTGCATTTCCAATCCCATTAAAGCTTCACACTCACTTAAATTTATATTCTGTATGCAGGATCCGGAGAAGACAGAAATGAGTTCTAACCCAGACTTCAATTTATGAGCAGAATAAACACTCCTACGGTCAACTGACGATAATTCTCATTTCTTTAGGGCTGTGAATTTGAATGGATTTAAAATTCCTTTTCCTTGCTATTTCATTAAGTCCACTAAAAAGAAATTAATTTAGAATCACAGAATTTTTAAAAAGGTAGGAACCTTGCCAGGTTCCCAACCAAACTTTGTGGCTGACCAGAAGTGTCACCCTGGTGGGCTGTTCAGAACCTTCTGCCGAAGGCTTCCCACGAGTGACACAAACAGGGCCTTCTCCCGGGGGTGCTGTGAGGCCGAGTGAGTCAGAGGGCCAGGTAGCACAGGGTGAGCACTCATTAAAATCAAGCTGTTCTCGATCTGACCCATGTACTCATTCTCCAAATGAAGAATGTGAAGTTCATGCACTTGCAGTTTGCTGTAACTCACTCGCTGCAGTAATAAGGTTTACTTAAAAAAAAAATCTTTTTAGAGACAAGGTATGGCTCTGTCACCCAGACTGGAGTGCAGCGGTGTCATTATTGTTCACTGTAACCTCAAACTCCTGGGTTCAAGGGATCCTCCTTCCTCAGCCTCTGGAGTAGCTGGGAACCAGCCTCCTGGCCTGTATCTGCCATCTGCAGATTTGGTCCCTGCCTAACACGACTACAGGCGTGGGCCACCCCGCCCAGCGAAGTTTTAAATTTTTAAAAATTTGAGATAAAGTACTGTTTCCTTGCTTTGTTTTGTTTCAGACAGAGTCTCACTCTGTTGCCCTGAGTAGAGTGCAGTGGCTTCATCACAGCTCACTGCAACCTCAGACCCCTGGGTTCAAGTGATCCTCCTGCCTCAGCCTCCTAAGTAGCTGGGACTACAGGCATGCGCCACCATGTCCGGCTAATTTTTTCTATATATTTTTAGTTGTCCACCTGATTTCTTTCTATTTTTAGTAGAGATGGGGTCTTGCTCTTGCTCAGTCTAGTCTCGAACTCCTGAGCTCAAACGATCCTCCCGCCTCGGCCTCCCAAGTGCTAGGATTACAGGCGTGAGCCACCACACCCGGCCAAGGTTGCCTTTTGAATGGATAAATGTCCTGAGCAAATTTCACAGTGTCACCTTTTCATTCATTCAGTCAACAACTATTAAATACCTCCTGTGTGCTGGGCACCATCCTGGGTGTTGAAGGTCATTGTGAGCAAAGCAGAAAGATCCCGGCCCCTACATTCCGGAGGAGGACGACGTGTAAGAAACAGCACATGAGACAAGTAAATTTGTAACTAGTGTGTTAACAGGTCACAGCTGCGGGGCAGGCACTGGGAAAGTGTGACACAGGAACTGTTAGGTCTTCTCTAGGTTTCTGACCCAGAGCTGCTGCAATCCTTGGAATTTCCTGAGTGGGGGTGGTGGGAGGAGTATCTTTTGTGATTCAAGACTAGCCCTATTCAGCCACTCCAGCATGTATGCTAATGAGGCGACTTCGGTGGCCCCAGACAGCCTCTGGGTGGGGCTGGCTGCAGGGGAACCCACCTTGTGATTAGAGGGTTGGAATGTTCAGCCCCGGCTCTGGTGGGGAGAGAGCACTGGGGATTGAGTGACCTAGTCATTCCCACCCAAGGGACCACCATAAAAACGCTAAGCCACAGGGCTCTGGAGCATCAGGGCTGGTGAACTTGCTGGGGTGCTGAGAGGGGTGGTGCCCCCAGAGAGGGCGAGGGGCCCCTGCACCTGCCTCCCACCCACACCTGCCCTGCGAATCTCTTCCTTTTGGCTGTGCCTGAGCTGTAGCCTTTAAAGTAAACAGCTAATAGTAAGTAAAGCACTTTCCTGAGTTCCGGGAGCCATTCTGGCAAGTTATCAAGCCGAGGAGGAGCCCCGATTCCTAGCTGGTCAGTCAGCAGTGCGGAGGCCCAGGCCTTGTGGTTGGCATCTGAGGTGGGGGGCAGTTTCATGGCGCTGAGCCCCTAATCTGTGGGGTCTGCACTGACTCCAAGTAGACAGCGGCAGAACTGAATTGTTGGACACCCAGCTGTTGTCCAGAGTGTGAACCGAAAGAAAATCTTAAGTCCCCCAGCTGATTGAATTTAGTTTATCCTAAAACTAAATTGCCTGCCACAGGGAGGGAGGTCAGACAGGTCTCATCACGCCCTCCTCCCTGCTTGGGGACATCATTTGTCACCCATTACCAGGCCTAAAGGTATGCAAGACACACCTGCGGGTCCTCAATTTACACAACAAATATATATCTGGTGGCTTGTCTCTGATTAACAGACCTCCTTATCTTCATTCTGAACCTTTAGACAAAGCTTCGTGTCTTTAACCAATTACAAGTCAAAGGATCTTTAAACCCACCTATAACCTGTAAGCACCCCCCTTGCTCGGAGATGGCCCACCTTTTCAGGCCAAACCAATGTCTGCCTCCCACATATTGACTTATGACTTTACCTGTAACCTCTGTCTCCCTGAAATGTATAAAACCAAACTGTGACCCAGCAACAGCGAGGCCACTTGCTCATGGCTTCTTGGGTGTGGCTCTGGGTCATGGTCACTTATACGTGGCTCAGAATAAACCTCTTTAAGTTATTTTACAGAGTTTGGGTTCTTTTCTGTGGACACCAAGAACAAATTCTCCAACTCTCTTGTCAACAGCCTGAAAAAATATATAACGTCTCATATGTGTATATACACATATATATAAATATACACACATTCTGTTGGTTCTGTGTCTCTGGACAGCCCTGCCTCATACAACTGCCCACGCTGGCCGTGTACACCTGCGTACTCTGCCTGGTATCTTTCTAAGGAAAATGAAGACTTTCCTCCCCGGGTGTTGCAAGGCATAGAGGAGCTAATATACATAAATTCCTTAGAACCCTGCCCGACCTGGAGTGAGCAGTCAACACACATTAGTGTTATCTGCGTGTTGTAGAAGCAGGAACTAAAATTCAAAGCGATTAGACGCCTAAGGCCACGCAGTTCATGGGTCAGGGTTCAACCTCGAGTTAGCCAAGTCCAGAGCCTAAGCAAGGGACCCCTCCACTGCCCGTGGACTCTGGACACCCACACACTGAGATCGCCGTTTAATTGTTACAATTTTACAAGGTAGGCTATTATCTTAAGTGTAAATAATTTCGTCTTAGGCAAAACCACCTTTACCAAGAGTAATATCATTTCCCTGCCCATTCTTTATTAATGTTCTCGGATTTCCTGTAGAGAGCAGTAGAGAGCATTTTGAAATCTTTTATCCATTTTATGAAGCAAATTTGTCATCATCTTTTATGAGGCAACCTCATTCCTTATCACTAAGGGCTTACTCACATTCTTAGAGTTTAAGCGCTTTTATTAATAAAAGTGAAAACTATGCTGCCCCCTTATCCCTTTTTCCTCCTCCCTCTCTGCCGGCCTGCCTCCTACTTGCCTGGAGCATTATTCCGTAGGCTCAAAGTGTTCAGCGAGGCTTGTACTTTGCGGAACACGAAACAAAGGCCATGAACATAAGAATCCTATACATCTGCACACCGTGTTACCGATGTGATCCACCCCTCGGCGTGCTGGCTCAAACGTTCGTGGACTTAAGCAACAGGGATGCAAACAGCCACTTCTGAACGTTAGGTAGGTAAAATGCAACCAAAGGACTGGAGGAAAACTCTGGACTACACAGAAGAAGCTGGCGGATGTTAGGTTTAACAACAGATGTGTGTGCAGCCCTCACGGTGAGGCCGCAGCCCATGAGTTCCCACAGCTGTTTCCTGTTGTGATTTCAGCAGGCGTTCAGTTTTGTTCTAGCTTCATACAGGCACGGCTCATTCCTCGGGGACTAGATAAATGTTTTGTGTATTCAGTTCATGGCCGCCACCTAGCTATGTGGGCAGAGAAGGCTACAGAGATCAACGTCACCATCCTTCACCTACTCGTTCATTCATTCATTCGTTCATTTTCTTGTAACATTCCTTGAGAAAGGATAAATACTATATTATGTCTCCTATGGGCTAACTGTCTTGTTCTCCAGGAGCTAAATACCTAATTTTAGTAAATGACTATGAGTTTCTATTGCTGCTGTAACAATTACCAAGACTTAGCAGCTTTAAATAACACAAAGGTATCAGCTCCGGGGTCAGCAGGTGAGAAGTCTGGGTGTGCTCAGCTGGTTCCCTACTCTGGGTTCCACATGGCTGATGGAGGTGCAGCCCCGGGGCTCTTACAGGCAGGCACAGGGAAGAGTCCACCTCCAAGCTCATGCTGGTGTGGGCCGGAGTCAGTTCCCTGCAGGTCTAGGGCTGAGGCCCCATTTCCTTGCTGGCTCCCTGCTGGGCCCCACCCTTGGCTCCTAGAGCTCTCTCTTGCTTGGGTCCTTGCATGTGGCCCCTACATTTCAGAGCTGGCAACAGCACATCAGATCCTTCTCACACTCGGAGTCTCTCTGACTTCCCCGTCCGCTACATCTTTTCCTCCAGCTGGAGAAAGTTCAATGCTTTTGAGGGTGTGTGTGATTAGATTGGGCCAACCCCCAATAATCCAGGAAAGTCAATAACCTGTAAAATCCCTTTTATTTATTTATTTATTTTTTTTGAGACAGAGTCTCACTTTGTTCCCCGGGCTAGAGTGAGTGCCGGGGCATCAGCCTAGCTCACAGCAACCTCAGACTCCTGGGCTTAAGCGATCCTACTGCCTCAGCCTCCCGAGTAGCTGGGACTACAGGCATGAGCCACCATGCCCAGCTAATTTTTTTGTATATATATTTTTAGTTGGCCAGATAATTTCTTTCTATTTTTAGTAGAGACGGGGTCTCACTCTTGCTCAGGCTGGTCTCGAACTCCTGACCTCGAGCGATCCACCCACCTCGGCCTCCCAGAGCTAGGATTACAGGCGTGAGCCACCGCGTCCGGCCTAAAATCCCTTTTACTATGTAAGGTAACATAGTCACAAGTCCTGGGGATTAGGGTGTGCACATCTATGGGGGCCATTATTCCGCCTACCACAATAATTAGATGGGGTTTTGTTGTCCCTTTTTCTTTCTTCCTTTCTAAGATGGTCTATTGCAGGAGAGAACACCTGTTCAGTATCGTCTGAGTCCAATTCACAATGTCCCCCTTTCTTTGAAAACTGCCTCCATCCACAATGGGGGTGGCCACCAGCTGAGCCAATCAGATTATGTTTCTTGGTAACGTAGATTTCTTTCAATCTTGAGGTGTGTCTGCGTTGGCAGTGTTTTGAACCCACAGCTGTGACCCGACTGATGTTTTGACCCCAAAGACGTCTTGACTGCATGTGTATGTATGTAGTGGGGAATTTTTGGTTGCCAACTCAACACCGTCCAGCTGCTGCCATATTATTGTATGTTTTGGAATAATCAGTTGGGGGAGGGGGAAGCGAGGGAGGGGCCAATACTTATTAGAAAGAGAGATTAAGCAGGGTGTGGTGGCCTGAGCCTGTAGTTCTAAGTAAGTACTCAGGAGGGTGTGTGTCTGTGTGTGGGTGGATGTCTGTGCATGGTTTCTTACCCAGTGCAATTTCCCCAGGCCACGTTTTGCACATCTAATGTTTGTTAAGATTTGATTCTTTTATGAAATTTTAATGTAAGTGCCAATTATGCAGTATGCATGTTTAGACATAGTTAATTTTTATTTTAATGATTCTTTCTCTCAAGCTTAGTTTGCTAAGGGATTTCTTTCTTTCTTTCTTTTTTTTTTTTTTTGAGACAGAGTCTTGCTCTTTCACCTGGGCTGGAGTGCAGTGGCCTCAGCCTAGCTCACAGCAACCTCAAACTCCTGGGCTCAAGCGATTCTCCGGCTTCAGCCTCCCAAGTAGCTGGGAATACAGGTACATGCACCACTACACGCAGCTAATTTTTCTGTTTTTAATGGGGGGGGGGGGTGTCTCGCTCTTGCTTAGGCTGGTCTCAAACTCATGACCTGAAGGGATCTTCCCACCTCAGCCTCCCAAGTGTTAGGATTACAGGTGTGAGCCACCGCGCCTGGCCTCAACTAGATTTCTTATGGCTGCCTTCTCATCAGCTCAAAAGCCACCTCCTCCAGGAGGTAGTAAAATTTAACCTTGTCCAAAAAGAAGTCTGGCCTTTGCCTTCTCCTCCTTCCTGGAGGGTCATCTTTGTGTGCTTGGGAGTCTTGGGCTAGCCAGATGGTGACGGTGTGATTTGGGGTGGGGGCTTTGGGTTATATGGATATCACTCAGCGGGGGACTGAGATCATGCGACGGCAATCAGTGTATCAGTCAATCATGCACTTGCAATCGAGCCCAATAAAAACTCTGAACATTGTGCCTCGTGGGCTTCCCCGGTTGGCAACACTTTGTGTGTGGCCACGCATCACTGCAGAGAAAGCAATGAGTCCTGGCTGTCCAGGGAGAGGACCACGGAAACTCTGTGTTGGTCCCCAGACTCCACCGAACGCACTTCCTACCTTAGCTGAGGTTAATCTGCATCTTTTCCCCGTAAGAAGCTACAACTGTGAGTATGATGGTTTCCTGTGAATTGTGTGAGTCCATCTAAGCAAATGATCGACCCTAAGGGTGGTTTGGGAACGTCCAGAACCTGCAGTGGGCGCCGGCAGGGAGGGTTGTTTTGGGGCCTGAGCCCTGCACCTCCCTGCCCAGCTGTCTGATGTGGCCACCTCTCAGCCCGCCCTGTCCTCGCCCCAACTTCTTGTCTCATTGGTTCGCTTCTCCTGCCAGAACTGCATCCCCGGGCGTGGCCCACAGGTGCCACCTGGTGCCACCAGGTCACTTCCGTTGTGTCCCCTAAGGGTCATGTGGCCACTTTGTCTTCAGGCTCCGGGTGGCAGTGGCCGGGAGGGGACGGTCGGGGCACGCACGTGTCATCCAGAGCTGCCCCGCACATCCGCAGCTTGGCCACGTTCGTCTCTACGCTTGAATGATCGACTTTTGTTTTTCTGAGCATGACAATAGTTTATTGATTAGACATCCGGTCTATTCAAACATCTGGATCGACTGTTTAATAAATAAAATAATGAGCGTGAAAGCACAAAAACAAATCAAGAAACGACAAGTAACACGCGCTGATCGGCCAGGCCCCGCCCTCCCCGTTAGCCCCGCCCCTCCAGGTGGCTCCGCCCCCGGCGGCTCCGGCGCTCGGTGCGGACGCGCGGCGGCGCGGGCCGGGCATGCGCAGAGCGCGCGGGCCACGGTTGCCGTGGCAGCGCCGGCCGAGCTGAGGGCTGCGGGCGCGGCGCCGGCACCGCGGCGGTCTGAGGCGGCGACGCGGCGACCCCGGGGCCCGCGGCCCGGCCCGAGGCGGCGGGGGCAGGCCTGAGGGGCGGGGCGCGCCGCCCGGCCGGCGGGGATGCGGGACCGGCTGCCGGACCTGACGGCGGTGAGCGGCGGCGGGGTAGCGGTTCCTGCGGGGCCGGGGCGGGGTCCCCGGGGCGGGGCGGGAGGTCAGGGGGGGTCCCCAGGGCAGGGTCTCGGGGAGGGGTCCCCAGGGCAGGGTCTCGGGGAGGGGTCCCCAGGGCGGGGCGGGAGGTCAGGGAGGGGTCCCCAGGGCGGGGACGCGGGGAGGGGTCCCCAGGGCGGGGCTCGGGGCGTCCTGGGGCGGGAGGTCACGGAGGGGTCCCCAGGGCGGGGCTCGGGGCGTCCTGGGGGCGGGAGGTCACGGAGGGGGTCCCCAGGGCGGGGCTCGGGGCGTCCTGGGGCGGGAGGTCACGGAGGGGTCCCCCAGGGCGGGGCTCGGGGCGTCCTGGGGCGGGAGGTCACGGAGGGGTCCCCAGGGCGGGGACTCGGGGCGTCCTGGGGCGGGAGGTCACGGAAGGGTCCCCAGGGCGGGGACTCGGGGCGTCCTGGGGCGGGAGGTCACGGAGGGGGGTCCCCAGGGCGGGGACGCGGGGAGGGGGTCCCCAGGGCGGGGCTCGGGGCGTCCTGGGCTGGGAGGTCAGGGGGGGTCCCCAGGGCGGGGGTCGGGGCGTCCTGGGGCGGGAGGTCAGGGAGGGGTCCCCAGGGCGGGGACGCGGGGCGTCCTGGGGCGGGAGGTCAGGGAGGGGTCCCCAGGGCGGGGTCGGGGCGTCCTGGGGCAGAGGTGCTCCGTGGGGTCCCGGGGTGGGCGGGAGTCCCGGAGGCTTCCCTGACTCTTGACCTCGCACGTTCAGCAGATCGGGACCGGAGTTTTTGAGAGTGTCAACAGTTGGCCTGGAGTCCCCGGGAAGGGGAAAGGGCCGGGCCCTGACTGCTGCCCGGGCTGACATCTGCGCCGAGCTCACTCTTCGCCCTGTCTGAGTCTTGGCCCGGGGCTTATCCCAGCCAGAGGTCACTGGTCTAACTGTCGTCCGCCGCGCCCCGTGGGGTCAGCCCCAGCGGCGTCATTCCCCGGGGGCAGGGCCGGGTCCTCTTGCTCTCTGCTTCATCCCTAGGGCCCGACACAGCACCCTGCACCAGTAGCAGTCAACACATCGGTGTGAAAGGTGGGCGGCTTGTAGCGCTGGGTGTCTGGGGCGGGGTGAGCCCGCAACAACAGCTCGTGCCTTACGTTTCCCCAGTAAACAGTTTGCTTTGGGATCTCGGACTGTATGTGTTTACTCTGCGAACACACCTAACACGCCCAGCTGGTAATATGCTCGGGGACTCAGCGGACGGAACGGCAAGTTACCGTTTACTTTAGCAAGAGGAAAGCAGTTTGTTTAAAAGTTATAGCATGTTAGATGCATTCTACCTGTGTAAAGGTGATGTGGTGACAGCGGAACTATAGTGGATGTTTATAGAATGTCTAAGGCATGAAACGATTTTAGGCCAACAGCAGTAGTTATGACTTTTTTTTTAAAAACAATAACAGGCACTAATTTGCGCTGAGTGTTCACTGTTTTGTGTTTCCAGTTAACAGATATGGCTTCTGCCCCCTGAGTTGCTGGCAGCCTCAGACCAGCGGTGCTAAGGCCCCTGCCCTAAGGCATCCACTGCCCCTACGGCATCCACTGCCTGTGACAGTTACCATCTCTCCTTGCTTCTAGAATGGAGCTGTTGTGTGCTGCGCATGGCAAGATAGCATTGCCGCTTAAGTCATTATCTGTGTTCCGTGTGTCAGACGAGGAACTCTGAGAAAGACAATGAGTTCATCCTTAGGATCATGGGAGTTATGTTTGTACTCATTCCAGGGAAGTGTCTTCGTCGGGATTTTACTTCCCTTCCCTCTTTATTAATGGTCAAACATTTGGACTTTCCTGGCAGCTCACAGACCATCATGTTAAACAGCAAATGCCTGTTGCATGATCTCACTGTGTAGATTATCTTTCAGCACCAGGTGGCTTACCAGGCTTACTTACCAAGGTCTGGGAGAAGGTGGGAGGGAGGAATGCTGCCTACTTACAAGTGCTGTCGATATTTACTAGCTTTTATGTTTTCAGGAACTTATGAAAGCAGCCTTCTCCCTAGTATAAAATAGTCAAAACTGAATTTGACATACTTAAAGTTTAACAACTTTTAACATTTAAAAATTTATGTTAAAGTTACCAAATGTAAGTTTAAATCCCCCCCCCCCCCCCCCCCCCCCCGCCAATGTGTCCTATCCAAGTAGTTCTTGGAGTAGTTGAATGTCTATTCACAGCCATGTTTCTAAATGGCTGGTGTTTTTTCATAGGTAAAGTCAATATTTAATTTTGGTAATTATTACTCATTTGTGATAATTCAACTTCTGTTGAATTCTGTTTTGTTTTATTTATTTATTTTTTAGACAGAGTCTTGCTCTGGTGCCCCAGTTAGAGTGCAGTGGGGTCATCACAGCTCACTGCAGCATCGAGCTCCTGGGCTCTGGCGATCCTCCCGCCTCAGTCTCCTGGGTAGCTGGGACTATGGGCACATGCCATCATGCCCAGCTAATTTTTCTATTTCTTTTTTTGTAGAGACAGGATCTGGCTCTTACTCAGGCTGGTCTCAGACTCCTCTGCTCAAGGGATCCTCTCGCCTCTACCTTCTGTTGAATTCTAAATGATGAAAATTCCAGTGATAAATTATTCATTTCTGTTAAATCATGTCTAAACCAGGAAGCTTCTTGCTGCCTATTCCTGACAATAGGGTTCACATAGGGAGAATTGTTTTTTTTTTTTTTTTTTTTACTGTAATGCTACCTTAAGGATAATTCTTATAACACTTAAACAGAATGTTGGTATTTGGATATTTATCCGGCTCTTTGACATTTTGGAAGTCAAGTATGTCACATTGGAGAATATTCCCAGTGCTTTTAGTAAATGTTGGCCACAAATAGTTCTGTTATTTACCATAAATGTGCTGTCATAAACATGGCTGTTGTACTCGTATTAATCTCAGCACAAAGGATTGAACACGGGTTTTCACTGAAGACAGGAGTAATGTAGCTTAGGCATAAAGCCAAAAATATCACTGTTTTTGGTAGTAATTTTTTTTATTTCTTATGAAGGAGAAAACAGTATTATTGGGCCTATTTCCTAACATCTAATAGTTTTGAGAATTCCAGGTAGAAATGAGAAATGTAAATAAAGACTTAAGAATAAGAAATAGGACATTAGAGAAAACATATCTCTAGTCATATGACTCGTTCTTGGCCTACAGGTAGAGAAATTTTTTACTGGCAAGTGAATGACTTTGTGGACCAAAATGGTGTATAACATGGATTTCAGAGAGTTGAGGAGGGATTGAGCTTCTCTGTTTATTCCATGTCCCTGTGTGGAGTGCAGTTGTATAGAATGGGACAATTATGATAAGAAAACAACTTACTTTCCTCAGGGAAAGTGTGACGTTGGAGACCATTTCTCCTGAGTATTGAGACAGGTACAGCCTCTCTCCTGGAGCGGCAGGTGAAGTAGCCTGGGCTCTCCGCTGCGTCATACACACAAGAGTGTCTGTCACTTGGGACTTGCCTCAAGATGGCCTTGGGGTGTAGGGTGGGAAGTTGTGTGTGTCCAGCTGGAACAAGACAGGCTGTGGATCGGTCATCATGGAGCCTGGGTGATGGAGATATTATTCTACTTTTGTATATGTTTGCAGTTTTCCATAACACAGAGGAAAACAGATGAGGCGTCTCTGATCCTAGAGTGACTTTCAAAGCCGTGAGATGCTCTGAGAGCCATGTGGTCACTCACGGGGCAGGGGGTGCGTGTCCCATCTCCCTGGACTCTGGGCCCCAGGGCAGTGCCCAGCAGGGTTTCAGGCACGCTCACTGACGTTCCTTCTCCCACCCCGGGCTCGTGTGGTCCAGTTCACAGTCGGTTAATGACTTACATGATGATGTTTCACTCTGTCGTTCCTGGCCCTGTGTCTTCTGAGCCCCCACAATTGAGAAGACAGAAAAGCACAGGGAAACAGTGAAACCCGTGCCCAAGTGAGTGTTTAGAGAAAGGGAGGGAGCGAGCTGGGGGTGCCGGGGTGGAGGAGAGGAACCTCTAGAAGGGGGACGCCCAGGGCGGGGCGGGGCGGGGCGATGTGGTGGAGCTTCTTCCTCCTGGAGGAGTAGGGTGTGTTGTGCGCTGTTAAGAGCAGAGTGTTTGGAGTCAGGTTGGCATTTCAGCCTCCTCGCCAGCAAAATGGGGTCATACAAATTGGAAGGCGTTTAAAGCCTTTTAAATTGCCCACCAGCCGGCTCTTAGTGTTTTTCGGAGGGTCGGCGTAGTATGGCTGTTGAGACAGGAGCTTTGTACAGCTAGACAGGCTGGCTGCGGCTACTGTCCCCCCGCCCTCCCCGTAGCTCTGCGACCCTGGGCTCATTCCTTAACCGCGGGGTTTGTGTTCTCGTGTATGAAACAGAATGGCACATACCACACGTGGGGTTGTTAGGATTAACTGCACTAACGATAACGCACCTGAAGTGCTTCCTATACCTCCTGGGCACCGGCACGCAGCACCCGGGAGTGGAGCCATGTGTGCGGAGAAGAGTGTTGGAGTCTGTGTGTTTCACTTCATGTTAGTTTCTGTTGCTTGTTAGGGGATTGCCATTTTGTCTTCCAGGGCTGCTTTGCTTAGAAGTAAGACTATGGACTAGAAGTCATTCTCAAAGCTTTTATTGGTCTGTGTACTAGCTGTGGGAAGAGAGCCTCCTTACCAAACTGGCACCCTACCCTCACCACCCTGAAGGAGGTGGGACGGGCATCTCCGTTTCTTTGGCCCGAGGCTGCAGGTGAGGAGGCCAGCGTGGTCTCCGGTTCCTGGCACGGTGCTGCTCCTCCTGGCCGTGCTGCTTTTATGCCGAAGGAGTAAAGGGTCAGTGTCTCGATTAGAGAAAGCCTGTGCAGATGTGCTTCAGCCCTCACGCGGTGGCTTAGTGTCCTGGGGCTGCCGTAGCAAAGGCCACAGACTGGGTGGTTTCAAACAACAAATTCATTCCCTCGAAGTTCTTGAGGCTGGAAGCCTGAGGCGGAGTTGCCGGCTCTCTCAAGCCTGTCAGGGAGGATCCTTCCCTGCCTCCTCTGGATGCGGTGGTGGCCCGCAGTCCTTGGCGGTTGGCTCCTGCGGGCACCGCTGCAGTCTCTGCCTCCCTCGTCACAAGGTACCGCTCCTTCTCCAGTGTGACCGTATCTTAACTGACTGCATCTGCAATGACCCTCTTCCCAAATACAGTTCACACACTGAGGTGCTGGGGTTAGGACTTCACCCCATAGCCCCTGCCTGTTGGCACGGCACAGACAGAGCAGTCTCGGAGGCAGTGCTCCTTAACCCCAGGCGTCTCGCTCAGCCACTGGTGCCAGGTGAGAGCAGCCTGGTGGCTCTGTGTCACTCAGGGCTCCTGGGAAGACCACATAGAGGGGGTGCCGGGGAGTCCCTGTGACAGAATGTGCAGCTGACAGCTCTGAGGGGCCACCGGCTGGGTCCTTCCCTTCAGTGGGGAACCTGCGGCCTTGGGGTCACACATGGCCTTCTGCATCCTTGAATGCGGCCGTCCACTGAATCCAAATGTTACAGCACAGACCCTTTTAATAAAGGGATTTGGGCGCGGGGCCGGTGGTGGGTGAGCTCGCCTATCTCAGGGCAGCAGCTTTCCCCGCCCTCCACCTTGGCTGCCCGGGTTGTCTTATCTGCTCACAGGAGGCCCTGGGCCAGAGAGGGTGACAGAGTCCCTGTGGTTGATTTTGGGCCAAATTGGTTTGCCGTGGTGAGTGTCCCGGATGGTAGACAGGAAGGATTTGTCGTGCATTCTTAGCACATTTGTTAAGTTTCTAGATTTTTCTTACCTAAGTTTGAGTAGAATTTTGTTTCCAAATGTTGGTGGGTTGTAGATCCGTAGAGCTGTGCTTGAGGCTTGGGGAAGGATCATGCAGGTCCTGAGGGTCGTTGCCGCCTGGCTTTGTGAGTCTGGAGTTGAGCTGCCCCTGGGGAGAAGCTTCAGGACGGCAGGTTGGGTCTCACTATGGAGGCTGCTCTCAAGGCTTTGATGAACCCGGCCGTGTAATTAGGGTGTCAGTTCCCCAGGGGTCATTTTATTGTTTCCTCTCCCCGTAGCCATAGACAAAAATGTCTTTCCTCCTAGTTAGGCTTTTCCCTGTTAGATTATTTGGACTGCCTAGAAGGATGGTTGTCAACTGGGGTCCCGGGGCCAGCCCCCTGGCATGGCCTGCAGCTTGTTAAAATGCAGGTTCTGCCCCTCCCCGACTGCTGAGTCAGCCACCTGGGTGGGGCAGCCTCTCCTTCAACCAGCCGGGAGATTGCGGTGCAGCTGCAGATAGAAAACTGGTCCTGATGTATCTCCTCGCTCTTCATCTTTCCATGTTCTCGCAAACAGATTTCCAGACACCAGCGTCTCCGTGGTCACTGCAGTTGCTTCTCTCGGTTTTCCTTATTGAGGTCTTTAAGATGCCTTTCCTTACTGAAGTGTTTATTGACTGTTAGAGCATGTGTGACGGGGAGTTACTCAGGGAAAAAGGAGGAATGCCAGCTAATATATGTGAAAGTTATTTGAAAATTATTACCCTAGAAAAGTTACCTAGTGATGTCAGTGTTTTTAATCTTTATAGGAAATATGCAACACAAACAGCTTCACTGTTTTTTTTTTTTTTTTTTTTTGAGACAGAGTCTCACTCCGTTGCCTGGTAGAGTGCAGGGTGAGTCCAGGGTGCCATCACAGCTCACAGCAACCTCACACTCCCGGGCTCAAGCGATCCTCCTGCCTCAGCCTCCCGAGTGGCTGGGAATACAAACGTGCACCACCACACCCACCTAATTTTTCTATTTTTAGTAGAGACGGGGTCTTACTCTTGCTCAGGCTGATCTCGAAATCTTGACCTCAAGGGATCCTCCTGCCTAGTGAGCCAATTCATCCAGCCCAGTTTCACTTTTGGAAGATAAAACTGGCTTGTGTTATATTGACTCACACAGTGGAATGAGTGATTCTCAGTTTCTTGGTTCTGAGAAATCCAAACCTTGTTTCTCTCCGGGGCTCCTGCCCTTCCCTGCCGGGCTTTCACTGCCGTGTTGAAAGTGCTGCCGAGTTCAGTCGCCTTAGACAGCGATGCGCTGCTGGTTTGTTACAGTTTGGTGTGGCTGCTGGTTTGTTACAGTTTGGTGCGCTGCTGGTTTGTTACAGTTTGGTGCGCTGCTGGTTTGTTACAGTTTGGTGCGCTGCTGGTTTGTTACAGTTTGGTGCGGCTGCTGGTTTGTTACAGTTTGGTGCGGCTGCTGGTTTGTTACAGTTTGGTGCGGCTGCTGGTTTGTTACAGTTTGGTGCGGCTGCCCGAGCTCGTTAGGGACCGGGCTGCAGAGCTCTTCGTGCCCCCCCATCTGTGGAGAACTGTCTGTTATGAAACCGGTACCTAGTGCCAAAAAGGTTGGGGACTACTGCTCTAGTGAGTTGAGATCTTGCTGGTACGGATTGTTTTTGTCTTTCAGTTCACTGTTTGTGCCTACATAAAAATTTTAAACATCTGAATTTTACATTTTAGTGTAGGAAGAATGACGATGGAGACACAGCTGTCGTGGTTGAGAAGGACCATTTTATGGAGGATTTCTTCCACCAGGTGAGAGCCCTGAAGGACACCCGGTCCCAGACCTTTTCTTTAAACGTAGCTGTGCTAATGTAATTGTGCGTTTGTCATATTTCAGATAATACTAACATATTTTTAAAAGTTGCTGTTTGAATCATGTAAATCCTCTGGAGGTATGAGTATTATCAAAACATTGGTTATACTGAGAAAAATGCAAATCACTGTTCCTCATACTAGCCTGGGAGGGGATCGGGTGGGAATGGCAGGATCATGGGTGTGGAGTGCAGCGGAACCCTCTCCTCCCAGGACCAGGAGGCTCGTGCCCGTGGGTGGGGGGTGCTGGCCAGGCAGTGCTGCCCCCGTGCCGTGTAGCAGGGGGCTACTAGATAGCACTTCCTCCCCTGCTGGCTGCCTCTGGGAGAGCCTGCCACCCCCCTTGATAGAGGTTTTAAAAGTTCTCACCACCAGACCAGTGGTTTCTCGGGACTGAGGGCTCCCAGGTCCTTGAGGAAGGGGCGGTCCTGGCGGGAGAGGTTGAGCCTGGCCTCGGGTGCTGCTGGGGGTCAGTGTGCACGGCTGTCGGGGGCGCTCCCCCCCGCTGGGCCTCCACATGGGGGAGTGAGCCCCAGAGGGAGCACAGAGAGCAGAAAGCAGAAAGCTCATGGGTGTATCTTCCAAAATCTTTGACTGAGCAGCTATATATTGGCTTCCGTGCAAGACCTCTCAGCAAGTAAGTCGCAAATGATCATCTAGCGATGGTGTCTGGGAACGTGGAAAACTTTCACGCATGCACTGGTGGCAGCTCTGCCCTGCTGGCGCCACTGTGGGTGTGGGCAGCATTGCAGTGTGAGCTCAGGGTGCCTCCATCCTGCAGGTTTGCCTTGGCGGTCTTCCCTGGTGCCATTGCCTGCCCTTTGACCTCCCCAGCACTGCCCTCTGACCTCCTCAGTGCTGCTCCCAGGCTTAGGCCCTGTGTGAATTCTCAAACCTGAGAAATACTGGGCCTCATGTTGCATAATTTCAGATTTTTGAAATTGAGTCACAGAACACATACTTTGACTTTGTTAAACACGAAGGAAAGAAACACGTCCAGTGTATTTTTTAATGATGGACACTTCACTCACAGGACTGGTTTTGAGTACGCCGAATCTATCGCATAGCTCAGTCCAAAGTCTACACTGGTCTATCCGTGCATGGATTTGAAAATATGTAATATGTTAATCAAAATATACTAAAAGTTACCAGTTTTTCAGATTCAACCAGAAATTCTGGAATGCCTAATGTAAGCCTAATCATTGGTTTTCAAGTATTTGTTAATTCCCAGTGAGATTAAATTGTTAGATACAAGAACTTATTTTAAGGCATAAAGGAATTAAGATACTGGATTTCCTGATTTGACTTCTTAGAAATGAAACCTTTTATATTTTTTGTCTTTACCTTCCCTAACCACTTTGTCAGATTATTATTGTGCAGATTTTACCCCTACCTGGTTGCTTAACTCTTCAATGCAAATTCCTTGTAAAAATTTATTTCTTATTTTAAAGAATTTCCTAACATTAAATGTTTTATTGATTGATTGATTGATTGTGGAGATGGGGTCTCACTATGTTGCCCAGGCTGGTCTTAAACTCCTGGGCTTAAGCCATCCTCCCGTCTCAGCCACCCAAAGCACTGGCGTCACAGGCGTGAAGCCACCATGCCCAGCCATGTTGCTGTATGTAATAGAAAAATTCCATGTAGTAATTCACTGAATGCTGCTAAGCTGTAGTCTCTGTTTGTCTGGTGTTGACTCATCTTTGCTGTTGGTGTCTCAGGGCTGTGTACAAAGCAGGTTCCTCATTGACCTCATTTGGATTCTAACTTAAGCTCCAGTCTTTGTTTCTTAAATAGTCAATTTATTTTGCAGTTAACTTCTGTGAAATGACTTCTTAGGCAAACAGAGAAGCAGATAATGTTTGTTAATATAAACTCAGTTTTAGAAAATGGCCTTCAGATCTTTGCTATCATAGAATGTTGCAAAAGAAATGGATTTTGTACGTGACCAGTGTTTGGTAAAGGCTAAAATCTCGCTCCGAAGGGTGGCCAGGGAGTCTCCTTTTTGTAAAGATGATTTATAATGGACAGAAAGAGCCCCTGTGTCTTGTAACTCACGGTGTAAATGGTGGCTGTCACCATTGTTGTGCTTCTCTCTTAGTGCTGAGTGAGCCCAGCAAGTTCCTGTCTTCCGGAACCTCACTGGGGCTTCTGCTAGAGTTATCAGTGGTACATGTTGCAGAACTCTCCAAGAGTTAAAATAATGTTCTTTCCACTTTCTGACATTCAGTGTACCACGGAACTACTTTAGAAATGATACTTTAGAGATGGCAAAATGAAATGTAGATCTGTGTCCTAAAACCAAAATACCATTACTTGTGCTTAAGGCTTCATAATGAAATAGCAACAAGGTTTAAAAGAATCAGTTTTATTGTATGTGTTGTTTTTACATGATTGATAAAATTGAAAGTATGTGAATTGTATAAAGTTCTACAGAAATTCTGTATAAGTGGAAATAACACCCAGGCCTGATGGAATAGTTGTTAACTGTTCCTCTAAGAGCAGAATTCTCTGTTAGACTATCCTTTAATGCTTTGATTTTCCAAATGTGGTCCAAGGCTTGGACCAGGGGTCCCTGGGGGTCCCTGAGACCCTTTCAAGTGGATCACGTGGTCAAAACTATTTTCGTAATAATAGTAAGATATTGTTTACCTTTTCCCTGTTGCTGTCTCAAGAACGTACAATGGTGGAGTGTCCCAGGGACAACACGCTAAACACAGAAGGATACATGAGAATCAAGGTGCCTTCAATTAAGCTAGAAATCAGATTTATAAAAAATGTAAATCACTGCTCCTATTTGCACTGATTTTTGGGGAAAATTTTTTTTGTCATAAAGATGTGTTATTTGTGTTAACACGTGCATTAGTTTCCTGTTGCTGATATAACAAATTAGCACAGACATTGTGGCTTAAAACAACACATTTTTATTATCTCATAGTTCCAGAGGCCAGAAGTCTGAAACGAGCCGTGCAAACACCAAGGTGGTGACGGGCTGTGCTCCCGCTGGGGGACGGGGGGGTCTCCCTCATCTCTCACGGCTTCTAGAGCCCACCCGTGTTCCTGGCTCGCCCCTTCCTCTGTCTTCGAAGCACGGCATCCGCCGCTGTTCTCCCTGTCACCTCTGCGCTTTCTGACGTTGATCCTCTTGCCTGCGTTCTAGAAGGACGCTGCGGTACGCTGGGCACCCCCACATGATCAAGATGATCCCCCTCGCAAGACTCTGAACTTCATCCTGTCTGCAGCGTCCCTTTGCCATGAGAGGTGACACATCCTCAGGCTGCAAAGTTGGGGTGTGGACGTGTGCCACAACGAGTGGGGTCTGTGACCGCGGCAGGTGGGAGCAGCCCAGTGTGGCATCTTGCTCAGTGGCTGCTTGGCTGCTCTGCGGCCTGGCCGCCCCGCTCTGTCTCCTGCGACTCCCGTGCTTAGGTGGAGGGTCTGCCTGGGTGGTCGGCGTTGTCTCCCGTCCTCACGACTCTTAGTCTAGTAGCAGCTGCAGATGTCTTCTGCCACGTAGGGCACCGTTCACAGCTTCCAGGGAGTAGGACCTGACCCTCCGTGGGGCCATCGTTCGGCCTGCCACAGAGGGCTTTGGAGAGCATGTCCTGACTCCACCCAGAGACACCGCGCTAGCAAGTGGGTTGCTTTTGCAAACACACACTGAGTCGCGTGAGCCGCTTAGAGCCCCAGGGCAGTGCGAGTGAAGGCTGGTGGGCTGCAGGCACCTGCCCGCGCCAGCGCGTTGCTGCCAGCACCTTCTGCAGGGCGCGTTTGCGTCGTGACTGTGCCGAGCGGTGCGTTAGCGGTCGGACCCGTCCAGCTGGCACCTTCTCTGGCGCTACTTGGACCGGATTGTAGGAATCCTTACAGCCTAATGGCTTCGCCAGTGAACGTTGATTGACGCTGCCTTTGCCATAAAGGTAGAAATATCACATGGTACATTTCTCTCTATTTTTTAAATTAAATGATATCAATTTGAGAATGGGAAAGGCATTTTGTTTCTTTGTGTGGTAATTATTCATTTATTTCCTTCCTTTTTTCTTCCCTTTTTAGGTAATGAAAAGTGGTAGCAAATTTGCACTTGCCACGCTGTGATGCCTCTCTCTGTCTGTCCTAGGTCGAGGAGATTAGAAACAGTATCAGTAAAATAGCTCACTATGTTGAAGAAGTAAAGAAAAACCACAGCATCATTCTTTCTGCACCAAACCCGGAAGGAAGTAAGTCGATGGCTTTCAGAAAAGTCCTTCTGTCTGTGCCTTTCTCTTGCTGTCTGCTGCCCAGGTCCACCCTCCAGTCCCGTTAGACTGAGCCGGGCGTTTGCCCAGCGCTGGGCGTCCTAGTGCCGTGGTCCCAGGTGAGCTGTGTCCAGGTGGGGTTTGGAGCTCCCGGCACGGTCTGGTGTGCGGCCGGGTGGGGACCATGGTGTATGCTATCCAGAAGAATACGTGAAAGTCACCGTCAGTTACAGACCTGAGGTCTGGGTGCGGCCACAGCTAAGCAAGGACAGGGTTTTCTATGTAGAGGGCAGTTAGTAAGAGCTTGATTTGGAAATCACTGCTTGTTGGGGCAGGCTTAAAGATGAGGGTGGACTGACAGGTGTTTTTAAAAGTCCTAGGGGTTTTGTGTGCACTGTGCTGTTCTCAGTGTCTGCTGAGGACAGCGTGTGAGCAGCCCAGCGTGGGGCTCGGGAGTCGTGAGGAGGGTTTTGTTGATCTGGAGTGATAAATACTGAAACTTTAGATGGGACGTGGATCTGAACATGCCATTTTGGGGGCGAATTGACGTCTTCCCAATATTGAGTCTTTTAATCCTTGGAAATGGCCTGTCCTCCTACTGTTCTGGTCTTCGGTGTCTCTCAGCATTGTTTTGTCGGCTTCAGTCTGAGGCTCACAGGCCTTTCGTCTTACTCCTAGGCAGTGGGTGTTTCGATGCTAATGTGATTCCCATCTGCTTTGAATTTCACTTCCTGTTTGCTTGTTGCTGGTATACGTAGAAAACAGTGATTTTTGTATGTTGGCCTTGTATTCCATTACCCTGCCAAGTTAGTTATTAATTCTAATATTCTCGGTAGGTTCCGTTGGATTGCGCTGCACCCAGTCATGTTGCCTGTGAAGGATGACAGTTTTTCCATTCGGCTCTTAAGCTTTTTGTCTTTAATTATTTCACTGACCTCCAGTACAGCCCTGGAGTGGCAAGGGGAGCAGCCTCATTCTCACTCTCGGAGGGATGTTGAAAGCAGATATGTTTTTTGTTCGAGAATTATTTAGCGTAGCCATACATTGACAAAACAAGAACTTAGTATTATATTTTAACATTTTGCATGTCTTATAAAATAACACTTTGAGCCTCTGTCACTGTCCATCTATGATTTAGAAGAGTGTTTCCCAAAATGTGTTCCTGTGGCCAAAGTCTCGTTAGTCTGTGAAACAAGGGTCTGTGGCCAGACACATCTGTGGCTCCTTCATGCCACCCCCTGGGACAGGTGCAGCACCCTTAGAACAGGGCTCTGAGGAACCTGCTTTAGGGAAACCTGTTAAACTTCGTTTCGTGTTTCGCAAATCTGTTTGCCCACAGAACTGTTTATGTAACATCTCTTAACGTCTTGGTTAATTCTTAGGGAAATTGAATTTGAATAAACATCAGTGTATTCTTTTTCTCTTGAGTAATTCACCTCCAAAACATTTTTGCTGCCGATAGCAGATAGAGCTATTGTTGGAATGGATTTAGAGCTGTTAATGTTTTATAATAGTTCCTTTTGGGCTTTAAAGAAAACCATTGCTTTTTGTCTTTCGTTGTTTTACAACAGAGTGTGAAAGAAAATGTAGGCAGCAGTGTGCCGCTGCTCGCAAGATACAGTTACTGCTCTCCCCAGTAATGGGCGCATGGTAATGCAGGTGGTGACTGTCCCCTCCCTGCCCTTGTTCCCAGAGAAAGCGTGGCCCAGGTCCTGTGGAGAAGGGGAGGAAGGGGGAGTTGGAGCCCTGCCTCCCCCGTGTTCTCCCACTGCTCCAGATGGGCCCGAAGGGGGCTCCCAGTGAACAGGGAGATTCCTGGGGCTGCTGCCCTCCGAAGCCCCAGCCAGCCTCGCGACCAGAGCAGTGCTGGGGCACGGTGGCCGCCAGGTGGGGCCAGAGCGCAGCCTGGCCCTGGGTGGGTCCCAGAGCCCGGGCTGGTGGCCCTCGTCAAGCCATTGACCTCGGTGTCAAGGTCCAGGGCAGAGTTGCTGGGAGCGTGATGAAGGGCCCTTTCGCTTGCGCTTTTCTTTTCCACCTTCCACTCTTGCAGCATTTCTTTGCTTTTTTCTTAGAAGAGAGCTTTTGCAAAATGTAGACATTTCAGGCCCTCAAACACGGATCCAGCCTTGCAGCAGCATGAAATGTGTGTGATCCCAGTGTTTGGATCCTGGTGACGACATGGCCAGGATTTACCGTGAATGGTGGAGATTTTATTCGTTCACGATAGGTCGTGTAGCTCCTTCTGTCCGGAGCCAGAGCCCTTGTTTTCCTCCACGCTTGGGTGTGTCCACCCTGCAGTCACTCCTGCTGCTCACGTTTCCCGTTCCCGCGGTCCTCACCCTGACAGCCTCTCTCTGCCCAAGCTAGGGCGCTGCACCCACGCGGCTCCCCACTCCCAGCACCTTCCCGCTGCTGTGCATTCTGGGCTGTTCTGAGAGTGGCGCCCTTGGTTAGTGCTGGTTTCACACTGTGCTGTGCAGCGAGGCCTCGGCAGCTGCTGATGGCCTGGATGCGTGTGGAGAGCCCTCGTCTTCAGCCCTGGATTCAAACCCCGCTCCACCATTGTTCCCCACGTGCCCTTGCACATGTTACTTAACGTTTCCCGTGTCAGTCCCCACGTGTGTAAATGCGTCAGTGCTAGTGTTATCTGCCTGTGAGTGTTGTTCGAGTGTTAAACGAGCCGGTGCTGCGGGGAGTGCTGAGGGCGGCGTGGCACCAAAGAGCGCTCAGTAGTGGTAGTTGCAGTTGTCGTCATTATGTTTTCCATCATCGTCTTGCTTCTGCCTGGTTCTTCTGTTCTGAACGAGAAGGGTGTGTCTCTTCTTAAAGGATGAACTGTGGACGTGTCCCTGAGCCTGTCTCCATTTAGCAGTAGTTGCATTCCTGAAAATCCACAGCATAGTGAACTATGCAGGTGAAAACACTATTTGTAAGATGGAGTCAGGTTCTGGGCTCAGGAAGACGGGCCTTCTCACCGACAGGAGTGCCCAGCGCACGGCTGGGAGTCACAGACACACGACCAGGTCGGCCCCTGGCTGCAGGGCCCCGTCTCCTGCCACCCCTGGTCCCTGTCTTCTGGATGCCAGTGGCTGTCCCCGGTCTTTGCGATAACTGGAAATGCCGCACAAATTCCAGAATTCCTTTGGGACTCTCTCTCCGTAGAGTGTGTTCCCAGAGGAGAACTGAAGGCTCCCTCTGTGTCTGGTCTCCTTCCTTCCACTTTCATCCGTGGTCAGAACACTCTTTCTGATGCGTGGCTTTGCTGACGTCCGTCTGCTCGGAGAGCTTCACTGTTGACCTGTGCTTACGGAAGAGCCCCACACCTGCACGTCCTTCCTGGTGCTGTCTATGCGGTTCCTGCCACGTGGCCGTCTCTGCAGCCCGGGGTCCCACAGCCCTGTGCCCTGGGCCATCGTCCTTGCCTGGAAGGGTCTGGTCACCCTGGCATTGTCCTTAAACCTCTCTTGTCATTTGTTGGTTCTGCCTCTTCCTGTGTCTGTCTGATCTTTTTTATGGAACTGTTCCATACAAACAGTTTTTATGGAACTGTTAGGTAACACAAGTCTTCTTGCACTAAGGTGCTCCCTAAGTGTTCATGGAATTGTGCGATTGTCGGCTAGTTAGGTGCGGGACCTCCCACCTCTGGAGAATACCGAAGGTACTGGCCTGGCTCTGGATGTGCTCCGGGAGCCAGTGTGACCCTGGCAGTGGCCGTGTGCTGCTCTGAGGGCAGTAGCCGAGGCTGGAGACGACTTGGCACGTGCTGGTGCACAGCAGGTCCCGGGGTGTCACCGTGTGTGCCTTTGGGAGGGGTTGCTGGGAAGAGCATCAGCATCTCTGGGAGCTTTTGTTCTTTTTCTTAGTCAGGTTGTCTGCAGTGGTAACTCGTGCCTTTTCCCTGGCTGACGTGTGTGTGATTGGGTGAGGGTTAAGTGCGGGACTCTCTAAAATGGCAAAAGGGCTCCTGAGACAGGTGGGGGCCTTACTGCCTCCCCAACAGCTTCTGTGCTGAGGAAAGAGAAATCTCAGGTCACGTTAGCCACTGGACTGGCAACGTGAGTTTGCAGCGTGGGGCAGACGTCCTGTGCCTGCTGTGGCAACTGAGGCAGCCGGGCACAAAAGCACATGCCCGTCAATAGCTCCATCCTGGAGCGCTGGCGCTGCTCTGGCCTGCGGGCCTTCACCCGTAGTCTGCCGCTGCGAGTGTGGGCCGGGTGGGAGGCGCCCTGCACGGAGCCCTGGCTGTGCCGGAAGCTCCAGGGGGGGCAGAGTGGTGGCTGCTGTGTGACAGCAGTGGGAACACCAGGCACGTGGAGACTTTTTTTTTCTTCAAAATATGGTTATGTCTCTGCTTTCCTTTTTCAGGTCTGAGTGTTAGCAGTGGATTTAGTCAGCTATTCCATCAATTGCTGGGTACAGACAGCAGATCTCAAACTTAGGTGTCGTCTGGAGGGCTTGTTAGCTCAGAGTGCTGGGACGCCCCCAGCAAAGTTTCCGATTGAGCAGGTGCAGGGCAGGGCCCAAGAATGTGCATTTCTGCTGAGCCCTCGCCCGGGAGGGGAGCTGTCGGCCTGGGCACCACTCTTGGAGAACCACTGGTATAAGCAGTAGTTTTTCTTCTGGGGTGGGGGGGAATGACTTGAATAGTTACTAAGAACATTGTTTCATTTAAATTTATTGGTCATTATTTATGTTGGATGTTATAGCTCAGATGGCTTATTTTAAATTTTTAAAGAAATTAAAGAAGAGCTTGAAGATCTGAACAAAGAAATCAAGAAAACGGCTAATAAAATTCGAGCCAAGTTAAAGGGTAAGTTTAAAGTTTTGCGTTTAATTATCGACAGTGGAAGTACGGGTAATTGTTTTTTTCCGTACAGAGTTTTTATTCTTCTACATTTTCAAAAATTAAAATTGTGACCACTTTAAAATAAATTATTTGTATGTATTTCAAAGTTCTGATTCATATTCAGTGAGATTATGTATTTGCCTACAAATTGTTATACTGTTATTTTTTTTTGACAATTTGGGCTAAATTTCAGATGTTTGGGAAGGTGAAATAGCCTTTAAAATGAATTGCCAAGTTCTTTTTTTTGAGAGTCTCGCTCTGTTTCCCGGGCTGGAGTGTAGTGGTGTCATTGTAGCTCACTGCAGCCTCCAACTCAGGCTTGAGTGATCCTCCTGCCTCAGCCTCCCAGAGTGCTAGTGCCTGGCCTCATTCTTGCTGTGGGGAATTTGCTATTCTGTTCATCTGCTATGCTCTTCCCTTAGAATTTTGCATGCCTGGGCCCCCCCAGTGATCTTAACAATTATTATTTTTTTTAACAGTTTTCTTGAATTGGAACCCAAAATAAGGAGCAAACCCTTGATTGGTTGATATGTCTCATAAGACTCTTTAAAATCAGTTCTCCCTTCATCTTTTTTCTTTCTAGCACTTTTTCCTTTCGGTTAGAGAAACCGGGTCATTTGTCCTACAGAACTTACCAAGCTTCAGGTTGGCTGATTCCGCCCTGTAGTGTTTCTAGGAGGTTCCACTGTCCTCTGTATTTGTGGTAGGTTGGTAGTTAAGGTCTCCAGACTTGCTCTGATTCAGGTGGTTTTTGTGGGGTTTTTAATGCAAAGATACGGCATCTGATTGCAGGTGTTATGCATTAGTGGTTACATTAAGATGTTAACGGTTACATTAAGGTACAGCAGCAAGCGGGCGAGGTGGTACACACCTGTAGGCCCGGCCACTTGAGAGAATTGGAGACCAGCCTGGGCAACATATCGAGACCTCGTCTCTTAACAAAAAGATATAACAACATTTTATTTTGTGATATTATCAAAATTAATGATTATTTCCAGGATCCATAAATTCATTAGAATTTGCAAACAGTGCTATTTTGATTTTATTATTCCTTCTTTGTTTAGTAGCTGGAATAGTTCTCTAAAAAGAAACCTTCCCTGTCCAAAGCCTTGGTCATCTGAGGTGTAGATTGCGTAGGAAAGAGGATCATGGTGGATTCTTTCTCCTTGGCACGATCCTCACGGGTTGGTTCCCTGGCATCCTCCCGAGACGGCCGTGTGAGCACACGGATTTACCTGCATCTGGTGTGTCGTTGCTGCGGTTACTGTCGCTGCTCCGATGGCCCCTCGTGGGCCAGCAGGAGTTGATTTCTGAGTCTTCTCCATGACCCGCGTGGTCTTTGTAGCCTTCCTGCTGTTTGTCGTGACAAGATGATCCACATGCAGTTTGCATACTTCCTGCCCCAGACAGGAAGTCTGGAGTCAGCCCTTTCTCCGAGGAGTCCCCCTCCTGCGGTGCGGGATGGTGTTTAGAGAGGGAGAGCGGCGTGTGCTGGGTCTGTGTTGCAGTACAGGCGCAGTGATTTGCTCATTTTTCTCTAGTCCTTTTCAGTGGACAGAATTAGGACTTTTTTTTTTTAAGACAAAATGAATCATGATGTCTCACCTATACTTCAAATTAAACAAAGAACTAAGGCTGGGTGTGGCAGTGCACCTGTAGTCCAGCTACTCGGGAGGCTGAGGCAGGAGGATCACTTGAGCCCAGGAGCTGGAGGTTGCTTTGAGCTCCAATGGAGCCACGGCAGCGTAGCCTGGGTGACAGCAAGACTGTGTCTCAAAAAAAAAAAAAAAAAAAACACCTTTCCTTTTAAAATTCAAAACATAACTCTTTCCTGTTTGTTTGTAGCCATCGAACAAAGTTTTGATCAGGATGAGAGTGGGAACCGGACCTCAGTGGATCTTCGGATACGAAGAACCCAGGTTTGAGATCAGCCTCATTTAGAGTGAAGTAACGTTGAAGAATAAGCCTTTTTGCTTTCTTCTTTCAAACTCACAATCCTTTTATCTTTACTGCCATGTTTATCTTCATGACCTTCCTGCCTAAAAAGGATATAGTATTTATAGAGTACATCTCCTTGTTACGAAGAAAAACCTATTCAGCCCATCAGCAGGGTTCTATTCTGAAGAGCAGAGAATTGTCCAAATGATGGTAGTGTTTGTGGGATCCTCACCTTTTAGGGGCTTATGGAGCAGCAAAGAGGGGTACAGAGCAGGGAGCCCTGCTCTGGGCTCAGCCTGCTGGGCCCCAGCCCGGATTCAGTCTTTATCAGTAAAGCCTGTGACTTTGGGCGAATCGACCTCCCTAGATCATGGTTTTCTCTTCTTTAAATGCGGGATGCCAGTAACATGGTAGGGTTCCTGTGAACATTGAATCAGGTGATGCACGTCAAATTCTCAGCACAGGTTCGGTTCTGGGGTACGTTGCTGTCGTATTTTCTGTTTAAAAGAGTAAAATACCTAGTTTGTGTTTCCAGGTGTGACGTTTTACGTGTCACTTTCAGTGGGGAAATGACCGTTATATGTCAGTGTAGCGTTTCCCTGTGTTGCCAGCACTCGGTGCTGTCTCGGAAGTTTGTGGAAGCCATGACGGAGTACAACGAAGCGCAGACGCTGTTCCGGGAGCGCAGCAAGGGGCGCATCCAGCGTCAGCTGGAGATAAGTGAGTGGACGAACATTCTGTTTTAAAAACCCAGTTCTCTTCCGTAAGGTCTCGCTTCAAAGTACTTTAAGTTCAAAAAGAAAATTCCATCTCTATTTTTACCAGTATTGTAAAACTTGAAGACCTCTTATAGCTTCCTTTTCTTTGAATCAACTAAACCTATTATTTATTTACATCCTTCAGAAAATTCTAAGTGAGTGGACTTTAAATTACCTTCTAATTGCCATTACTTTTAGAGTTTTAGCCCGATTTGGGAAGTTTTCATTTACTTTTTCTTCGGGTATTTCTGTGTCCTCCACCCCGTCCATCCCCTCCTGTCCCGGCTGGGAGACGGTCTCGTGGGTCTTGTGAGCAGAGGCCCCGCTGCCCCGCCGCCCCGGGCTCTCCTCGAGGGCGTCTGGGCAGCTGTCAGCCCTGGAAGGCGGAGGCAGCGTCTCCCTCTGGGGCAGCCAGGTCTGCTGCCTCCCTGTCATAAAAGACGAGGGTTTCCTGGGCTCGAGGCCCTTTGGCTGTGACACAGCCTACCTTGGGGATGACCCCCACCCAGGCTGCTCTGCTGGACGTGACCCCATGCCGCCCGCTGTGCTGTGCCCCGTTGTCTCTGACCCCGGCTTTTGGATCTGCCCACTTCGGGAAACGCTGGCAGGGAGCACGTGAGCCTGCAGGTGAGGTGAAGCCTCAGCCCTTCACGGCTCTCGGCTCTCTCGTCTCCGTCAGAGACGGCCATTGCGCATCCCTAAGCCCCGGACTTTGTCCCGTAGCTCAGCGGGGTTCTTTCCATTTTTTACGTTCTTTTTTCCTGTGTGTTTCATTTTGGTTAGTTTCCGTTGCTGCCTTCAGCATCTTCAAGTTTATAGATCTTTCTTCCTCCTCGTCTCATCTGCCTTCGGTCCCCTCCAGTGTATGTTTCATCCCAGACATTGTAGTTTTCATCTCTAGAAGTTCTGCTTGGGTCCTCTTTGTATCTTGCAGGTATCTGCCTACCTGAACCTCTGGAATTCAGTGATAGTAACTGGTAACGTCCTTGTCCCCTAACTCTGGGTTCTCTGTAGTTCTGGTTGATTTTTCTCAAGACGATGAGCTGTGTTTTGCTCCTTTCCATGTCTGGGAAATTTTGATTATATGCCAGACATTGCGAATTTGACCTTGTTGGGTGCTGAGTGTTTTTGTATTTTTGAATATTTTTGTAAATATTCCTAAGCTTTGTTTTGGAATGTAGTTAAATCACTTGAACACAGTTTATTCCTTTTGGATCTTGCTTTTAAAGGGACCAGACGGCTTTATGTGAGCGCCTGTTATTCCTCACTCCTGAGGCGAGACCCTGCTGAGCGCTTGGTCTGCTGGCCCGTGAGCCGTGCAGTTCTCTGGTCTGGCTGGCCGTGTCCTCGCAGCACTCTGGCCTGCACCTAGGGCGTGCGCGAGTCTCCAGCGCTGTCCGTGCGCCTCTTTTCCCTGGGACTCAATCTTGTAAACTGTAGCTGCCCCTCAGCTCTGTCTCTTCCACACAGGGCGTGCACTGGGCTCCCCCTGAGGCCCCTGCCCGTCTCGTGGCTGGGACACTCCCAGTCCCACCGTGACGTGGCCAGTCATCGCCTCCCCTTGGCTGTTTTCCATCTCTGGAAGTCCCTGTTTGTTGCCTGATGCTCAGTGTCTTGAAAACCATTATTTTATAGATTTTTGTCTGTCGTTTGTTGTTATTTCAAGTGGGAGGGTAAATATGGTCTCTGCTACTCTATCTTGGCAGAAGTGATGGTTCAGTTGTAATGCTGACCAGATCGCTTTTCTAGTGAGACTTTGTGTTTTTTTCTTTTGAGACAGGGTCTCACTCTGTTACCTGGGCTAGAGGCCGTGGCGTCAGCCTAGCTCACAGCAACCTCCAACTCCTGGGCTGAAGTGATCCTCCTGCCTCAGCCTCCCAAGTAGCTGGGACTACAGGCATGCACCACCATGCCTGGATAATTTTTTCTATATATATTTTTAGTTGTCCATATAATTTCTTTCTATTTTTAGTTGAGATGGGGTCTCGCTGTTGCTCAGGCTGGTCTTGAACTCCTGACCTCGAGCAATCCTCCCGCCTCGGCCTCCCAGAGTGCTAGGATCCAAATCATTATTAATCAGTTTCCTTTGTATACTTGTTTCTCACTATTAATAAAGTGAGATTCTATTATTTCCATGTATAAAGTTTTCCTGTTTCTTGGTCTCGGGGCCATTTCTCTCACCTTTAACACCTGCCTTGTGCAGATGTCTGAAAGAGCAGAGCAGCCTTGTTGTGAAACGTGAGCAGCTCATTCGAGTTTAGCTGCCGACTCCGGGTGGAAGGGCCTGTCGCTAAGCTGTGCCGCCTAGTGAGTGGCTACGCGTTGCTCTTGCAGCCGGGAGGACCACCACGGACGCGGAGCTGGAGGAGATGCTGGAGAGCGGGAGGCCTTCCGTCTTCACGTGCGACGTGAGTGCGCCTGCGGCGTCGCACCCTGCGCCCCGGGTGATGCTTATGCTCACTGCTCGCCAGGCACGAGTTCAGTAATGCTCTTTTACTGTTGTTTTTCCAAGATTATATCAGATTCACAAATTACCAGGCAAGCTCTCAGTGAGATCGAGTCTCGTCACAAGGACATCATGAAGCTGGAGACCAGCATCCGCGAGCTGCACGCCATGTTCATGGACATGGCCATGTTCGTGGAGACCCAGGTGACCACAGGCGCCCCTGCCGCTCTGGGGCATCTCGCGTTTGATCTCACTGTGTCTAGGGAAGCCGTCACTGTAGAGCCAACCTCAAAATTCAGAAGTTGGTTACAGTGTGTGTAACACTGAAATTCTGGAAACAGCTTAATCCTTCAAAAGTAGGGGACTGGTCTGGTCAATTAAATTTTTTTTTATATTTTTATTTTATTTTTTAGAGAGGGTCTTGCTCTGTCACACAGGCTGGAGGGCCGTGGCATGATCACAGCTCACTGTAGCCTTGACCTTCTGGGCTTGAGTGATCCTCCCGTCTCAGCCTCCCAAGTAGCTAGGACTCAGGCACGATCCATCACACCCAGATAATTTTTAAAAACATTTTTTTTTTTTTTTTTTTTTGAGACAGAGTGTCACTTTGTTGCCCGGGCTAGAGTGAGTGCCGTGGCATCAGCCTAGCTCACAGCAACCTCAAACTCCTGGGCTTAAGCAATCCTACTGCCTCAGCCTCCCTAGTAGCTGGGACTACAGGCATGCGCCACCATGCCCGGCTAATTTTTTTGTATATATATTTTTAGTTGGCCAGATAATTTCTTTCTATTTTTAGTAGAGATGGGGTCTCACTCTTGCTCAGGCTGGTCTCGAACTCCTGACCTCGAGCGATCCACCCGCCTCGGCCTCCCCGAGCTAGGATTACAGGCGTGAGCCACCGCGCCCGGCCAAAAACATTTTTTTGTGGAGACAGGGACATACTGTGTTGCTCAGGCTGGTCGCAAATTCCTGGCCTCAAGTGTCAAGCAATCCTCCCCTCTCAGCCTCCCAAATTGATGGGAATATAGGCGTGTACCACCGTGCCCGGCCCTGGGTAATTAAATTACCGTGTGTTCGTAGGTCAGCTTTTGGGGCAAATATAAGGCAATATAAACCTTTTTTTGTGTGGAGAATTTTTAATGAAACATACAAATGTTTGTGCTAGAATTAAGGTAAAAGGGAGATACAAAAGAGCTTATGTCTATCTCCATATACATGTATAAATGTATATACACATGTGTGGCATGAACTAAGCTGCACAGAACAGTATTCACAGAACGAAAGAAATGTATCGAGCAGCATAACAACAGTGAGGCTGTGGGAGTTTTAGTTTCTTCTCTAAATGTGTGTATTTTCAAGTTTCCTGTGAGAGCGTTTAGCACAGTAATAACTGGGAGACTATGTAAAGGAATAAGCCCCAAAGGGATCCATCCGTGACGGGAGAAGCTTCCAGGTGGCGCGGTGCCCTCGGTCTGTGCGGTGCGCAGGCGCGGGGGCTGGGGGTCGGGGGCCCGTCTGAGAGAGCTGGCGTGTGAATGCAGATTAAAGAAGCGCGTGCAGTTCAGTGTAAACACGAGATGGTGCGTGTCCGTTAGGTGTGTGGATGTGCTCACCCAGCTCTGGGGACCCCGAATGAGGTCTCCCGTGGTTTCCAAGTGCCGTGTGTGGCGAGGACTCCGTCATCTGTGGGTCCGGTGTCCGGGTGGGATTCAGGTAGCCAGCAGGCGAAGTGGGAAAGTCCCCGTGGAGCTGCCCCAGTAGGCCCTTCCCCAGCCCTCCTGAGAGTTCAGGACGTGTTGGAGCTGGGACCGTCCCCTGGGCGGGTTCCAGTCCAACGAGCTCACTTTCTGAGATGGCCCGGGCTGTGCGAGGGGGACAGGACGCCCCCCACGTACAGGGCTCATTGCCACGTGCCTCACTAACCCCGTAAAGAACACTGTATTGCGAGGGACCACGTCACAGAAGCGTGTGTGGACAGCTCAGGTACGGGCACCTGCTAGCAGAAACCGACCCCGCACGGGAGTGGGACAGTTTCCCTCCTTTCTGACTGGGCTGGACCCATGGCCATTCAGGATGCAGGAGGTGGGGAGCTGGGAGTACCCCCAGCTTCTTACTTTGGGGAAGTATTCCAGAGGAAACCAACCAGGTCGTAAGAATAGGAGCTTCTTTTGCAACTACTAAAGATTTTATAGTACCACGGACTTTATAGTTGTTCTATACCAGAGGCATTGCGTTACGCTGCATCAGAAGAACTGCTCTGTTCCCAGCTCTGTTGTATTGTTTCCTTTGAGAGGTCGATTAGCGTTGCGTTACATTGACTCGTATAATTCAGAATATGAGTGTAGCCGCAGCTTACTAGTAAGGTTAAGTTGTGCACGTGTGAGTTAACTGTCCGTCCTTCTCCACTGCTCTGCTGCGCACTGCTGCAGGTTCTGTCTGCTGGGGCCCGAGGACCAGGTACTGTGCTTCCTCCCGACGCTCACCGCAGTCACTTCCACTTACGTTTCTGCTCCTCCACTTGTCAGCTTAGTGTCAGACACACGCTATCCTTAGTTTACTGATACCTTTAAGAATTGCAGTTTGCCACCTGTTAGAAGAGATGCCATTCTTTGTATTCTGTCTGTCTGTGCGTATCAGTAAACATCAGCTTCGCCTAAAGCTCGCAGCCTCCTTCCTCACGCTCCCCTGTAAGACGAGCTCACAGTGCAGCACGTCTCAAAATCGGCTCCGTGTGCCTTTAATTACCAACATCTTTGCCCATTCCTTTTAGTTCTTTTAAAAATATAAATTAAGTGTCGAGTGCTTTGATATCTGGCGCATTTGTAAATGGTCTTTTTACCTTTCCGTAAATGTGAAAAGAATTCAGTGTCCATTACATGCACATTGTGTTTACATAGACACTTGCTATATGGCTGTCTTAAGATACACAATTAAGTCATTTAAAATATTTTCTAAGTTTGATACTTTTCGTTTTAAGGGTGAAATGATCAACAACATAGAAAAAAACGTTATGAATGCCGCAGACTATGTAGAACATGCTAAAGAGGAAACTAAAAAAGCTGTTAAATATCGCAGCAAAGCGAGAAGGGTGAGTTTGGCTTTAAAGAATTAAAGTGTGTTTTTCTTTTCATTTGGTTTCAAGTTGTAATACGTTAATGTAAGGCTGCCTAAAAGATATTTCAAGAAATAAGAATTCCTTAAATAAATGTTTTGTTTTAAACTGAAATAATTCTTTTTGCTAAAAATGTATTAGATAAATTATGTTGAGTATAAACCGTTCTGTGTTCTAAGTAATTAAAGCCCTTCACAACCAAACTCAGTGCTATTTCCCTTTGCTAGGTGGGAGGAGTTTGAATTTTAGAGTTCTGTTTCTTGGGTCATTATTTGGAGGTAGTTACAAAACTGATGGGATTGTAAATTCTCCTAAAAATTGTTGGTTACACGCTTTATGCAATGAACAGTTATTCTTACTTAGGTTATTTGCTAATTCTTTGGTTTGGAGGAAAGAAGAGAATTATTTGAGACTGTGGACCTAAAATCTTGCACAGCACCCACTTAAAGAAATCCTCAAAAGAATGGAGTCTCACTTAAGGCCCACATACTTTGCATTCAACAGGGTTAAGGGACCTTGTGTGATTTTTTGTTTGTTTATGTTACTGGGGCCAAAATGTAAAACATACATTACTAATGTAGCATTTTATTCTACTGCCTCTGAGACTCGAGAGATGGACTTTCCACTCTGTCCCCTCCTTTTGCTGACGTGCAGGGTGCCGAGGATCCGTGAGCTTTGTAAATGAGCTTCCGCCTCTATCTGGTTCTTAAGTGTGAATGAAAGTTCTTCCAAGAAAACTAGGAAGCCACAGTTGAAGTTCTAAGGGCCAGGAAAGTCTCCATGAATCTTGCTGAGTGCCCGCCCGACAGTCCCTGTTTCTCCCTGCGGTGCGGAAGGACTGACACGCGGCACCAGGCCGCTGCATGGTGCTTGTCATCGCTCCTTGCTGGAGAGGACCGTGCCTCCTCGGAGGGTGGGGCTCACAGCAGGTCAGGGGTGTCCCCACGTGAGGTCAGCAGGAGAGACGTTCACGGTGGGAGGAAGAGGCAGTCAGACTGTGTGTGCAGACAGCTGGACACGGCACTAGGACGTGCGTCCGGGCTGCGACATCAGCCCACAGAGCACACGACCCCGCCTGGGGCATAGCTAAATGTGACCACTGGAATATAAGACACTGTTTCTCACGTTGGTTTGTGGGGCTGCTTCTTAAAGTATTGACCCGTAATGTAACTTTAGGTGATAGATACATACATAAAGTGCTTAGCTTAGTTCCAGGCACAGAGTTGACTTTCCCTAAAAAGGGCAGTTCCCTTCCTTTTCTCCATGCCCTAAGCGCGTCAGTCCAGTGAGAACTTCAGTGAAAGTTCACTGCTTTTATAAAGAAGAAAGATGGTGGGTCTGAAACATGTTCACTCTTACCCGCGGGTGAGTCAGCTGGCTTCGTAGGGCGCTTGGGGTCTGCACGTCACCAGCGTGTCAACTGGCCCGAGACGTGATGTCGGCCTCAAAAGCTATCACTGCCTTTTTGATTAAATGCCTGAGAACTGAAACCACCCGTCTGGTCCCAGTGTGGCCCTGCTGCTGTCTGCCCTCCTGCCACACCCGCCCCGGGGTTGGTCGTCCCCACCCGGGATGCTGCGCTCACTCGCAGGGCAGCTGCGTGCGGCCTCGGGCCGGCAGCACCAGTGGGAAGGGCGTTTCCACGCGGCCTGTCAGGAGCAGCGAAGGGCGGACCGCCGGCAGCACGCAGGCAAGCGCAGGGCAGACACTGTGTGGCCCAGGGGCGTCCCGCCAGGATGGCTGCGCACGTCTGCGTGTGTGAACAGTTAGCTGTGCGTCTCCGTCCCCTGGAAGGTGCCAAAGCAGTGTGATCACGCTGCTCCCCACTGCTGAGACCTAACATGCTAAGAGGGAGACCGTTTATCTTCAAGGACTCTAAAAGTCACTCTTTCTGAGAACTAAAAACTGCCAAACAGGATTAGGCAGATGTCCTGCAACTTAGAGTTCTCATGGACTGTTTTATTTTGGATGAAGGCTGTCTTTGAACACGGCAATATGAAATTAACCGTGACATAATCAGCTTGCTTTTCTTTGACAGAAAAAGTGGATAATTGTTGCTGTGTCAGTGGTTCTGGTTGTCGTGATTGCTCTAATTATTGGTTTGTCAGTTGGCAAGTGATGGTGTGGAGACGTCAGTGTGCGTGCCTGCCTGCCGGGGCGGCAGTAAGTAACCAATTAACTCATTCACTTACTAATTCTCGCAATTACCCGATAACAGTGCTTGCCCAATTCTAATAGACTTAAAAATGATGAAATGTTACTTGTATCACTTTAGGGTGGCCATGTGGCCAGCAGCAGCTCTGTGCTTGCTCTAGTCTTTGCTTTCAGTCTGGGGAGAACATTTCACTCCTTGCCCGTCACTAAATGTCACGGCCGCATCAGTGAAGATTAATTCTCACCTTAGAAACTAACATATAGTATTTTAATTTATGTCTCAGTTTTAACTTTTAGAATAATTGCAACTGAAAGTCGTTAATGCTTGGTAACATATACTAACTCATTTTACCGTGGAATTGAGAGAATGGATCTAAAGCTAAGAAAAACATTGACTAAAATTAAAATCCTTTGTCGAACTTTTCTTTTTTTTTTTAATTTTTGAGACAGAGTCTCGCTCTGTTGCTCAGGCTGGTCTCAAACTCTGATCTCAGTGGATCCTCCCACTTTGGCTTCCCAGAGTTCTGGGATCACAGGTGTGAGCTGCCTTGACTTTTCTGTTTGACAGCATCTATTTTGTTCTTTTTTTTTTTTTTTTTTTTTTTTTTTTTTTTGAGACAGAGTCTCACGCTGTTGCCCAGGCTAGAATGAGTGCCGTGGCATCAGTCTAGCTCACAGCAACCTCAAACTCCTGGGCTTAACCAATCCTTCTGCCTTAGCCTCCCGAGTAGCTGGGACTACAGGCGTGCACCACCATGCCCGGCTAATTTTTTATATATATATTTTTAGCTGTCCATATATTTCTTTCTATTTTTCGTAGAGACGGGGTCTCACTCTTGCTCAGGCTGGTCTCGAACTCCTGAGCTCCAACGATCCGCCTGCCTCGGCCTCCCAGAGTGCTAGGATTACAGGCGTGAGCCACCGCGCCCAGCCTATTTTGTTCTTAAAACAAAAACTATTTATTTTGTTAGCATGCCTGTTAATTCCAATTAAAGGATTCCAAATAAAAGATACTCAATTTATTTCAAGGGTCATTTTTTTTGTTCACTATATGAGTAACAGCTTTCCCCAAACTTCAGTTGATTTTGTGTTTTCCTTTTGGTTTTGCTAGGCGTTGGGAGTCTTCGTTCTTGCATGAACCGTTAAGCTAGAATGCTGCCTGGCAGATTGTTTGGACTTACTCGTCATTTCTTTGTAAACGTCTGTTGGCAGAATTGCTGTGACGAGAACACTGTGATGTGCCCCAGGGCGTCTAGGTTGGGACAGTTCATTCTTGTGTGTGGACGTGACCTCAGACTTCAGAAGACAGAAGGGAGACTTGCAGGGGCGAGTGTCACAACTGCTCTTCAGCCTGTGAGATTTATTTCTGTCGCGCTTGCCAGCTGCCAGGCGAGAAGCAGCTGTGACATCTATGCAGGCTGCACAGTGACACTGAGGTGACGTCTGTGGTGAGCTCTGGGGTGTTGTGTTTGTTGACATTCCTGTCCTGAGAAGGCAGAAAGGCCCCGGGCACTCTGTTTTTATTAGGCAGAGCGTTTATGTTCCTTTCCTAAGTCTTTCCTCTTAGCTCTGCTGAAAAAAATGGTATATGTGATTTTTTCACTAATACAATGGTGTTTTTCGATATTTTCATAATTCTTTCTAAAATACTTATTTTCTTAGGTTTTCTTAGTGGCCGTATGGTTAGTTTAATGTGGTTACATTAAAGATACAATTACAGTCTTTAGCGTGGACCCAGCAAAGGGTACCGCTCTTCGCGGGTGCCGCTCAGTGTTGGCGCTGACTGAAAGAAGGTTCCGGTGCGTGACCCTGGGGAGCAGGGGCTGGGCCGCCCATCTCAGCCCCGTACCTGCAAACAAGAATGAGCACAAAATGGTCCTCACTCATGGAAACACATCCAAGTGCAGCCCAGCAGTTATTTGTGTATATGAAGGCAGTGACTAACGTCTTTATGCTTTTAAAACTTTGGTGTGTTCATTCACCCTTTAGCAAATTGCCTTCCTGTAGGCCGGGCACTGCACCCCACCTGCCTGCCCTGCAGGGTGGGCCGGGGTGGGGGCTGCTTGGTAGAGGTGACCCTAGTCCCCACCGCCCTGCAGCGTGGGACTGCCCCGTTTCACATGTAAGGGGACAGGCGGAGATCTGTAGACAGCCGGTGGCAGGACCACGACTTACACTCAAAGCTGGATTGACTCCCGGGCTGTACTCTCTCCACTAAGGAGAAGCCCAGGCCTTTGGTTGGAGCTGTCACCGGGAGACTAGATGCCACCTGGATTCTGGCACTCTGAATGCTGTGTAGTCAGCAACCGTTGTGAAAGCCAGCGAGGGCGGGAGAGGACACACGGGATGCACCAGGCGCTGGCAGCCGTGATCAGAGCACGCGTGCAGAGCGGGAGCAGAGCCAGGGCACCGGGGGGCCCCGTGGGAGGCACCAGAGGCCAAAGGAAGTGTCCCTCTGGAAGGTGCTAAGAAAGGTTCGTAGTAAGACATGCAAAGAGGGTAAGGGAATGGTCAGGCCTTCCAGGAGATATTCGAGGAGAGAAAAATTGGAAGGAGAGGGGAGATGCCAAAGGCAGCGCCCCGGGTTCTGAGCAAGTCACGGGAAGTTCAGCGAGGGGCCTGGCCGTGCTCGGCGCCGTAATCGGGCCCTAATCAGTCGAGCGCGCAGCCTGCCGATTCCAGTTTAGAGCTGTCCAGGTGCCGCAGACGTGATCTTAGATAACAGTGTGGCAAGCAGTCGCAACTGTAATTTACAATGATGAATCTTTGGTTTTTTGGAGAGAACAGCATGACGTGCCCCTCATTTCCGTGTCTTCCTTCCCTGCTCCCCCACACAGACTTCCAGGTTTCTTAAGCCAAAGCTGATCTAACTTTCAGTTGTGTGAGGATGCTTGTTAATTGAAACAAAACAAAACAAAACAAAGTTAAATACTATATTGTGCCCTGTTTCTAGGCTGCGAATGCAACGAAACACTGAGCTAACGTCTTGTTGGTTTCTTATACATGTTTGTCTTGCTTAAATGTAAAGAAATGGGTAGATAGGATTTTTTTCAGCCAATGAGAAATAGTTTCATTTAAAGTTTTAAAAAGATATACAATGCATCCAATTTAGAGCAGGTCTGGAATTTTATTATGATCAAAAGAAAGTGTTTATTACAAACCCACAGGGTGCCTTTTCCTTCTAGGAGCAAATAGTTGTTTTAAGGACACAACTTATTAAATTAACTTAATTTAATACATGCATGTCTAAAACTTAACCTTTGCCTTTGGGGTTTTGTGTTCCCTTCCCTTCTCTGTGACCTTGAAAGGTTCTTTCTTGATAATGGACTTATGTTTTAAAGTATCCCAAATTCCAGAGGGATTTCGTTAGCAGATGGCATTGTTGATTTCTTTGATACATTGAAAATTAATATTTTTCTTTATCTTGCAGAAAATGATGTTCATTATTATTTGTGTAGTTATATTGCTTGTGATCCTTGGAATTATCCTAGCAACAACATTGTCATAGCAACTTCATGCCGAGAGCTGCTTATCCTTGGAGATTCAGACCACATCTGTACCAAAGTCAACATCCTGTCGTTTATGGAATGCATCTTAGACATTGTGGCAGGGCATTGGGTGTGACTTCTTAATTGGTGAATTTGAGGAGAAAGCACAACAGAATGTCTTGTCCAGTGAAGCACGGAGCAGAATGGATGTGTGGAGTGAAATGTCCTCGGACTCTAAATAACACACCACAAAACTTTAACAATGTGAAACTTGTTTCCATGGCCTTGGAATAAGAAATTATTGAAAATTTCAATTTTTAAAAATATTTCAGTGTTAAAAATGTATGTGAAGTTTAATTAGGAATATTTTTATGTTGTGAAGCTATTAGATTTCAAGTCTAAGACTTTCCTTCCTACCCTTCTCCCAGCTAATATATGCTAATTAAGAGACATTTTGTACTATGTTTAATTTGTGTTTACTTATTGTTTGAAGAAACAGTTTTTATCACAGAGCTGTTTTGTAAGATATCTGTAATTTTAAATGTTCATAAATTGCTTAATATATTAACATCTTAATTTACCCCATTTTATACACTAAATATCACCTTTTCAATGAAATAGGAAGCTTCATGATTATCAGAACCGTCTTTGTACAGTTGTTTACAAAGTTTGCCGTTGTCATAGGAAACGTTGGTTGCAAAGCCGGGCAAACGTCAAGGGCCTTCTGTAGCGCCGGTCGGCAAGGTCGGGACGCCGGACACCCTCCAGCAAGGTCTCGACCACTTAGCTCCACTTCCACCTGTCCGTTGGCCCAGGGTAATCAACAATCAGCGGCTGCACTGTAAAGACGACGCCGCTTTGTCGCTGTTGTGGGGTTTGTGTTTCCCTGTTCACGTTAACAAAGTCTGAAGTTAAGGTGGCGATGAAACCGAGGTTTAGTGCTCTATAAACTCAAGGAAATTATTCCTAGACATTAAGCAGTTCTTACAAATTTAAACTATTGTACAGATCACTTAAATGTTCTTGTTAAGTACCTAACATTTTGCCGAACTTTAAAAGTTAATTCCCAAAGTTTATAGGGATCTATGATAATTAAACATTTTTATTGCTCATTATTGTTTTTAGGATAATAATAGGATTTATTTTTAGCTTATAATACGTGTGAGCTAGAGAGTGCACATCTATTAAGACAGTAACTAGTCAGAATTCTAGATGAATATGTGAAGGAGACCCAGAATGTAGTTACCTCGTGCTACGCCTGTATGTGATTGTATAAGCATGTGACTATATTTTAACATTTGTTTGGCTTGAAACTAGCGTATCTGTGCTCGATTCAAACAATAAGTCTGGGCAATATTAGACAGTTTAGAAACTGTGTTCCTTATGTAATACAATTATGAATTTCACTCGCTTATAACTTATCCATCCGCTTAGCTTAGACCTAGGTCTGTCTGTAGCATTTCACGTCCACAGCTCCTCACTGTGTGCTCAGAATTACTGTAGGAGTATTCTGGAGATATATATAAATATATGTATTTTATTTTTTGGTCTTTAAATAGCCTGCCAGTAGTATGTGCTCACTGATTTGTGGTTAAGCTGAAGGTATAACTTGTCTTGAAGGGTATCGATGTATCCAGAGATCATGCATGTACTGATACAACCTCTGCACACTTGTGCACGGAATCATGTCCACGTGCAGAGGCCTCTGCTCCTGAGGACCCGTCTGCATCCATGTCGCGCTTCAAGCTTAGTCTTCTTGGTCCTCGCTGCTCGTAACACTGCTCGTTGTGTTTGTTCAAGTTGTTCTTCCTAGATTTGAAGTATTTACTGAATTTGTGTTTTTATAGTCGAAGTTATGGAAATGTTTTTTTTATTATATTTAGATATTTAAGTCAGTTATCGAATGACACATTTGTATGTCTAAGCTTCATGTACCTACTATTTGAAATCAGATTTTTAAAAATATATTTACAGATTCATTTATTACTTTTTATCATTTCTTCAAATATTTCATGTTTACATTAAAAAAAATTTCCAGAGAAGCAAAAAAGAAGTATTTACTTTCTGTCTTGCTATCCATGTCTGGAAAGATTTTTGGGGAGATATTTTATTGCATATCCATTAATAAATTGTCATACTAAGGAAATTACTCTTATGTGTGGCTGTTATGTATAATAACGTAAGTGATTTTAGATGTTTCTGATAATTTTTTTCATTATTGTTATAAGCTTCATGGCTCAAGTATCAGTACCATATAATAAGGAACTCACCTAAATTCTTGCTATTTATAACAAACACTAATTCAACAAATTTGGGGTGTATCTCAAAGTGACTTGGTTTGAATTCTTATGCCAATTTTACATGTTCTCATTTACATTTTTTGGTGGGGGCAAATCTTCCCCCCGACCCCTTGTTCTGAGTTATCTAGCTTCCATACTTTTCCTAATCCTCTTTCAGAGTTTTTCTTATTAAGTGGAATTCCTTCCTTCCTTCCTCCCTTCCTCCCTCCCTCCCTCCCTCTTTCCCTCCTTCCTTTTTCTTTCTTTCTTGAGATGGGGTCTCAGTATGTTGCCCAGGCTGGTTTTGAACTCCTGTCCTCAAACAGTTCTCCTGCCTCAGCCTGCATAAGTGCTGGGATTACATGCCTTGAGCCATCATGCCAGGCTTTAAGTAGAATTTCTTTAATTCCTTAGTCCTTACTGAATTCTAACCATGTTGGAAAGTGGTATTCAGAAACCAGAATTTTAAGCAAAGAAAAATAAGGTAGTTCTGGATAAAATTCATGGAAGTTGATCTCCATACATTAAATTTATTCTCATATTCCTGTATTCTGCAATGAATTTCCTTTCAAATCACAATCTTCACATGCACATTCAATAATGTAGTTACTTTGTGTACGATTTTTAAAGAAAACAAAGTCTGTCACCTAAATGACTTACTGGGAATTTCTTCAGTAAATCTAAACTCACATTCTTCCATGAGTTTAAAAAATGGATTCAGTGGAGATGGAATTCCAACTAGAAAGTTCTGGTGTTGACTGGAGAGGAGCGGAAGGGTTGGGGAGAGGCCTGGAGACCCCCTCTGGCGGGGGGGAGGGGGAGTGTCCCAGTGTCCCAGTGCCGGGGACAGCAGAGCCACAGGGGGGCCCCACAGGCCGAGATTGGCTCCTTAGTTGCTATTTCAGTTACCACAACAAACTCACTCATCCGTTCATCCAGCGGCGAGTCCCCGTGGAAAGCGCAGACGGTACAGGAGCAGCTGTTAGGTGAGTAGGAACCCCCAGCTCCCGAGGGCGCCCGGAAGCCCAGCCTGGATTTTCCCAGCGGGTTTCACAGATCGCGACGTGGACACGGTGAGTACTGGGAGGCGTCACACGGGACTCACTGAGTTCTGGCGTCACGCTTTGTCAGGGTCAGTTGCAGGGGGTGTGGGGTGGACGGCTGAGCCTGGCGCGGGCTCTAAACGCGGCCGAGCCCTCTGACGAGGTGTCTGGTCTTGCCGAGCTACGAGCGCCACTTTCCAGAACATCCCGCAGGACGTGTGCAGAATGCGATGTGTGCACCCGTTTGCTTGTTAAGCATTTGAGCAGTCGGATAAATTCGAGGCGACATGTGGTCGTCACTTTTGGACTTGTATCCTTTGCACAAGACGAGCAAATTCCTAAACCAAGGAAACAGGGCCCTGGCGTGGAGAAAGGGGAAGATCCAGAGGGCGGCTGGCGGGGGCACGGGGCCTCGGCTCCCCGTCTGCAGGGAGGAGGGAGGGGACAGAGAACCTCTCCATGGCTGTCCTGGGCAGAGTTCTCTTTCCTTCTGGGGCCCACGTCATAGGCACACTGGTGTGTAGTCCTACCCACCCGTCCCTGAGATTCTGCTCATTTTTAAGTGTTTTTTCTTTCTGTTCTTAACATTGGGTCTTTCTGTTGCTCTAACTTCAGGTTCACTGGTTTCTTCCTCTACCATCTTGAATCTACTGTTGAGCTCTTGCGGTGAATTTTTTCTTTGTGGTTATCATACTTCCCACCTCCAGAATCTTCATCTGGTTCTTTTTAAAAAAAAATTCTGCATCCTTGAGAATCTCTACTTGTTGATTTATTGTTGTTATAATTTTAATTCTTTAAAAATATGGTTTCCTTTGGTTCTTTGATCATAGTTATAATAGCTGCTTTGAAGTCTTTATCTGCTAAAGCAAAAATCCCTCAATGGAGAGACAGTTTCTATTTACCACTTTCTTCCCTGAGTGTGGGGCCTGCTTTCATGTTTCTTTGCAAACATCACAACTTTTTTGTTTAAAACCGAACATTTTAGATAAATAGTAATTCTGAAATCTGATACCCCACCCAAAGATCGTCCTTGTTGCTATATTTTTGTTTGTTCCTTTCTTTGTTTATTAACTTGTCTGGGCTAAACCTGTGACATCTGTCTTTACGGTTTGCAGCTGCTGGTGTCCCTGATCCATTTTTCTTTTTTAATTCCTTATTTTTAAGTCTAGGTTCCTGGGGTTTGTCCCTTTGCACACATGGTCAGCAGGTAGCTTGGCAGAGGTTGTGCCCAGCCACCTTGAGCTGGGAAAGCCCCTGTCCTCTGCTGAGGAGTCTGGGTACGGGTGAGGCCTCCCGAGCCCCGGCTGCCAGCCAGTCTGCCCCCTGGGCCCGCTGGGGTGGGCGCCATGGTGGGGAAGGGGCAGCGCCACCCAGCGACGCTCACTGCACGTGGACAGGGTAGCTGCCTAGAGGAAACGCGGAGGGTTGTTGGCAGAGGTGGGGAAACCGGAGCTCGGGAGGAAACAGGCCGAGGTGCCCACTAAAGAAAGCTTGGCAGCCAGGAAGCCTCTGGGGTCACCGTCCAGCGTGGGTGGGGACAGTGGGTCCACAGGAGGGGAGATTAGCTCCCCTACACTGGCCCGGCCACCGTGTGGGGTTGGGTGGCTGGCGGGAGGTGGAACCTGTCAGCGTGGGCTGCACGCTGAGTCGCAGGAGGGACCCTCAGAAACCAGGGGAAACTGTGCTCACCCCGAGACTGTCCCTGTGCCCAGGGAGCGTGGCATTGAACAGCAAATAAACACAGGGGACAGAGACGGTGGAAGAAAGACAGAACTTGTGTACGTTACTACCTTTAGCAGCACGTTCCTGCTCTTTGAACAAAGGGCTTCACACTCGGCCCCACACACGGTAGAGCAGGTGCTGGGGCCGGAGGGGGGCTGAGTCCTGCAGGCTGCGGCTGCGGAGCCACCGGATACGGTGACGGTGACGCAGAAAAGCCGGCAGGGCCGAGACCCTCGTTTCCCTCTTGCAGCCTGTCCCACTGATCCCATTCGTGTGTTTTCCCCTTTGGGGTCCGTATATATGACTGTAAAAATAGAAGCTAGAGTCGGGGTGCACAGAAGGGCCGTAGAAGGCGGTTGGCACAGGCGGGCGGCGGGTGGGGGGACGGGCGAGGCTCCCCCCGCAGTGAGCACAGAAGCCTGGGCGGGGGTGCCCCAAGATGTGTACAACAACCGATATATGTCAATAAAAACGAGATATTTCCTTTACTCTAACCTAACGCTCACGCAAGCAGTGGGACAAATGGCCGTTAGTGCCAACCTCAGTGACGGGGAGCGAGCAGGGCGTGGCTCGGATGCGGGGGGCAGGACGAGGACACGAGCCAGGCAGCTCCAGCCGCCTGCCGCCACCCAGAAACTGGCAGCCCCGGTTTCCTCCACCTCCACGTGGTCAGGACCAGCTGAACATCTGGATCTCAGCGTGAGCCTTCCTTGCATTTGGATGTTGCAGCTAACTGAATTTTCGGAACGTCCCTACGTGGGTTAAATGTGGGCAGCAGATACAGGGGCAGCCTCGGACGTGGGACTTCAGCGTCCAGCGCGGGGAAGGAGGGATGGAAGTATTTGAGAACTGGATTTTGGTGACGATTGCTCCCTAAAATCCATCCAACTGCACCTTTGCAATGGATCCATTTTTGGGTCTGTTAACTATAATTCCGTAAAGCTGCTTAAAAGAAAGTCACCGTGCCCTGTGCGTGCGGGACTTGGGAGTGTGCGCGGGGCTGGAGGCTGGCGGGTACCTGGCCCTGCCCGTGGCCCGGGGTCCGCGCCGTTTGCCCTCGCGGCCTGCAGGGCGGTGGGCAGCAGGGGGCGCTGCGGCCCAGCGGCTGAGCCGGCTCCGGCCCGGCTGTGGAATGTGGCTGCCTCTTCTCCCTGGCAACTGTTTTTCTTAAAAACCCTGGGTCAATACAATCCGTGTCAATCAAATCCCTTTTTCGCCTTGACCTGGCCGACCCTTTAAGAGCCGTTAGTCATTGCTTCTGAGGGCCGGGGAGTCCAGCCCTACACGGATAATCCAGGGACAATGGTTACCTGTGGGACATCCCTCCCCAGGGCATCCCTGCCGGGAGGGCTTTTGTGACACGGAGACCATTCAAGCCCCGAGAAGGACCCCAGGACAGCAGGGGACTCTCGGGTCAGTGGGTGGAATGAAACGCGGGGACGGAGCTTCAACACACGAGGGCCTCCCGAGAGGGGACCCCAGGGTCGTTCCCACCAGCTCGGAGCCTCCTAATCCCCAGGGGCTGGGGGACAGGGACAGAATGCAGAGGTGCCAGCCAGACACAATGACTCGGCAGTGTCGCACCCACGCGGGAATCCCCAAGATTAATAAATAAATAAAAACAAGGCACCTGCGCCCTATAAAAGGCCTCACCTCCCCGACAGTCGTCTTGCTGGTAAGACGAGGTCCGCCAGGTGCGGAAAGAGCCTCACCTGGGCTCTGCCGTGGTGCGAGTGAAGCTTGGCCCCGAGCCCACCAGCGCTTCCGTGAGAGGGGGGTTATCTTATCCCCACGTGACCCGGGACGGGGGTCTGTCCACGCGCCAGCTCGGAGCTCTGAGCCGGCAGGCGGCGTCTGTGACGGGCTGAACTGGGGCTGGACTGGGAGGAAGTTGAGGTTTGGACAACTGTGGTGCTGGCGAAGGCACAGGTCTTGATCTTGTTAAGTTTAAGGTGCTGCCCAGACGTGGGGGAGGGGGCTGTGGATAGCTTTCCTTTGTTAACGGAAAAGAAGCCAAACTCTAAAATAATCTGAAAGAGATTTATTCTGAGCCAATCTGAGGCTCATGACCCAGAGCCACGCCTGAGAGGCCTTGAGCAAGTGGACTCGCAGTGGCTGGTGTGTCACAGTTTGGTTTTATACATTTCAGGGAGACAGGGGTTACAGGTAAAGTCATAGATCAATACGTGGGACTCAGACATTGGTTTGGCCTGAAAAGGTGGGCCATCTCGAAGGGGGAGTTTGCAGGTTATAGGTGGGTTTAAAGATTCTTTGGTTTGTAATTGGTTAAAGACATGAAGCTTTGTCTCAAGGCTTAGAATGTTTTCAGATAAGGAGCTGTTAGTCAGAGATAGGCCACAGGACGCAGATTTGTTGTGTAAACTGAGGACCTGCAGGTTTGTCTCCCGTACCCTTAGGCCTGTTAGTCGGTTCCAAAGGACGTTCCCAAGAAGGGAGGGGGACAGGGTGAGGCACGTCTGACCTCCCTCCTCCTGGCAGGCAGTTTAGTTTTAGGACATCCCCTTGGCCAAGAGGGGGCCATTCAGCCAGCCGGCGGGGGGTCTTAAGATTTTATTTCAGTTCACGCCTTGCAGGTGTGGATGGCAGAGGGGACACGTGAGTCTTCATGGAGGATGCCAATTTGTACGAGAAAAGTGCAGAGGGCAAGACCGTGTGGGAAAACGTTAAAAAATCAGTCAAGGAAGACAGATTTAGCCAAAAAGACTAAGAAATCCACGCGGTCAGAGAGTAAAGAAATAATAAATACTAAAAGCAGCTCCCCCCGACCCACAATTTTTATGACCATTTTCAAACATATAAAAAAGGTGGAAGAATCATACAGCAAACACAGATGTGCTGCCACCTGGATTCCACGGTTAGCGAAACGCAGTCCTCTCTGCGTGAGCAGGTTGCTGACTCTGCTTTTAACATTTGCCCGTGGTCACACGGTAACATATTAGCTCGGGTATCAGAATGCCAATCAAAATCCGCCCCTCCACGCCCCTAATGTTTACAAGATACTCAGCAGCTCAGAGTCTTCCCTTTTCTCTGATCTCCGAGTGCAGAGGCCCTGGCAGGAGGAAGGGGTCGGTAGGTGGCACCAGAGGGTGGAGAGTGTCGCAGGCTGCACCTGGCTGAAGTCCCTGAACCTGCCGTCCCACGCGCACCTGGAGATCCTGCAGGTTCTGTCGTGTGGGGCTTGGCTCCCCGTGGCCGGGGCCTCCGCGGAGCCAGGACCTGCCGCGTTAGGTACTAAGTCGCTACCCCAGGGGCCCCTGGGCACACCTGGGCTCTGGGAGCACAGCTTGGAGGAGTAAAACAGACGCCAGGATGTGAGCCGGCAACTTCCAGCTGTGCCGCATTTTAGAATCGACAGCTGCTTTTGATACAAAAATAAATACATAAAACGAGAGGGATTCCTCAGCGGAGACGGTGGCGGCTTGACGGACAGATGTTGTTACAGCAGAGACGGCAACACGCTCACCGCAGAGCTGACCGCGTTTGCTACCCGGGTGGCGGCACGTCCGTGCTCGCTGTGCGAATCTGTCACTTTTCTGTATGTCTGAAAGTTGCCGTGGAAATTGCGGGTGGGGGGGCTGTTCTCCATGTTTCCTAAAAGCCACATGCAGAAGTTGCGACCCGAGCTCGGGAGGGACGGCCCGTACCTGCAGGCTGTTAATTCCGTCTGCTTTGGGGGGGAAGGACAGTCACTGTGTGGTCGTGCCGGGGGTTTTATGCTGCATGTAGGAGACTCCCCGGGACTCCCCGTACACCTCCACAAGCGAAACATCTGTGTGTGTCGCCAACGTGTCTGCAGTGTGAACTGACACAGTGACGTGTACAGTCTCCTGCGCCTCACGCTCCCCAGTGCCCAGGATCTCCGCGTGGGGGGCGTGTGGTCCGGGCGACCTCCCTCCCCTGCTGCACCAGGTGACTTTTCTACTTCCGCGATCGGGATTTACTCCTTCTACATTCCATCCCCTCGCGGCCGGCTCTGTGCGTCCTACGTTGAAAACACTAGACAGTTTCCCCCGTGTAATCTATCCAGGGAAATTTCCAATTACATCATAACTTTTGGGATCGTAACATCTGAATCCAAATAATTATCTTTTCGTGGTAGGATTTTTGATCTTTGAGAAATGCATTGTGAGATGGACTGACACCAAGATTTCATTCTGGTCCCCTGGTGTCACAATCCCCTTAGCTGTTTCGGCACCAAAGGGTCCATGGGCTTCTCCCACCCCAGGACCATGTCCTTTGGCTGCTGCTGTTTTGGGGTCCCATGTGAAGCTCTAGGGTGAGTGGTAAGCGTGGCGTCGGCCACTTCCCATGCCCCTTACTGAGGTGGGCTGGAGGGAATCTGTTTCTGGAACAGTCTTCCTTTGGGGTCTGCTTTGACAAGTGAACCTCACAACAGCTGCTCGGTCGGCATTACCGTTTGCTGCTCCCCAGAGAGTCCCTAGCCTGATCCCCGGGGCCCGGCCAGCCAGCTGGGCAAACGGACCAGGCGGAAGAGCAGAGTGGGAAGCGTGTGGAGGAGCTGCCCAGTCGTCAGGGAAGGCAGGCGGGAGCGACTCATCCTTCACTCCCCAGCATGATGGAAAAGTGTTTTAAATGTGCTTTATGCTACGGGCACATCTTAGATAAATCTGCAGCATATTGATAACTAAGCAGATGTGGCAAGTGTTTGGGGAAGTAGGAAGGATCAGCTCTAGGCAGAGTTCTCTCCTCGTGGGAGTTTTGCCTGAATTAGGACTTAAGAACTATTTATATTTTAACTGAAAATTATCTTGTGGTGGTGGAAGGACAGGAAGAAAACCTAAAACATACAACACAGTCTATTTTACCACCACTGTTATCTGGAGCCTAAGACAAAATGGAAAAAAAAATATTGCTCTGTTAAAAATGGGTTTGACAAAAGCGATAGAATACACAGCTAACGATGGCTTAAAAAGTAGGGGTTTATTTTTCTTGCATGAGAAGGAGTTTCAGTGTAGGCAGCCGCTGGCAAGGAGTCAGTGGACCGAGGATGTCAGAGCTGTCGTTCTCAGGAGACTCTTGGCCTTTCCCTCATGGCCGCAAGGTGGCTGCACAGCTCCAGCCATCACGTCTGTATTCAGGATGGGAAGTAGGAGAATGGGGGAATGAGGGATGACACTAATTTCACCTGTTCTCCTCTATAAGGAAAGCAAAGACTTCCCCAGAACTCTCCCCTGTCCATGCCCATCAGACTTCTGCATGTCGCTCCTCGGCCAGACAGTACATCACAGCCACCTGCAGCTCCGGCAGGATCTGGGTACGTTGCCGCGCTGAATCAGTTAGTGTTCTGTTTATGTAGAAAAAAGGGGTGGATGGATCCGCGGCGTCTGTCACCTCAGGTGCACCAAACTTTGCCTAACGACATTTTCCTTTTCCGTTTAGGAGAACTCCTCGTCCGGTACCTCACCCGGGAAAAGGACGACACCCTCTGCAAGGCCACTTTCCACCACATCCAGAGGTCCTGAGCACCACGGAGAAACCCAGTGTCCCCAGCAGGTGCCCAGGGACGCCGGTGGGCAGGCGCCCCGCGGCCAGTCCACGCCAGGTGAGCAGCGAGGGCCGGGGGCCGGCTCGGGGGTCTCAGGGCAAATGCGTCGCGTGTTGGCCTGTAAGCGATGAGGCCGGGAGCAGGAACCTCCAGCCACGGCTCAGAGACAGGTGCTCGCTCCGTCCTTGGGGGTGACTTGGGGATTTTTCTACCGCGTGAAAGAAACTTTCTGTTTTGATATAATTTAACACAGGAGAGCAGCAAGAAGAGTGTGAATAGCGTCTTCACCCCTTACCCAGATTCGTCGATCGCTTATATTTGCACAGTTTCAAATTAATCTGCATTATTTTGGGGGGAGCTTGAGCTGCCCAATGACCCTCCCCACATTCACGGGTCCTGCCCGACCCTGTGAGCAGGTTTATTTCCACCCCCTTGCAAGGTCCGGACGATGAGGGAATCGCTTTCTAGAGTTCCTGTCTCTCGTAGCCACAGGATGCGAAATCCCAGAAGGAAAATTTGCCAAGTCAGGATGTTTATATTTAGTGCCCCAATTAGCCACATTCCAAGAAGAGACTCTTCCTCACTGTGAGGCCCCAGGGACTCCCGCGGCTTCGGGACGATGCGCTATTAACTTGTTTAGTCTGTCTGGCTCTGCAGGTTGGGGACGTAACCCGGATGGGACCGAGGGCCCCCAGCTCCGAGTCCCAGGCTCTCCGGGGACGGGCGCCAGGAGCTGGGCCGCGGAGGGGGGGCGTCCAGACAGGACACCTGGCTGCCGCTTGAGGACAGGGGTTAGTGAACTTTTCCCGGGAGGGAGGTTAGTGGACGATCCCCCCGTGGGACCAGACCGAGACCGTCTGCCCGTGTGACACAAAGAGGCCTGGCGCCCCGTGTAGGAAGGAGTGTCAGGACCCCCTCGGAGTCCGTCTCTCGGGCAGGGGCCTGGGGTCGGCGGAGACCCCCATCTGCAGCCATCCCTCGAGTTAGGATTTCCTTTCCCTTCCAAAGAGGACGGAAGCGTACTTTTAAAAGTTGAAATGAGCATTTCATCCTCACGTTCTGTGGGTCCGACTTGGGGCTTCGGACCTGGTCCTGCCAAATTTTATTGGAGCCCCCTGAAAAAATCCAAGCAGAGACTCTCATCTCTTCCCAAGAGCCGGGAGCAGCCGGGAAATGGAGGCTCCTCCTAGGAAGAAGGGTCCGGAGCGTCGGAGGCAGCTTGGCGTTGGGTGGCGTCTGGGTTCTACCAAGAGCCTTCTCCTGGGCTCCTGCCTGGGGTGCTCTCGGAAGGAACAGGGTCGCCTGGTGGTCTCTGTCCCCGTGTGGGCACCTGGTTTCCCTCTTGTGCTGTAGGTGCCTCCGGTCTGTCTGCATCGGCAGGTGTCATCGATCTCAGAGCGTGGGATTCGGGGCTCACGTGCCCACACGCTCCCAGGGCCAGGCAGGCAGGTGTAAGCAATGAGTGCCGCCAGCCAGGTGGGGCTGGGGAGAGCTGGGGGCCCCAGGCCCTGAGGGCACAGGGCCAGTGCCACTACACCTGGTTTTTCAACAGAAGTCAGAAATCTAGAACTGTACGTGTAACCTCCAGGTTTTTAAATCCTGCCATCCAATTCAACTTAAAAGTTGGGTGAACCAAACATATACAGGCTGTATTTGCCAAATTGACTTGTGAAGTCAGTTCGGGGAACTGTAAGATCATCATCACCTGGAGGACACGCTGCTCTCTGGGTTTACGGAACAACCCAGGTGTATCGATCGGTCAGGACTGGGGGCAGCTGCCCATATCAGGCCAAAATAACACAGAAGTGACTGTTCTCACGTCAAAGAAGTCCAGGAGCTGGTTTGGCAGCTCCAAGGTCACCAGGGACGGGGTTTTATCGTTCTGACCCATCACGCTGGGGTGACAGCTCTAATCTCGAGGTTGTCTCATGGTCCCAGGTGGTGGCTGAAGCTCCAGCCGTTACATCCACATTCCAGGTGGAGGAGCCAAAGAAGGGGAAGTGGCACGAGAGCATCTTCCAGATAAGTCACCCACCTTTAAACAGCCTTTCCTACAATTCGACATGCTACCTCTATTCACACCTCACGGCTGGAGTGTAGACACATGGCCTTGCTGCAGTGCAGGGGCCTAAGGACTTTGCTTTTTATTCTGGGCAGCAAAGTGGCCAGCTAAAAGTGGGGTTCTGTTATTATTTTTTCAGAATATTACGGGGGTACAAACATTTAGGTTACATCTATTGCATTTGCACCACCCAAGTCAGAGCTACAAGCGTGTCCGTCCCCCAGATAGTGCACACTGCACCTGTTAGGTGTGACTATACCCATCCCCCCTCCCCCCAACCTGCCCGACACCCATTGGGTTCCAGGGGGACCATCCTGTCATCCCCAATGCCACCTGCTCTTTAGACCTTCCCGAGGGCCCCCCCTTGCAGACAGGGCCTCACGCGGGTTGTCCCCAGAGGATGCTCCTAGCTGAGCGCTGAGCTTACGGCGAGCACCCACCTGCAAAATGCGACTTGAAAGGACTTAGATGGCCACACTTGGCCACTGGCTTGGGAGCGGCCGTGCTGTGTGCCTGGGGGGCCGCAGAGGTGCTGACGCTCAGTATCAGGCTGTTATTAGCCCCGCGGCGGCGGGACACCCCGGGCTGGTGCTGAGCCCGCGGAACGACCCGCGTGACTGGCGTTTTCTCAGACAGCGGTTCCAAGCGGAAAGTGCCTGGTTGCGCTTTCCCCGCAGTTAGGGCTGGAAAACTTTGCGTGCCGATTATGCAACTTTGCACCTGGCTCGGCTGTGACATCTGGCAAACACCCGTTGCACCTGGGACCAGATAAACAAATGGTGCATTATTTATAGTGGTCTTTAATGGCGTGATAGAGCCAGAGGACAGCAGTCCCCGTGTGCCGTCCATTCTCTGGCCTGGAGCTAGCGGGGTGCCCGGGACAGGCACCCAAGGGGTCTTAGCGCTTTTGGGGTCTTCACGGGAGCTGGTCCCCCCGCGGCAGCTCGTTTCCAGAGCTGGGCAGTTCCTTCCTGCCGTGCGGCATGTGTCCCCGTTCTTCACAGAGGCCTCACCTGTATCCTTGGTTACCTAAGAGCGTCCCCCGCAAAGTCTCTGTCCTTACAGTTTTCAGTATTTGATGCACAAAATTCACCTAAATTTTGTGAAATTAGGACACAACGTGAAGCAGTGGAATCCTGCATCCTCTTTCTTATTCTCTGCAGCTCCGGTGGACTCTTCGGGCCGCAAGTCGCCCAACCCACCGTGCGGACTGCGTTCCCACCGGGACCCCTGAGTGGGCACCGCCGGCCGCGCGGAACCCTGGGGGGATGACGCCGTCGCCGTCACGCCCGGACGCAGCACAGCCGGCTCAGGCGGAGGTGGCCCTGCAGGGAGGGGACTCAGCGTCTGGACAAGGGAACACTTCTGCGTCAGAACCGTGCACTTGGGGCCTATGTGGGATCATTCCCCCTCTGCTGAGAAACGGGGTGAAAAGCTGTTTTCATGCCACTGAGGGACCTTTTGAAAGAATAAGTCCTCTCTAAAGGGGAACGGCTTTATTTTCTTCTGTCCAGTGCTTTATCTGTCCCCCGGAAGAGCCCCTGGGGGAGATGTTATACTGTAAGCAGATATGACGATTCTGTAGTGGAGGGGACAGACCCTGCTCCTGGTCACACAGCGTCAGGCGTCAGCCCTGGCCAGCGCGCCATCTCCATTCACAGCCTGTTCCACAGTTTTTCTTTCTTTCTTTCTTTTTTTTTTTTTTTTTTTGTGGAGGTGAAATTGACATAACATAAAAGTAACCATTTCAGAGCGGACAGTTCAGCGGCACTGAGGACAGTCACGTTGTACAGCCACCCCCACCCCCAGTTCCAAAGTGTTTCTGTGGCCCCAGAAGGAAAGCCCGCTTCACTGGGGGGTCACTCCTCACCCCTCCTCCTCCCATCCCCCCACAACCACCAGTCTCCTTCCCGTCTCTACGGATTTGTCGATTTTTGCTACTTCCTAAGAACGACCCATCCCACGGGTGGCCGTCCGTGTCTGGGTTCTTCCACTCGGCACGGCACTTTCACGATGCACGTGGCAGCCCGTGTTCCTGTCCATGGCTGCATGCTATTCTGTCGCGTGGACGTACCGCAGGCTATTTATCCGTTCACTGGTTGGTGGACGTTTGGGTTGTTTCCACATTTAGCTGTTGGGGGCGGTGCTCTGTGTACAGCGTGTGCGCGGAGCATGGATGTGCAGCGTGTGCCTGGAGCATGGATGTGCAGCATGTGCACGGAGCATGGATGTGCAGCGTGTGTGCAGCATGTGCGTGGAGCATGGATGTGCAGCGTGTGTGCAGCGTGTGTGTGCAGACATCTGTTTCAGGCCCAGTCTCCACTGTCCCAGCCTGTTTCCCCCCACCCCTCCCGGCCGTGGTGTCTGGGACTTGCTGGCTCTGCCCCCAGAGTAAGGGGCCAGCGGGCGGGTTGCTCCCCACCCCCAGGCCTCAGCACGAACCCCTTGTCCGACGCAGAGAGGCTGGGACTGGTGAACCCAGGGCTGGAAAGACGCCTGCCCTCCTGCAGGCAAATTCAGCGGCAAAAGGACTCCTGGTTGGGAAACCTCACTGGGTCCGTTTGCCACGATGATGGGAAAACGGTCTTGGGAAGGGGTTTCCTCTGCCCGTTTAACTTCTAGACCACTGCGGTTCATCGGAGACCAACGGCAAAACCACTGTGGTTGACGGATGTGCCGGGTTCCACCAATGAGACTTTTTTTTGTTTAAATAAAACCTGTAAAGCGAGTCTACTAATTGGGGAAGCAACACAGAGCCCCTCAGGAGTCCTTCCCTTTTGTGCAAAGGACCTGCAGAGGTGCCCGAGCTTTTCCTTGGAATTCTTGCATCCTCACACCTGCGTCTTGTGCCTGTGTGGGCACAAGTCAGTTACAGGGTCCCTCGGAGCCTCCATTAGGGCACGTGGGGCCCAACACAAGGAGTTTCAATGAGCTAAATTATTCCGCATCTTTAAATAACAAATACTGGGACCTGCACCCTAGGGAAGCAGTGTGAGTGTGTGAAGTCCACGTTGGTTTTCCTAGTGTTTTTCTCTCTTGCGCCACCCGGCTGCGGGGGCGGGGGGTTTGCTGTCCATCGAGGCAGCAACTGTGTGGGGAGGGTCGTCCACAGTGTAACTGGAGGCTTGGGGAGGGGAGGGGAGCCCGACAAAAGACCCAGGCAGCTTGGGGACCCCACGCTGCCACTGAGTCGCGACAGCACTTGCGTTCTGGAGGCCCCGGGCAGAGCAGAGCGCAGGTTTTACCTGGAACTGGCGCGGTTGGGTCTGCGGCGGGGACCCCGGCCACCCCGCAGAGGGAGAACCGCCGGCCGAGCCCTGCGCGGGGAAGGGAGCGGTTTCGCCTCCGTTTCTGCCCCAGCTTCGGCCCGCAGCTCCGCGGGGAAGACGCCGGCGGGGAGGGCGGGTACGGCCGTCTCGGCGCGTGTGCGCGCGTGTGCGCGCGTGTGTTCAAACGCTGACGTCGCACAGGCTCCGGCGGCCGCTGCATGGCGGATGGTCCCTCGCTCCCTCCCTCTCCGCTGGCAGAAAACTAATGAATCACGTCTAGCTGCGTGCCAGCCGCACCGCGGGCCGCGCTCCGCCTCCGCCCGCTCCCGGCCTCCCCTCTGCCCGGTTCCTAATCCGACACGGAGCGCTGCAGCCGCCTCCGCGGCCGGCCTCTCAGGTAGGCTCAGATGTGTGTTTTTCCCCTACAAATAGCTCCCCGTCGCCGTAGCCTGTCCGCGCCCCGAGCCGCAGGGCGCCGGGCGCAGGGGCTGGCCGGGAACTCCTCGCCGGGCAAAGTTTATCCCCGCGGCCGCAGATGCCCTTCAGCGGGGCCCTGCGAGGCTGCGGGCCCTGCGCGCCAGGTGGCCTGGCCGGGCCATCGGCGCCGCGACCCGGCCGCCCCTGCCGCCCTCTCTCCCCGCGCCCCGCAGAGGCCCCTCCGGGCAAAGTTGGGCCCGCGCGGGAGCGCAGGGCGGCGGCGGCGGCCGGGCCCGGGTGGCCCCTGCGCGGGGCGGGGGCGCGGGGCGGGGAGAGCCGGGCGCGGGGGACGCGCCCGCCCGAGCCTGCGCGCAGGAGTCTGTCCGCGCGCGTCCCAGCGACCGACTGGCACGATCTGTGTGTCCAACGGGTGTCCCCGGCAGAGCTGTGTGCGCGTGTGCCCGCAGGCCGTGTGTCCTGTGCCCGCAGGCCGTCTGCGGGGCCGGCTCCCCCTAGAAACCGCAGTCCGCCCGGAAAGCAGCGCTGCGGGGACCGGGCGGGGTCCTGTCCCCAGAGCAGCGTGCGGGTGAGGTCTGGGCGACTCGGGAGGGCAGCGGACAGGGGCAGGGGACAGGCAGGCAGAGGGAGGAGGGGCAGGGGACAGGCAGCAGTGCCGCCTGCAGCCACCCGGTCACCGCCGAGGCGAGCGCGCCGCGTGGGCTGTGCGTGGTCCGTGCGTGGTCCCGGGTGGCAGCTGAGCCAGGAGGCGCCCGGTGCAGCTCACGTTTCCCTCACGGCGGACCCCGAAGGGGACTCTGCTCCCGAGACGAAACGACACCCGCCTCCTCCTGCGTGAGGAGGAAGAGCAGCCCCCTCTGAAGTGAAGACAGGTGTGCGGGCGGGCCTGAGCGGGTGGGAGGGCGGGGGCGTCTGAACCGGCCTGGGTTTAAGGTGGGCAGTCGCGGGGGGGGGACTCTGAACCCCCCCATGGCCCTGCCGGGTCCCCTGGAATCTGCGACCCCCGGGCCTTGCTGTGGGTGCGGGTATGGGGGTTGTGGGCCTTGGGCTGCTGTGTGGGCTCGGGGAGGCGATCCCAGCTCCAGGTGAGACGGGCCCGGTGTGATCCCGGCTCCCAGCTCCCACTCCAGAGCTTCCCTGGCGGTGAGGTGTGGCACGAAGGCAGGCAGAGGTCCCATCTGCAGTGTGGGGTGGCCGGCCGACCATATGGCAGTCCCCGGACCCAGAGCAAGGCCCTCCCAGCTTCTTTCAGGCAAGGAGCTGGCAGCTGGTGTTCACCACCCGCCCCTTCCCAGAGGATGGCAAACTGGGTCAGGGGAGGCTGGCAGTGCCCACGTGCCCAGGGAGACGGGAAGACGTGTGACCTGCAGGGCCCTGCCGGCTCTCTGGGGTGTGTCAGCCCCGCAGACGCAGGGCCCGTGGGCTCTGGGAAAGCCTCCCAGGTGAGGCCGATGTGCAGACGGCCCCGAGAACCCCCAGCCATTAAGCAAAACAAGCAGTGAACCAGTTTAGCCGGGCTGTGCTCCGTGAGGTTCAGCTCGGTCTGTTTGTTCCCAGCATCGTCACTGTCACCCTCACTGTCACCGCCGGGGCTGGAGGAGGAACGGCAGGTGCTCCAGGGCGAGGAGGGGCCCAAGCAGCTGGCTCTCTCCCAGCTGCCTCTGTTTTCCGTTTCACCCCCCTTTGTATCTTTGGGGTGGGCTGAGCTTTAAGGAGAGCGGTGGTGCTGTTGTGGGTGAGCATGGGCGTGGCAGCCCGGGGGTCACAGCCCGGGGGTCAGAACCCCAGAGCCCCCGCGTCTCTGAGTCCACGTGTCTGGGGAGGGGCTGAGGGTTTGCATTTCCCACAAGTTACCAGAGGACGCCGATGCTGCCTGCCGGTCCGGGGACCCCGCTTTGAGAACCCCCGATTAGAGGTGCTCTCAGCACCCCCAGCGAGCGCCGTCTGTGAGGCTTTGGCTGCGGTTACAGTGACCGTGGCCACCCTGAGCACGTGCTCCCAGGGCAGTCTGGGCCCCGAAGTAGCAAAGAGAGGGGGCCAGAGGGGCTGCCCTTCCGCTTCCCCTGGGCCAGGGGGCCTCCCTGGGGCACCGCAGTGAGCACCTGGCTCAGGCGGGTGGGGGCTCGGCACTGAGCTTTCTCGGTGCTTCCCAGGCAGCCCAGGGGGGGGGGCTGTTGGGGGGGGGGGGGTTGGAATCTGGGAGGTGCCGGGAGCCCCGTGTGGAACCCGGCCGCGTTGCTGGTCTGTTGGTGAGCGGCGGATGCCACCTGTTCTTCCTCCTCCGATCCCATTCGACTTAGACCATCGAAGTCTGTGACTCGTTTCCTCAGTTTCTCTTTTCGCCTCCACCCATCTGAAAAGCTGCCTGGCCTTGTGACGGTGTGGGAGGGGGCCCGGTGGGCCTTGTGCAGAGGGGCAGGTGCCTCTCCCGTTGGTGACGCTGGTGCCACACCCTTGGGGACAAAGCGTTGTCCTAGCTGCACTCCCCAGTCCCTGGTTGCTGTCACTGTGCTGGCACTGTCCTTTCTCTCTGTCTGTCCCTCCTTCCCTCCCTTCCTTTCCTTTCCTTTTCTCTCTCACTCTGCCTCGCCCTTCCTTCCCTCCCTCCTTCCCTCCCTCTCTCTGCCCCAATCCCCACTGCCCTCACCGGCTCTCTGTGGGTCAGCCCGTCCACAGGTGTGACACACAATCTGGAATTTGCATCTGTGCGCAGCTCCTGGGGCTGTGACGTTTCTGGATGCCCTGAGGAAGGTGGGCTCCGCCGTGCTCCAGACCTTGCTGTTCCTGCTCGGCTCCCCGGCCTGCGCTTTCCTGTCTTACCCGTGTTTCTGTGTGTGTTTCTGGTTAGTTACTCCCAACTGCTACAAAGTATCTCCTAGCATTTGTCACCCGCGTTTATGCACCTGCTCCCCAGCCAGGGTGTCCAAAGCTCTGCTGCACATGATGCTGCAGGAACGTCCTTGCGCACGTCCAGGTGTGGTCCCGTGTGAGCACTGTTGGGGACCCGTCTCAGAAGTGCACTGAGGGGCCATAGGGGACGGGTCCACTTTGTTCCAGCAGGTTCTTCCAGTTTGCTCTCTGGGATCTGTTTCCCCACGTGCTTAGCCCTGCCCGGCTTCCCAACGTCACCCCAGTTCTGTCTGGCCCCGTAGCCCATGTTTCTCCACATCTCCCTGATGACAGTTGAGAGTGGAGTTGAGGAGATCTGATGGTTCCAAACTGGGCAGAGTGTGGGAGTCTGGGATGGGGTAGCTCCCAGGTGACAGGGCTGGGCAGAGGGGAGGGGAAGCACGTTTGGAGCCACTCAGGTGTTGGGGGCCTCGGGGCTCCGTGCCTTCGCTGTGTGTTGGGACCGTGCCTGGGTCTTCGCCTTCGAAACGTTGCCAACACCCCCCCCCCCCCCGGGTGCAGTTCTGGGGGCCGCTGGGCCATTTGGCCCAGCCCTGACAGTGACGGAGAGTCAGCTGTAACCCCTTGGCTTTTCTTTTTTTTTTTTTTTTTTGAGACAGAGTCTTACTCTCTTGCCTGGGCTAGAGTGATGTCAGCCTCGCTCACAGCAACCTCAAACTCCTGGGCTCAAGCGATCCTCCTGCCTCAGCCTCCCGAGTAGCTGGGACTACAGGCATGCGCCACCATGCCCGGCTAATTCTTTCTATTTTTAGTTGTTTGGCTATTTTCTTTCTATTTTTAGTAGAGATGGGGTCTCGCTCTTGCTCAGGCTGGTCTCAAACTCCTGAGCTCAAGCAGTCCTCCCACCTCGGCCTCCCAGAGTGCTGGGATTACAGGCATGAGCCACCGAGCCCAGCCACCCCTTGACTTTTGAAGGTCTGTTTTTAATCACCAAGAACCGCTGAGAAAACTTGAAGAGGGTTCCAACAGCAGAGGTGAGAGACCATGGCGAGATGATCTGGGAAGGCCTCAGGGAGGAGGTGACGTTTCGGCTGAGAAGCATGAGACGGACCCGGCGGTGCAGACTCCCAGGGGGTGGGGGGCAGGCAGCGCACAGGCCCTGGGGGTGGAAGGAAGCAAGCGTGTGAGGTGCTGTCATGGCCTCAGTTCTCGTGGACGTGTACAAAAAGAGCTCCTTGGGTACTTTTGGAGCGGCTGGGACCCTGGGGGCTGGAGGGCCCACCCCTCCCCTGGAGACCCTCGGTGTCACCTGTGAGCTCCCAGGGGCACCTGGAGACCAGTGGGGCGGGGTGTGTTGTATCAGTTTAGTCTTTGGGGATTTGGCTGCGGGTGTCCTTTTGTCTGGGTGCCAGTGTCCCCCGAATTCTCCTCCTGCCTCCCTCACCCCCTGCCCAGCTGCTAAAGAGAGAACCTGCCTTGGGAGCAGGGGTCTTTGGCGTGGGCCCTGTGGGCGTTGCCGAATCTGGCGGGTCTGGGGGTGGGACTTACCTACGATTCCCGCTGCTGAGATCCTGGCGGCGACGGGCCCGGCGTGTGCACCGTGATGATGGTGTTCAGAACTGGCTGGCGCGGCTGGCGGGACAGACCTGGTGCTCCTCAGGGTGTTATTAATGGCTTTTATCCACTTACGGTTTCTGAGTCCGAGAAACACGCCTCTGTCACGGCTGCGTTACCACCTCGGACGGAGAGCGGCGGGGAAGGATGGCCCTGGGCTTGTCTGCTCCCGACTCTGCTCGGCCCGCGAGGGAGCCCCGGAGCGCGAGCGAAGGACGCGCAGACTGGAAAGGAGGCCGGGTCTTCAACGAGCTGGGTGTTCAGGGCCAAGGGTTTGGTCTTCCTCGCGGGACGGGACTCCGGAGGTGGCGGGTGCCGGCGGGGTCTGCGTGGGGCACTGGCGCTCAGCCGCCCTCACCGCGGGGCGTGACGGGGTTTCTGCTGTGACCCCCTAACAGAGACCGTCCCCAGCCCCGGCTCACAGCGTGGGCTCTGCGTGTGGGTCCGGTTTGGGTTTGTTCCCGTCCTAATCCCCAGTGCCCGGCGAGGGGCCCACGCGTAGCTGGTGCTCGGTCATTGCCTCTTGGAAAGACGCTGCGTGGATGGAGTGACACGCGGGTCCCGGGTGGGCCGGGGGCCCTGGCAGCCCCAGCGGGACAGTTCCCCCTCCTCCAGCCCAGCCCGCCAGGCCCGGGCAGTGCCCCTTCTCCCCAGCTCTGCACTGTTTTCTTTCATCGTGAGAATTAAATAAAGAAACTTGCGTAAACAGCCTTTCCAGCCCAAATGCGGGGATGCCATCTGCTGCCGACCACCCACCAGTGGCCGCCTTCTCTGTTCACCGCAGTCCCCGAGGCCTTGCGTCGTGCCCCCCGCAGGCGCGTTTCCCAGGGGGGACAATAGTCTGCGAGAGCGAAGGGGCTTTGCCAGGGCCCCGCAGCCGGGAGGGTGGGGCCGGGCTCCCGCCTGGGTCTCCCTGGCTCGGAGCCCGAGATCCCGGCACCGCACGGGCGGAGCTGTTCCCGGACCCAGACGCGTGTTGCAACCCCGGGGGGCTTTTGAGCAACGCCGCGCCGGGGGGCCCCCCCAGCCCCTTGGGGCAGGTGTCCTGGCCGGGCCGCGGGCACCGGTGTTTCTCAAACAGCTTTATTGAGATAGGATTCACACACCGCCCGGTTCACCCGGCTAACGCGCCCGATTCTGGGGTTTCTCATCCATTCTCAGGGTCACGCAGCCACCACCACGGTCAGGTTTAGAGCAGTGACATCGCCTCAGACAAAGCCCTGTCCCCGTCACGGGCTCCAGGCACCCCGCGTTCCCCCAGCCCTGCTCTCCAGTCTGCTTTCTGTCTCTGTGGATTCCCCATTTCTGGGCACTTTGTGAATAGAATAACACGTATGTTCCTTCATGTCTGGATTCTTCCACACGGCATCATGCGTCACGGTTCAGCCATGTCATAGCGTGTGTCAGACCTCATCCCTCTTTGTGGCTAAATAATGCTCCACCGTGCGGATCTGCCATGTTTGTCCGTGGGCGTCAGGGCTTTCCAAAAGGCCAGAGAATCATCGCTGGATGGAAAGACGTCTGATGCGTGTAGTGTCTCTCTGTCTCTCTGTCTCTGTGTCTCTCTGTCTCTCTCTGTCTCTCTCTGTCTCTGTCTCTTTGTGTCTGTCTCTGTCTCCGCTGAGCGTTTCTTTTGCCTGAACTTTTCTTCTCCCCAGACTCTATCTGGCTGCTCCCTAGACTGGGTCCACTAACGTCCCCCTCTTCCCCTTTGCCCCCCGCATCTGACCTCTCCTCACTGTGGCCACTGTGGTGCCCATGGCCTGAGACCCGCCGTCTCACCCCAGGCTGCCTTCTCAGCCCCGGGGGCCTCCTGTGCCCACCCCTGGCCCGCGTCTGCTCTCCCCTCGGCAGCCAGAGGGATCCTGTTGGGAACGGCTCAGATCGTGCCCTCCCCCTGGAAGCTTCTATTTGCTTTTATTGTCACTAAGAGCAACTGTGAGGTCCTTCCGACGGCCCCGAGCCCTGCACGAGGTGGCCTTGCCCACTTGTCCTCCTCACACCGTTGTTCTCCCCTCTGCGCTGCTCACTGGTCAACTTGTTCAGGGCTCTGCTCAAAGGTCACCTCCTCCGAGAAGCCTTCCCTGACTGCCCCGCAAGGTGTCTGCAAGGGAAGTTACTGCACGAACGTGTCCGTCTGAAATGACCTTCAGTGGGTGGACTCAGCCGTGGTTGGAGGGCAGAGTCCGGAACCAGGCTGGCAGGTTCTGATCTCGGCTCTGCTACTTCCTAGCTGTGTGGCCACGGGCTGGTTTCTTAACCTCTCTGGGCTTCTCTGTTTTCTCATCTGTGCAAGGGCGAGAACAACAGTGTCTGTCTCCTTCTCAGGGGGCCGCTGTTGCTGTGTTCATGCGGGAAAGCGCGTGGTGCACAGCCAGCCCTCAGTGGGCGTTAGCAACGACCTGTGTTCTCATTCGCATGGGGACTTCAGGGGGCATTTGGATGACTAAATGACCTCACTGGCGAGAGGCATTTGGAACAGGGCCTGGCATGCAGCGAGGGCTCAATAATGTTTATTATCATTACGGTTATTATCGGGCTCCGTGCAGACCAATCGTTAAAATGATAACAGAACTAATAAAATAATGCCAATAGCCCCAGGGGACCGGGCACCGCTCCTTTGAAGTGTGTTTTGACTTCGTCCCCCGGGCGGTGCAGCCGGCAGTTTTGAAGGGGATCCTGCAGTGTATTTATTCATTTTTTCTCACCAGAGGAGCTGTCTGAAGCGTGTTCGAACGGAGCTGGCCGGGGGGGAGGGAGAGACTTTTGCACGAAGTGACCTTCGCTGTCCGTGTGACCCTCCAGTGCCGGGTGGGCTGGGAGGTCTCCGTCCGTCCAGCTGGCGCCTGGTGGCCCCTGGGCAGGAGTTTACAGGGGGACGGCCCCGCCCCGTCCTGCCCTGGGACGCTGGGCAGGCTGGTTCCTCCCAGCGGCACAGAAGAAAGAACAGGAGAAGCGGCGTGAAAACAGCAGTTTGTCATCGGCGAGAAGCTCCTTGGGAAGAGTGTGTCACGGGAGCGGGTGGCCGCCGCGTGGGCCGGGGACAGGACGGCTGTGCCCCCCACCGGCACCCCTACCCCCGACGGTTCCGTGGCCCACATCGCGGAAGCGGAAACCTAAGTGTCTTCTCCCCGGGGCTGAGGGACGCGGCCGAAGGCGCAGGTCGGCGTCTGGGCAGCCCTGGCTCCGCCGCGTTTGGGGTCAGTGGCCGCGTGGCTCTGGCAGCTCCGTCAGCCTGTCCGGGTTTGGTCCCCGAGTCTCCGCGGTGGAGCCGTTAGGGTCCCCCTGGTCCTCCCAAGCGGGGTGGCGTGGGCGTCTTTCCCTCCTGCGCGTGCGGGGCGGCACTGGTGTGTGGGAAAGTCCATCTCAGCATTTGCTGCGTGGCTCGGCCCGTGTCCCCCTTCGCGGGTTGACCCTGCCCTCCCGGCGTCTGAGCCGCCAGCTTCGTGGCTTCTCTGCGCCCTTGTCTACGCCAGCACTGTGACCGACGGTATCTTCTTCTCAGGGCGCTCATTTGCCTTTTCAAAGACATTTATTCAGGTTAAAAAGAAACAAAATTGTGCTCGATCACGGTATGTGAAAACTTTGTATCATCACAGACGGAGTGACCGAAATGACGATTACGGTGACGGTGGAAGAAGCCTGGCGTGGCCACCATGCGGCCCGGGCGCTGTCCTGCGGCTTCGGCCTTTGTGATAAAAGTCCTTCCAGCACCTTCTGAGACCTGCTCCTCGGGTGCTCTGGGCGGAGAACGGGAAAGAGTAACTTTGTCACCCCCAGCGTTACCGACACGACCCCTGGGCGACAACAGCAGCCATAACTCTGGGCGGCGCCCATGGGCCTGGCAGGGAAGCAGGGAGCGGCGTCAGCTCCGATGGCAGGTGCATGGGCTCGAGGGCGGCCCAGTGACACGTCCACACCCTGACCCCGGAACCAGGGATATCACCTTACAAGGCAGAAGATGTGACTAAATCCAGGATCTTTTAAAATAATTAATTTTTTTTACATGTACTGGTTTGTTACAGAGAATACAAATCAGGAACTGCCAAGGAGACGGGGGCCTGGAGCGAGGGGTGGGCGGGGGATGCCCGGAGCTCCCTGCCCAGCGAGCTCAGGATCTCAGGAGGAATGTTCCGGGCCCGCCTGGGCCGTGCCCGTGTGAGAGGGAGGCAGAGGGGCTCTGAGAGGGACAGACCCGTGGGACGCAGAGACCAGGGTGACGTGGCTGCCAGCTGGGGGCGCCGGTGCCCCCGAGCCTCTGGAGGGAGCCACCCTGCCCACACTGTGACTTTGGACTTGCGGCCTCAGATCTGTGAGGGAATAAACTCGTGCAGTTTGCAGCAGCCACAGGAGACGAATGCAGTAGGCCACTGCCCTCCCCTATTGTGTAGACGAGCCGAGGATCAGAGAGGTTGAGCAGTTAGCCTGAGATCACACAGCTAGAAAGTAGCAAAACCGGGATTTGAACCCAGGTGGCTGAGCCCCGAGTTTGGGGGTCTCACCCATTGCTGCACTGCGCTGCACGCCCAGGGCTGCCGTGCACGCTCTCTGGTGGGCGTCCCACACTCGGGGGACCTACAGCCCTAAAACCAACCTCGGGAACTCTCTGGAAGCCGTGCTGGAAGACGGAAGGGCCCCCTGATGTAAGGTCACTTCTGGATTTAAGAACTGCCATTCGGGCCGTTCACCTTGTTTATTTGCTGAGCAAGAGGGCGGAGCCCAGCGCCGGCTGTCAGGAGCGGCGGGTGGGCCTCCTCCTGTCTCTGCCCGCTCACCTCCTGTCCCTCCCGGCGTCCCGTCCTCCTGCCTTTGTCCTGGTGCCCGTGGGAAAGCAGCGGCCCCAGGCTGCCCCCCACACGCCTTCCGGCAGCAGCCGAGGGCTTAGTGTGCCGCTTAATCCAGGAGGAGGGAGCTCCGGTCACGGCGTTGCCGGCACAGAAAGGGAGACGTTTGGGGCACTTTGCTGGTGCCCGTAAGGTGGCAGGAGGGTGCGGGGTTCACCCACCGCGTGCCGGGGCACAGGCCCTGCTCTGTGTGGAGGACGAGGGGCGAGTTCCCTCCTTGCTTCTAGATCTCTCTTCCCTCCCTCTGCACCTCATAAGCTCCAGTGTGGGATGCTGTTTTTCCTTCCTCTCCCGGAGGAAGCTCCATTTCACAGCAACCCCCCAACACCCCACGCACTGGGGTCGCCGAGCCTTATTCAGAGTGCGGAGAAGCCCCCGGCCGCAGAGCCGGCGGCTTGTTTGCAGAAGGCCGATCAGCTGCGGTGGCAGCGTCAGGTCACGTGAGGCCAGAGCACCTGGGATCCGATTACGGGTCCATGTGGCCACAGCCCGGCCCTCAGACCCCGCAGAGCAGAGCGAGGGTGGCCCGGCCAGGGGCGGGGCTCGGGCAGAGCCAGCCGGGTGGCAGGCGGAATGTCCCTGCCGTGCTTTTTAAAAACAATGATCCTTTAAAGATACGGTGCTTTCCTGCCTGAGTTTTAAAACAAGGTAGTTTCTGAACACGGAGGTTAGGTGGTGACTTTCCCGTTAGCGGGTTAGGGATTGCCGGGCAGCCTGTGCAGCCGGAGCAGGGACCGAGAACGTTCCGGGCGGAGAGGGGCTGCCTGAGGGTCAGGGGTGGGAGCGGGGGGGCAGACAGAGCATCCGCGAGGGGTGTTGCTGTCCCGGCTAATTGGCGGCCCCCACGGCGTGAGGCTGGGCCGCTTCGGCAACCGCAATTATTTCGGGCTTGGGCGCTGTGGTGACCCAGTGACCTGGAGGGGTTGCCGGGGAAATCCTGTTCTAATGAACGTCTCCGAATCTCAGGGGCGGCAGCGCTTTTGTGAAATGAGTGAATTGCCGGAAGTCACAGTCTCGCCGCCCTGCGCGGGACAAAGGCAGAAGTAGATGCTCGGTCCGCGTCGCGCCCTTCAAATGCTTTATTCTGTGGAATTTCCATACGGCGGCCCTGTTGTTAATTCTGATTTTAGGGATGAGAAAACAGAGGCGTCAGGGCATTGAGCAACTTGCAGCGTTGCAGGGTTTGTCGCTGGGCCGGGGAGGTGCCCAGACTCTGACCCGGGTGATGTGATTCCGGAGTTTCTGTCCCAACCACCTGCGAGGCTCTTCCTGGGAGAAAGTAACGGCTGGACAGCGGGGAAGGGGGTGCACGTGTTCCCTGCCTCTCTGTCTCTCACACGGTCCCCGACTGCTCCCCAAGTCTCCAGTCTCACGTGTGGGCATTTCCCTGGTGGTGGCGGCAATTTGGGAACTTACCCAAGGTCGTTGCAAATAAGCTATGACTTTTTCCTTCTGTGCACTGTCACGTTAACAGCCGACACTCTCGGTCTTGTCTTACGAGGCGCAGTGGTTTCAGGGCCGGGGACGTGGGGAATCCTTGCCCCGGGTGATCGACTGGAGCCGGCGGGGACCCAGGCACGGCGAGTCGCGGCACCTCGTCTGCGCTGCGTGGTTTGGGGGAGGCCTGTTGCCTGCGACGCTCTGTCCCCGGGCTCCCCGCCCCCCAAGAGCGTGCGTGGGTCGCGTGTCCTTCAGCAGGGATGAAGGGCGTGGCCTGGCGGGCAGCACCCTGTGCTGTGCAGCCCCGTCCCCGGCTTCTTTGATCCTGAGGCAGGTGGTCCATTCTGACCTGTTGTGCCGCGGCTCAGGGACTGTTATTAAAAGAAGTGCTATTATTTGGCCCCAAGATCTTGAAGAAAAGCAAATGATTCCTGCAGCTGTCTGTGCTTAGTAGAGGAGGATTTTTTTTTTGACCTATTTATTTACTTATTGAGACAGAATCCAGCTCTGTCACCTGGCTAGAGTGAGTGCCATGGCGTCTGCTTAGCTCACAGCAACCGCAAACTCCTGGGCTCAAACGATCCTCCTGCCTCAGTCTCCCCAGTAGCTGGGACTACAGGCATGCACCACCACGCCCGGCTCATTTTTCTATTTTTAGTAGAGATGGGGTCTCGCTGTTGCTCAGGCTGGCCTTGAACTCCTGGCCTGAAGTGATCCTCCCGCCTTGGCCTCCCAATAGCTGGCAGGACGGGCACTGATTTTTTTGTGTGTGTGCGGCACACTCAGAAATTATCTTAAAAATGAATTGAGAGCTAGCCTTCTGCGTCTTCCTTCTCATTTCATTCATTTGGATATTCACTCATTCATTCATTCCTCCAGTCAGTCGCGTTGTTGCCGGGCCCCGTGTGCTGGAAGGCGGAGTCAGGCCACGTGGAGCTTGCGGGCCAGCAGGGAGACAGCGTTTTCTGAGATTGGATGGAACAGAAATGTGGGGCACACGCTAGGGCCACGGGAGGAGGTTCCCTGTTCCAGTGGTGTCACTCTCACCTCCATGTGCGTGAGAGGGACGGGATGGGAGTGCCTCACATGTGCGTGTGCGTGCGTGTGCGTGCGTGTGCGTGTGCATGCGTGTGCGTGTGCATGTGTGTGCGTGCGTGTGCGTGTTCTATCCCGTGCACCCCGCCCGTTCCGGTCCATCCTGTTCTATATTTTACTTTTACAAACCGTGTTAAGACCTACTAAACTGATTTCACAGTCCAGTGGGTCGTGACCTGCGGTTTCAATGACCCTTTCTAGAATTCCGCGTCTGGCCACCCCGCGGAAGGAGGGTTTGGGGTGTCGGGGATCCCAGGAGTGGGGGTGCGGCCCTGTCTCAGCAGGAGGGAGACCTGGCGTGTCTTGGTGAGATTTATGTTTGTGAATCGGGGCAGGGTGCCTTTTTTAATCAAAATTTAATAAATAAAAAAGAGAACAAAACACTCATCAAATCCTCCTTCCTTCCTGGTTGCTCAACACCAGGCGACTAAGATGCTTTGTTATAAACAGCCGCGGGAGGCGGGTGCGGGCGGGGCCGGCAGACGGTGGGCTCGGGCTGCAGATCCGCGGAGTCCCCTCTGCCTCCCGCCTCTGTCCCCTGGCGCTTCCCACCGCGAGCGCTTGTTCTCCTCTGACCTTGGGGGTGTCATCATTGCAGAGGCAGGACCGAGACCCTGGCCTCTCGCCCCCCCGTCTGCGAACCCGCCCAGGGCTGCCCTTCCTGGCAGGGTCGGCTGCCCCTCGGCGACGCGGAAGCCCCGGGCTCCTTTCTAGTCCTGCCCGATGACCACAGAGATTCTCCTTCATCGAGGCAGATCCGCACGGCGTCCCCAGACCCCGTGGACACCCGCAGACCACGGCTCCCGGATCGTCCCGGGCGTCCGCTCGTCGGGGGACTCTGCTTGGCCCCCCGCAGTGTCCAGACGCAGCCGCGACCACCGGGGACCACGGCGGGAAGGCTCAGTCCACGCCCCCAGGAACCTTTATCTTCCGGCTAATTTCTGCTTCTAGTAACTTCCCACAGCGTCTGAGCCGGGGCTGCCGGCACCCACGTGGCCCCCGTGTGCTGCTGTGTGGCCTCCCTCAGCCCCGGTCCCCCCACTGTCCTCCTCTCCTGAGGGCCGGGCGGGCGGGGGGCTGCCCTGCAACAGCTGCCTCCGAGCAAGGGCCGCTCCCGGCGGAGGGGGCTTCTGGCCGCCCCCCTTCCCGGCCTCGCGGGGAGGAGGCTGCGGAGGCTCCGTCTGCAGGTCACACTCTTTCCGTCGAGGCTCCAGCCCGGGTCCCTGTCTGCCTTCACTGTCTCTGGGGAGCGGCTGGTGGGGTCACGCGTGTGCAGGTGTGGCATCGCAGGCCTCCTGTGTGTCCCTGCGCAGTGGCCGTGGGAGCCCGGGGCACGCTGGGGGCTCTAAGTGTCCAGTCTGACCCTGTCAGGACGGGGCTGCCACTTGTTCAGGGGCTGACCTCTGGGGAAAGAGAGACCGTTTGTCCCTCCCTCCTCCCCGACAGCCGATACACACCCGTGACACTCTTCCCTTCTGCTGGTCACACCTGCGGGCCGTTCCTGAGCAACAGGCACCCGATTGTCGGGGGGAGGAAGACATCCCACCACCTGGCTTCCCCGTGGGCCGTCGGGGTCCTTACACGCCTTGGAAGTGACATTCGAGTCTCAGCCTTTGAGGGCCCGACGTGTGACGTCACAGCCTCCCGGGGGGAAAGCTCAGCCCTTTCGTAGTTTCCTTGGCGCTCGGAGCCTCCGCGGGAAGGCTGTGGTCTGCTGCGCAGATTCTGCCGCGGTTGTTCCGTCTCAGTTATTTCAGTCGGGACCACTGACAAGTGACAAGTGACAGAAAACCCTTCCCAGACTGGAACAAACCCAAAGGGAACATGTGGCTGGAGGATGTAGAATATCCAGGGAGGGTGGACGTCAGACGCGGCTTGATTCAGGGCTCCAACAGTGTCACTGAAACTCAAAGTCTGTCCTTCTTTCTGCTTCTGACATGGGCCTTGCCTCATGGTCGCAAAACGGCTGCCAGGGCCACTAGAGCCGCTTCTCTCAGGTTCTCGGTCGGCAGGAGTGAGCACAGGTGGGATTCTGATGGGGCCCCCCAGATGCCACACCCTGGTCCCTGGAACCTGTGAACGACCACGGTTCCCTCCAGGGCACAGTCGCCCTGAGACAGGGAGGCCCCTGGGGCAGCTGGTCTCACCCCGAGAGCCCGAGCACCCGGAACTTCCTCCTACTGGCGGGAGGAGCAGGGCGGAGGGTGCAGAAGCTTGGGGAGATTTGATTCTCGGTCGCTGCCCTTGGAGAGGGAGGGACCTCGTGAGAAGGCACCTCCAGTTGCTGAGAGGGACCCAGCTGGCACCCACAGGGAGTCGGGGATCAGCCCTGCTGGCTCGAGCCTGAATGTGCCTGAGAGCTGGCTCTGCCCCAGAGCCTCCCGGCAGAAGCCCACCCTGGCCAGCGCCGCGTGGGACCCTGAGCAGAGCACCCGGCCCAGCCTGCCCAGAGCCATGAGCTCACAGACGGGTGCGGTTTTAAGCTGCCCTCTGCTGTCACTTGTCACGAAGCCTAGAAGACAAATCCAGCTTTCTCTCCTGGTTCTCCACCGGGGCCAGGGGTTCACAGTGGGCTCTGCCCGTCACGGACTCGGTTGGCCCTTGGGGCTCCGCCTCAGGTGTCGGCGGAGGGTCCCCTCCCGGCTAAGCTTCAGGGTCAGACATAGCCGTCTTCACCTGTTCTCAGGTCCAGGCGAGGACCCGGCTGCCCAGAGGTGCCCTTGCCCGGGGTCCCGCCCTGCCGCTGGTCTGGGGTGACCCGTCCTCCTCCGGCCGGCGGTGTGCCCGCGTGCCAGGCCCGGTGGGAGACAGCGGGAGGTGGTCACTGCACGGCTGGACTCGCAGGGGTCCCCCAGGGCCCTTCCCGCGTGGTGCGGCCGTGTCAGTGTTTGGGGGAGACTGGGGGCCCCGCGATATCCCCGCAGTGGCTTGTCGGTCACTGCCCTGCGGACTGCAGGCGTGAGCCACCGTGTCCAGCCAGGAGTTGGTTAACGTTTAAGCCTTTTCCTTCTGGCTGTCCTGCGTTGTCTAAACTGTTTTCCATTTTGAAAGCGCAACTTTTATTTATTTGCCTGCCTTGTTCCCTGTTCCGCCACCCGGGGGCCTTAGCAAAAGGGACAAACGTCTGTAAAATCAACACCACAGAACCGCGTGGAAGACAGGCACGCGGTCGCCTTTCCCACGTCGTCTTTGTTTAATTTTCCTTTCGTTTATGCAATAATGACACACCGCTGTGTGCGGGGACCACAGCCCAAACGTGCGTGTGTCAGCTCACAGCCTGAGAAACACAGCAATGCTATTTTCACCCTGAAAAGGCAAGGAAAGGATTCGCCGAAAAGAAAACGCACCGTCCGTCTCCGTGGCGATGTCATCTGGAAGCTGGCGACGTCCGGGTCGCAGTGACACTTCACGGCTGGCGTGCGTGTCACCCACCCGCAGAGGGGCTGGTGCAGGTCACCGCGGCCTCCCCTCCCCCTCCTGCCCGGCCGCGCCCTTCTCTCCTCGAAACCCTTTCCCGGTCTCGGCCCTTCCTCCTCAGTGTCACCGCGGCCATCTGCTTCCCCAGGCCCCCACGGCGCTGGCAGGTGACGCTCACGCTGGGCGCTGGTGTTGGCAGACGCGGCCTGGCTCCTGCTGGCGCGGAGGCCCGTGTGCTAAACGCCCTGGCCGCGTGCGCCGTGGCCGGGGGCCAGCCAGGCTGTGCCAGGCGGTTGCTCTGTCATCGGGTCCTGGTCTTGGCAGATGCCACCCCTGTCCTGGCACCGCAGTGCTCTCTCATCCCAGCAGGGAGCTAAGTGCATGGCCCCGTCCCTGGCCTGGTCAGCCACCGGGTCCGCAGGACGGCATGACAGCGCCACGCGGGCCCGGGTTTGGGTTTCTTTCTCGTGTGGGAGGACGGGGCTGATGGGCTCGTGGTTTCTGTCTGGGCCACGTGTCCCACGGTGGCTTCGTGCGATCCGATGGCCCGTGAGGGGCGCAACGTGTGTGTCGCTCTTTGCAGATGAGGATGATGAGATCGTGGAGACGTCTCTCAACCGGGCGACTTGCCCACGAGACAAAGATCTGTGGGGAGGTCACAGGGGAAACAAGTCTGGACTCCGTAAGGGGAGACTTTATTGGGACCCGTCCTTGCGGGGGGTGGGAAGGGACGATGGGGACATGGAGGGTGCTCTGGCCACGAGGCCTGCATGTGTCTCCAGCGTCCACAGCCATGGGGGTCCCCCTCTCTGGGGGAGGGGCTGGTGCGGGGGGGAGGGGCTGGCTTGTCCCCGGCACACAGGTGTGTGTGGGGGTCTGGGCCCCACCCGAGTCTCGGGGTGGGTCGGGGGGCCCTTCCCAGCGAGCGTCTGCAGGACACAAAAGCTGGCGGGATTTCTTTCTCCGTTATCGGTCTCAGCGCCCAGGACCCAGGGAATTTCAACGTTGCCGTGAGTCACAGCCCCCACGGCTGTTCCCTGCCCATCTGGAATGTCTGGAAACAGAGTTTTAAGTGACTGCAGGTAATTCAGCCTCTGAGGGGCCGGGAGTGTGACCCCCAGGTGCCCACGGGGCTGTTAAAGGAAGAGCCTTAGCTCCCCCCAAAAGAACACTCTCTCTTACTGTTCTGAAACACGTGGCCATTCTGGTTCCATTTCAACCCTTGTCTTTCTTTACATTTTGTTTATTATTTACTTATTTCAGGGATTTTACCGTGCATGTTTCAGGTGACAGCCTGATGTCACGCGATGCATGTGCATGGCATCGCGGTTCCCGTGGCGGAACAGGTGGGCAGATTGTCCATCCTCTGACACCTAGGTGTAAAGATTCGCTTTCTTCTTAACTCCGCGTTTGCCGTGACGCGGCGCTGTCAACGCGACGGAGCTGGGGTCGCGGACGGCGGCCGACACCCGCCCCGCCCTGAGGGAGGCCAGGAAGCCGCGTGGCCGGGTGGGAAGGTTGCGCCGGCTCCGTATCTGTCAAGAGAAACCGGAAACCTTGATTTCTGCTCGTCTCCTGTAAGTTTTATGTGTTGGTGACGGGCGCGTTTAAGACGGTTCACGCGTGGAGGCCGCCACCCGGCAGGTCTAAGGAAGCGCAGCCGCGAACCGCGTTCAGCTCCGGACACGCGGGCTCTGCCCGGCTGCCCCGCGGGGTCCCCCCGCCTGGCGGGGTGGCCGGTCAGTCTCCTGGCACGCACAGCCTTCCCAGGGAAAACCGTGGTTTCGCCGTGTTTTGGGAGACAAGTTAAAAGACAAAGCTTCATCGAAGGTTGAAAATCGGATTTGCTCATTCCTCAGGGCTGGAATAATGTTTTTCTGCCCTGGTGGTGCGTGTCTCCCTGCACAGTCCCCGAGAAGAGGGACTTAGGGGGAAGGGAGGTCCCAGGGCACAGTTGGGGGGCTCCCCGAGTGACATCCCGAAACCCCAGAGGCGCGGAGAGCCCCGCCTGCCATCCACCCGCCGGGGCGCAGGAAGGACGCACCCCAGAAGCTCAGGGTGAGGTTTGGAAATCCCGCCACTGTGTGGGTTTCCCAGGGCGGCCGCCAGTCCTTACAACCGGGGGACTGAACACAGCTGAAATCTGCTCCGTCACAGTCACAGAGCCAGAGTGCAAAGCCCAGGTGTCGGCCGGCAGGGCCACGTTCCCTCTGGAGGCTCTGGGGGGAGCGTGGCTTCCTGGGGTGGCCGGCAAGCCTTGGCTTGTGGCCACACCACTGCCATCTCTGCCCCTGCCATCGCGTGACCCTTTCCCTGCTCCAGAGCGTGTCCTTTTCTGTCTCTTATAGGACCACTCGTTGGATTTAGGGCCCCCGGAGCCAGTATGACCCCATCTCTCTCCCTCCCTCAAGAACCTCTGCAAGGCCCTGCTCCAAATAGGGCCACGTGCCTCTATGACCACGTGTTCCAGTTGAATTGACCAAGCATAGTGCATCTCTGCAATAACGATTCAAGTCAGTAGGCCCATCAATTTCTGTAAAAAAATTGATTTACTTACAAATATTTTTGAGACAGTATTTTGTTTACAGCGAGCGAGACTTACATTTGAGATAAATACTTGGATGTGACCACTCGTGCCTGGTCCGTCAGATTCCCGTGGGAAAGGATCCGCATGTCTGGACTTGGCTTTGGAGCGTGGGTCTCTCATTCGTGAATTATCTTCAGGAGCAAGAGCAGGCCCTAGAAGCAGGGACTGGCGCTGATTTTTAATGCCTGAGAAGCTGGGCCTGTCCGTCACCTCTCAGTGCCGTTGTCTGCCCACCACGGCGTGTGTCTCATTTCTAACATGCTTTGCATCTTTTTGAAGATCAAATTTTATAGCATATAGCTATTAAAATGTTTTTTTCCCGACATTCAGCAACGGCAACTTTTATGAAACACCCCTGGTGAGCAATGCGTGACCAGTTTAAGTTGGTCACGTGCGTTGGCTGTGTTGGTGTCAGGTGAATCAGCTGCAGGAAAAATCGAAGCATTTCCTCAGCTCAGCACGGAGGTGCGTGGTCAGTGTGCACTTCCTCCGTGTGCTCATTCAGGAACTCGGGTCTCTTCCGTCTTGGGCTCCGAGGTCCTCCAGGGACCCAGAGCCCCTGCGTGTGGCCGGTGGGGGACGTGGGGTCCCACATCTATGGGGGACAGTGAGCCCTGTCTCTGCCACACTTGTGTACGTAAGAAGTACTAGCTTAAGGCTACGGTGTGAGGAATGTGTACAAAAGAGAATTATCACATCTTAATTACCAAAGCTAGCAATTAATTTACACGACCTGTAGTTCATCTCAAAGTGTTGCTTAAACTCGGCTTCTTAATGCGAAATATGAGATTGATTTTTAAAAGCGTCAAAAACATATTCATAAAAAAAAAGTAGAATAGAGGCCACGAGGGTGTGGGGGAGGGGCAATGGGGCGTTGTTGTTTAACGGGGACGGAGGTTCTGCTTGGGGTGCGGAGAAAATTCTGGAGCTAGATGAGGTGGTGGGTCTGTAACATTGTGAGTGTACTTTGTGCTATAAGTTCACTTAAAATGCTTAAAACTTTGTTACCTTTTATCACAAACGATATTTGTAGAAGTACGTGTCACTTTTTTTATTTATAGTCGTTAGGAATAAACCTTGTTAAGTGCGGGAAGATACTGTTACAGAATTCCCTAACTATTGTTCCTCTTTTGAAATATTTAGCTTTGGGGTTTGAGATCTCTCTTGTGCCTCTCGTGTCCTGGTACCAGTTGTTAATCATTAGCAAAGGGTGCAAGAGGAACGCCCTCTCCATGCTACAGAGATAAGTATTCCTTCCCATCCTCCGAGATTTCTCCAGGGTTCAGATACGGAAACATTAAAAAATATTTCCTCTGGAAGTTAATGTATCACACGATGAAAATTCATAGCATGAACGGATTCATGGTGCAAGCTGTCTCCCCCCTGCTCAGCACTTCCTGGGCCAGGGTTTCTCAGCCTTGGCCGTGCTGACATTTGGGGCTGGGCCATTCTTTGTCATGGGGGCTGTTCTGTGTGCTCTCTGGCTGGAGTCCCCAACCCCTGGGCCGTGGGCCGGTACTGGTCTGTGGTCTGTTAGAGTCCAAAGCCCCCTGCCTGTCCGTGGAAAAATTGTCTTCTATGAAACTGATCCTTCGTGCCAAAAAGGTTGGGGACCACTGGCTTAAGGAACAAAGGTATTCGGGAAGAGGAAAGCATGAAGGTCACAAAGTGTTGATACAAAGGCTCTGATAAGGCCTGCAAACCCGCTGTGTTTTCAATTTTGAATTGGTTGCTAATGTTAAAAACCAAAAGCATGAAAATTTCCTATAATATTCCAGATTTCTGACAGTTTTCTTAAAAAAGGAAATAGAGGCTCTGGTGACAGGGTGAGACTCTCCCACCCTGTTTCCCAGTGGCCGCAGTCAGCTTGCATGGAGGTGCAGTTCTTCAGTTTTCTGCAGCGCTTGTCTGGGATCCCACCCTCTGTGTTTCTGACCCCAGGCGTAGGTTTTACTGTCAAAATCTTGAGTTCTGGTTCTTGCTTAGTTGGCAACTCGGATGAGTCATTTAACCCCCTGTGCTTCAGGTTCTCTCTGCAGAAGGAGACACTGCAGGATTGCTCTGGGGAGACGCAAGGTCCTGAGTAGATCTGAAAGTATTTGGGCAAGTTAAAGATGCCTTATAAAATGTAAGACTTTGATTTAATGTAAGGCTTTGATTTTCACCCAAAATCTGTGAACATGAGCTCGATCCAGCCCACCAATTTGAAGATGGTGTTTAGCCACCCTCAAAGTTGCTGATGGAAAATGATTTCTTATTTCCATAAATAATCCTGCCAAGCAAGTGATTTAATTGATTTAATGAGTCGTATTGTGAGAGTCAGACCTGGCCAAGAGCACATATTTATTTCTGTCTCCATCTGTGGTAATTTCCTTAGAATTAGAGCAGCACATTTTTAGCGAGGGATTTGAGGGTTTGAAAGGAATTATCTTAGAACTCTTGGAGCGTCAGCTGGGACTTGGAGGCACATTCTGGGTTGTCCAACCGTCACTGATGTGTGGGGTTTTCAGCTTCCATCGGAGGTGGGAAGTGTGAGAATGTGACCCTTTTCTACCCTGAAATCATATCACATCACATCTCAAATTATGCCCAAGAACAAATGAGCAAAGATGCTGGCCCTGCGACCATGGGATGTCATGTGAGGTCATTTGACGATAAGTGATTTTCTTGTAAATGGCATTTTTTTTTTTTTTGCCAGACTTTCAAATCTGCCTGTATATTTCAATCTTGTATCCTTTTTTTTTTTTTTTGAGACACTGTCTCACTCTGTCACCCAGGCTAGAGTGCTGTGGCATCAGCCTAGCTCACAGCAACCTCAACCTCCTGGGTTCAAGCGATCCTTCTGCCTCAGCCTCCCGAGTAGCTGGGACTACAGGCATGTGCCACCACCCCTGGCCAATGTTGTCTCATTTTTTGCATGCCCTTGGAGAAGGCCATTCAGACACTCATTAAACTCATTAATTAAATCATCAGTTCTCAATGGGGTGATTTTGCCCCCAGGGGACATCGGTAATGTCTGGAGAAGTGTTTGGTTGTCACGCCTGGGGATGGGGGTGGGGAGGCCACGCGGCTGGCATCTCGTGGATGGAAGCTGGGTGTTGCAAAACACCCTACAGTGCGCAGGAAGACCCTGTGCAGCAAATATATATCCAGGCCAGAGTTTGAGCAGCGTTGGGTTGATAAACGCTGCATTAAACACATATTCACGGCATGCCTTCTTTCCTGTGGGCAGTGTTCTAGGCTTTGGAGATGTCCGTTGGATAAGACAGAGCCTGTCCTGTCCCCACGGAGCTTACATCCCCGTGGTGGGGGAGAGGAGGCCAGATAGCCAGCAAATTAACAAGACAATTTTAGTTTGTGCCACAAGGAAGATTAATCAGAGAAACACGGTAGGGGTGTCGGCAGGGGAAAAGGTGAGATGGAGTGGTTAGGGACGTCTTCCTGGGTGGGAAATAGATGTTAGGAATTACAGTATCAGAAAGTAAGAAAATTTGACTCATTGTGATTTATAACAATGGGGTTTAATTTCACCCTAATAAGAAGTCTGGAAGCAGGTAGCTGTGGACGTTGGTCCAGGGCCAAGGTCTCTGGGTTTTTTTTTTTTTTCCCCTCAGGGTCACAAAACAGCTGCGGCAGCTCCAGGCATCACGTCGGTGCTCATGGTGGGCAAAACGGCACCGGCCCCATCCAGCTCTCCTATCAGGAAGGCCGAAGCTTTCAGGAAGCTTCTTCCACAGATGCCTTCTGAGCTAGCGGGTGGGTCTGTGCCGCGTGGACGCTCATAGCTGGGAGGGGCAGTTGGTACTTACTCTTTCTTGACGCTCATGCAGGAGAGAAGGTGTTGGGAATGGGTGTTGGGTCAGTGGCTTCCTGGCACCGGCCACAGGGGACACTGAAGTTGAAGTCCCAGTGACGAGGAGGTGCCGGCAGCTGGCACAGCCCCCTCCCTGCAAGCAGATGAGACCACGTCAGTCCCATGCAGGTGAGATTCTGGGCTCCTAAGGGTCTCGCCCACCTGACACTCACAGCAACGCTGCAGGGCAGAGGGGGCCCAGGCCACACTCTCAGAGTTCTAGAACCTTCACTCCCACGATAGCAACGAGAGACGGACATGAATCTTTATGAAGGAGTTTCTCTGTGCCGGGCACGAGGCTACGTTGTCTGTATGTTTTAGTTCATTTAGTCTTCACGAATGGTAGTTATTGTATCAGTTTTGACCCGTTCACTGGTTACTGACCAAGAAATCCAGCCCCAGCCGTGCGTGAGCGGGAAGGGAGTTTGCTGGTCGTGAGGGTGACCCGCACAGAGGCCGGGCCCCGAGAGGGTGGCTGTGCGGGGTCGTGTGAGCTCCATCCCACGTCCGGCGCTGACGCCTGCTGTCACAGCACGGCACTGCCGTTCTGTCCACCTCACGAGACCACTGTCCGGAGTTGGCACCTCTTTCTAGTTTGTGCAAAGGGCCCTGTGACCTGGGATGGTCCCGGAGCTCGAATACGGTGCAGAGATCCTTGGTCTCTCCCGTGCTTCTCAGCCACACACGCCCTCCTGGGCTAGAGGGCCGTGGAAAGGAGCCTCTTGCCCAGCTCCTTCATCAGGGCTGGGGTTAGTAACTGTGGCTAGACCAGCCTGGCTCGCCGGCCCAGCCCTGAGCCCGTCACCGTGCCCAAGGGAATGAGATGCTGATTGGCTGAGGCCGGGTCACATGATTGACCCTAAGCCCCAAGGGCACCCAGGTGGCCCGGACTCAGCTGAGGGGCAATAGATTAGTCCCTGGGGGAGAAACAGGAGTCCTCGCCCTGGAGGGAGGAAACATGGCGTCAGGAATACAGATACAAGCAGCAGCCAGCACCATGGCTGTTGTTCCTGGTTTTAAGATAAGCAAATCGAGACCCTGAGATATTATGCAGTTTTCATCGTCATGTGGCTTGTGAGTGGGCAGCCGGGTAGTGAGTCTGAACACAAGTCTTCCTGACCTTGGGGCTTGTGTTTTCTCAGCTGCCAGCAGTAATGTTTTATTTTATTTTATTTGTTATGAAATTTATTTCAGTAGTGACAAAGAGATTATAAAGGTTTTCAGAGATGTACAAAGAAAGAATAAAAATAAAACAAACATCTCCCAGACGGATCACAAGCAAAGGAACATACATGAGAATAGTATCAGACTAACCAGGTTTTGATGCCAAAAGACAGGGAAATTCTCAAATATGTACATGCACTGTACAGACAATCTTCTGCCTAACTTGAGACAATGTACGGCCAATTGAAGGCACTCAGTAGATGGTAGATATTATTATTTTCTTTCAAAGTGACAAGACATTGTTCTCAGATATTGTAAGCTCTGGCAGGAAGTGATCTTGCAGGACAGAAATGGGGCCACCCCCAAATGATGTAGGTGAGAAATACAGAATTCAGTCATTTGGCTGAATTCAAATGCAAACTATGTATCCATAGTTTGATTCCATATCTTTGTGATTGTGAATTGTGCTGTGATAAACATACGAGTGCAGGTGTCTTTTTGATAAAATGATTTCTTTCCCTTTGGGTAGATACCCAGTAGTGGACCTGCTGGATCTAATGGTAGGTCTACTTTTAGTTCTTTGAGGAATCCCCGTGCAGGTTTCCGTAGAGGTTGTGCTAATTTACATTGCCCCCAACAGTGCATAAGTGTTCCACTGAGTCCATGCCAACATAATTGGAAAAAGATGGTATCACATTGTGGTTTTAATTTGCATTTCTCTGATGACTAGTGATATTGAACATTTTTTCATATGTTTGTTGGCCATTTGTGTATCTTCTTTTGAAAAATGCCTGTTCATGTCATTTGCCCACCTTTTAATGGGGTTGTTTGTTTTTTTCTTGCTGAGTTGTTTGAGTTCCTGTAGCTAACTGGATGTTAGTGCTTTGTTGGATACATAGTTCGCAAATATTTTCTCCCATTCTGTGGGCTGTCTATTCACTCTTTTAATTATTTCTTTTGCTGTGCAGAAGCTTTTTAGTTTAACTAAGTAGCATTTGTCTAGTTTTGTTTTTGTTGCATTTGTTTTTGGGGTCTTTGTCATAAACTCTTTGCCTAGTCCAATGTCCAGAAAAGTTTTTCCTAGGTTTTCTTCTAGGATTTTTATGGTTTCAGGTCTTGCAGTTGAGTCTCTAATCTGTCTTAAGTTAATTTTTGTGTATGATGAGAGATAGGGATCCAGTTTCACACCTCTGCATGTTGCCATCCGATTTTCCCAGCACCATTATTGAATAGTAAGTATGTCCTTTCCCCAGTGTATGTTTTTGTCCAGCAGTGGATTCTTAAAGAGCACCGGTGAGCTTTGTCATGCAGTTCCACATGGATTCACACAGGCTCTTGGCGTTTTAACCTCAAATGCTCAGGGTCCAGTGAAGGCCTCCTGACCACCAAAGAGCTGAATCTGGGATGGCGGGCTGTGGGGTCAGCCCTTTCCTGCAGACTCCGGCATTTGGCGGGGGAGCAGATTTGGTCGCTGGCCCCAGAGTTCAAGGCAGTTGAGGTCCGTGTTCACCATTATAAAGATGGTGACTCTTTCCTGATCCGGAGCCGTGGGAGTCTCAGAGCCCACGACCTCCATGGAGATCAAGGTCATATTCACGCCCCCATTTCAGGTCCCGCTTCTCTCCCATGATTCCCTAGGGCACAGTTTGCGCTGGCATCTTACGCCCCTCCTCAGGGACCCCCGTTTTCCTCAGCTCTGCTGTTGGTGGCACCTTGCATTGCAGACACTCGCAGGGAGCGGGGGTTTCCATTGACGTCCAGAGAGGACACGTGCAGAGAATGAAGACAGGAGGTTGGAAGCAAAATCTCTGGGCATATTTATAACCCAATTACCAAGCCCAGGAGGATTCGTGCTTCCTGAGGTCTCCCAAGTGCTTTATGTCAGCAACTGCTCCCTCCTTAATCCCAAGGCATCGCACTATTCATGGTCTCTTCTTGTCCCTTAGACCTGCCTGCCGGGCACAGGAGCCCCTGTGGCCACTAAGCCCTGGAAGTGTGGCTCCTCTGGACAGAATTGCGTAACGATAAAACATGCACTGGTTTGTGAAGACTCAGTAAGAGAAAAGGAATGTAGAATAGCATCAATATTTTTCTGTTGGTTATGTGTTGCAATGATAATATTTTGGATATATCTAGTTCATTATTAAAATTAATTTTATCTGTCCTTTCTCCTTTTTTTCGGGTGGCTACTAGACAATTTAAAGTCATGCACGTGGCCCACGTTATACTGCTCCTGGGCAGCACAAGGGGCGGAGGGTGAGCCCACTCCTGATCGTGCTGTGTACGGACGCTCGGTCTTTCCCCGCGAAGAGGGATTGCACTGATTGATGGGAGCTCTGGTGCTGGCGAGCCGGGGAGTTGGAGGTTGGGCAGGGCGAGGACGGCAGGAACGTGCCACAGCAGCAGAGCTTAAGCGTGTTTTCCGTGTGCACTGGATGCCTTCCCTGGTCCGCTGCCCTCCTGGCACCAGGGTGGTCTCGCCTGTTCCCCCAGGATTCCAGGCACAGTTACGAGTGCCCCGCGGCCGCCGGCTGGTTGCGGGAGCAGAATCCTCCCGAGCAGAAACGCTGCACGACTCCCCTCGCAGCCCAGCCGTCTCGGAAGGGAGCGTTGCCATTTCTCATAAACCAGCCCAACCTTTCGCCTCTGCGCACTCAGAGCGGCTGTGGCTGCAGCTCCGGCGCTCGGCTATAAATATTTAAATGGCGGGTTAGCTTTCAGACCAAGCACATCAGGAGCCAAGATCAAGCTTTTTGACCTTTCGTCAATTTACTCAGTGAAATACGATGCTCCTGGTCTCCTTTCCTCCCGATGTTGTCTGTCGTCTCCTTTTTTTTCACAGTGGAAATGGCTGCGTCTTCTCCAAATGCAGAACGGAGACTCCGCGAGAGTGTTTGCATTGATTGCAAATATACAAATGCAAATAATAAGCTTCGTGTCCTTGCCCGCAGAAAGCAGGGGCGTGTGGCTTCAGAGGGGGCCAGAGCGTGCGAGTTTCAGGACCAGAGGCCGCTGGACAGCACCCGGCGGGGGCGGGAGGGGCACAGGACGGTTCCTGAATTTGTCCGCGTGGGACTCAGGGAACCCGGGACGTCAACACCAGGGCCCTGTGGCCTGTGCTGCGGCCGCAGGCTCCCGGGGGTGGTGGCCTTCCTGGTACGAGCTCTGTCTCCAGCCAGGGCACCTGCGGCTACTCAGCGAGGTCTTTTTTAAGGACGGGGAAAGTCAGATGGAGGCGCGGGGTGAGGACAGGCAGAAAGCAAGCGCTGTGGGATCCACGCTGTGTTGCTAAACCTTGTGCTCCTGCACGGACACACGTGGGCTGTGGTTTGGCTTGTGTGTGTCCGGCTGTCCTGTCTCTGATTTTTAACATTCTTAGCACAGGCATATTGAAAGCCAGATAAATGATATACCAAAGGGAAATTTAAAAAACAGCACATCAGAGATTGGAGATGGCACACTTCGTGAGGGACAGTCAAAGCTGTCAGGGTGACCAGAGGGGCACGTGGGCACAGCACACTGAGACTCTACCCTGCGCCCCACTGCCCTGCCCAGCCCTCGCCACCAGCCGCCTCTCCCCTTCCGTCCCCTTGGCTGAAGTTGCAAGTCGATGCCCTCGGCTTTGCTTAGACAAGGGGTATCCCTCTCTGTCTTTTGTTCCCCAAACACTATCGTTTAGGTATTAGAATATCCTCACCCACATCTAACCTCATCTAAACTTAAAGTTTCTTCTCTCTCCTGGCTGTGGCCTGCTTTGGGTTGAGCGGTGTGTAGGGGGGGTCGCCTCTTCCTTATTCCCTGGCTGTTGTGAGCTGAAATGTGTCCCTGTCAAAGGCGTTGACATTCTAACCCCCAGTACCTGTGCCTGTGACCTTATTTGGAAATGGGGTCTTTGCAGGTGTCCAGTTAGGATAAGGACATTAGGAGGTACCTGATCCCACGTGGCTGGACCACACTGGATCCCCTAGAAGATGGGAAATCTGGGCACAGGACAGACACACGTAGAGGGACGACACTGTGAGGACACAGGGAGGATGTCATCTGCAAGACAAGGGATGCCCAAGGTGCCAGCACCCCGTTCTCCTCCTGCAGAGACCCCCCCTTTGTCATTACGTGTGTGATTGCTGTTGGGGTCTCCCCCATCTAGACGGCTGGCTACTGCGAAACCACTGAACCGCTCAGTCCCCTCCGGGGGTGAACACGTGGCCCGATGTGATCTGTCAGGACGCTGTTAATAGAGACCCGTCCCCCCAAGCCTGATCGCTGGGCTTTATAAAGACGTGTGAGTGCTATCTACTAAAAACCGGGATGCCATAGAGGAAAACAAAACTACAAGACTATTTGGAAATTAAGGGCAAGGACCTTATATTCTCAGGGTTGGCAAACCTCTTCTGGAAAGGGCCAGATGGTGACTATGTTCAGTGTTGCAAGCTGTGCCGTCGCTGTGGCGACAGCTAGACTTTGCTGCAGTCTCCTAAGGCAACCACTGATGATACGTGAGCAAGCGGTGTGGCCGTGTTCCAATAAAACTTTATTTACAAAATTGGGTGGGGGCCAGATCTGGGTTTGGGCTCGGGCTCCTCTGCTTCCCAGCTGTCCAGCTGTGAACAAGTAACTCAACCTCAGCGTCGCTGGCAGCTTTCCAGTCTGTAAAGAGGGTGTG